>NC_134042.1:23372381-23710381 GCF_965140245.1 Athene noctua | reverse complement strand
GAACAGGAGTTAGCTGACCTTTCTTACTCAAGACAGCAATTTGAAAGTTCTGCTGGATTTTTGAGCATTTTTGGGGACACTTGGTAGGCTGTAGTGAATAATTTTTTTCCCCTGCTTCAATTTAGCTGTGTAACTGTGGTAAGGTTCAGGTCTAGTGCTTACAGTTAAATCTGGTCATTTCATTTCCAGACAATGAAATATTTTTCTCATTAAATATTTGAGAATAATCCAGAAGTTGTACAAAATCTACCTTTCTTTAACTTTGTTTTTGTCTTCTAAAAATTCCCAAATAATTCCTGACAGGGATCAAGGTGTTACATTTAACCCTGTGATTCTTACACACCACTTATTTCTGCTTCTTTTCCACTCCTGCACAGATCAACATCATTTTTCAAGCTTGTAGTAGAAACACAGGCATAGCGTTGGAAGCACTTTCTGTGTAGGAAAGCTCTTGCATTCAGGGATTCACCTTCTAATCAGTAAAAGTAGCATGAATTACAGCTTCCTCCCTCAGAATTGAGAAATTTGTTCTGAACAGCTTATCTCTTCTCATCTTACTCTGTAAATATAAGCATGGTAACATGGCTTCCAGAGGGCAAGGGTTTTTTCATTGAAAACTTAAGGATGAAGAGTCCAGATTCAGACAGCCCTCGGCCTCAGTTTTCAGGAGACAGTTGGTTACTGGGAAACATGACTTGGGTGTCAATCAAGCTATATGAATCTGCTTCAAAGTTTCCAATTACCATGTTTTAGGGGGTTGGGTGGGTGGTTTTTTTTTTGGTTTGAGGAGGTTTTTTTAAGAACATTAAGTCATTTTGTTAGCCTTTTCTAGTTTGTGAGTATATAAACCAGAATTTTAGCATAAGGAAAGAAAAGCAGATTTCCACCTCATAGTCAAAATTTAAATGACATCAGCCATGGAAACAGAAGAGATTACAGACACTCAGATGTACTTAAAATTTCCGAATTAACACTTCTCTGCATCTTCTTTGTTTTGACCTCTGGCCAGTTTCTCCCCTATATTACTTCACCTTTCTATGTATCCCCATATCTTCTTTTCTTACTTTCTTATTTCTCATTTTTGTGCACAGACAACTTTACAATGAGGTCCTACCACTTTTTTTTTTTTTTTTTTTGTAAAGCTACACACATGAGTAACTTTGATGGAGTACTTCTATTCATACTTTATTTTTTAAAATTAAGTATTTTAAAGCTAAAACATAGGATCTGGTACAAGATTCCTTCCTACCATGTGCAGAAGCTTGAACAATAATAAGACGAAGAGAAACGTAGCCAATTCTGTTGATTTGACCAATGCTGAGAGACAAATGGAGGATTAATCTACTCAGGCCTTCTGCCTGACATTTTGGGTATCTCTGACATCCCTCAAAAATAGGAACGGGCTGAAGCAGTCAGTCCAGCACTAGATTTACCACTCATTTCTATCCCTAGTCTGTACACCACTCAGGAAAAAAAAAATACTTGAACATGTTTTCTGTACTATGAGATTTCCAAGCAGGATGCAGAAGCATTACAATATCCTTTAAAACAGAATAAGGTCAAGATTTGAGGAACATCAGTGTTGGCAGAAAAGAACAGGCAACAGCTCAGAGGCACCACTCAAATGTATGACAGAACACCATTATTTGTTTCTAGAGATAACTGTCCCTTATGGCCAATGCATGTGTTCACCTGCTGCCTAAACCACAGAAGTCCTATATGCATATCCCCAATCCTTACTGTAGTGTTCAGTAGGATACCTGAACAGAAAAGTGTCTGGCTGACTTGCATGCATGAGTCCCATCTCATCATAAAATTCAGGGTTGGCCTCTGCCGGGGAGACTCCTTCTAGCAAAACTGATAGTAATCTCATATAGCTAGAAGAACTCTTGAAGCCATTCCAGGGCATCAGACCACTATATAAAGTAACCTGTATATCCAGTCTCTTTGGTTTGTTTTGGTTGGTTTGTTTGGGGGGGGGGGGGGGCGGTGTATTAGGTTGGGGTTTTTTTTTTCCCTCATTGCACTAGAATTATAAAGCACAGACTGCAGCAATTATCCATATTGATTATGCTACTTGGGTCTGACATTTTGCTGCATTTCATAAGCACATGAAGTATGAACAGCTTTGAACAAACACCTTCCCTGAGGTTAAGATTATTACATTAGTCCATCCATTTAGTAGTTCGCTCATATCTACCTTAACATACAAAGCTCTATCACTTTTTTTTTTCCTTAAACTTTTCTGAAATTTAGTATTCTTTACATATAGATCATAGGGACCTCTGTCTCAGAGACAAGATACAGAAGATACTTGGACAGTTAATTCTTACATAGGAACCTAAATTCATGTTGATTAAATAGGAAGCTTAGCACCTGCTTACAAGTTAAGCTGTTGAATAGTTTTCTAAGTCTTGTCCTGGGTTCTTCACAACTAAAAACATCTGCAGCTGAGAAAGACTGAGAGGTAAAGCTCAAGGTCACAGAGCAGGTCAGTATCAGAAGCGATGTCTTGAATTCCCAGCCCTTGGTCCATCCCTGCTGAAATGGTGAATGTCCTCAATACTTCAACAAATGTCAAATCCTTTCTGAATCTTTCCTCATTTTTGATATCAAGGATGTAGAGGGCAATGAAATTCAATAATTAATCATGCAGCATAGGGATGAAGGTTGAGTACATTTCCGTATTCTTAAATAGTCAACTTTTAATTTTACTTCATATCTACTTGCATCTCCCTTTATAAGCACAGTAAATAGAAGCATTCAGTGTATATATGTTAGTATTCTGTACGTCATTCATTTCTCATCTTATTTCCCTTGAAACTTACCCAATCTCTCCAGCCTCTTCAGGCTAAACACAAATAATTTTTGTTGCTTCAGACTGGGTCTATTCTTGCTATATCTTTCTCACAGTGATCAGAACTGAAAACATTATTCAAGTGTTGTCATACCATCAATCTATATACCACAATATATTTGTTGCAATGCTCGCACTATAGTATCATTAGATGCATCTTCAATACTATTTTCTACCTCATCCCTCAACATAACTTAACATTTTGTTTGCTTTTATGTTCATAGTGTTGCACGCTAAAGCAAAGATTTTCACTGAGCTGCCCACAGTGACATCCAGGCATATTTCCTCTAGGTTATAGTTAATTTAGAACCCAGCAATGTGTATGAGTAGTTCAAATTGTTTTTTCCAATGTGCACTACATTTCATCTGTCAGCAATGAATCATTTGCCATTATGCTGCCTGTTAGCTCAGTGAGGTGCCTCAGAAGTCCCTCACAGTTTCTCCTAATCTCTACAAAACTAAGAAGTGAGCTTCTTCCATATCTTATTCTCTTTTGTAAAGGCTCATAAATTTATTAAATTTTTCTAAAAAGAAATTCTAGTGGGGGACATCTTCAGAAACTTTTGAGAGTCAGAAATATCACACCATTATTTTCCCTAATTAATACTCAGTAACAAATTTCTAACCGATTAGAAAAGCACTGTTTTCAAGCATAGCAGTCATCCTTATTTCTTCTATACATTTAAGTTCTAAGCAATTCTTTTTATTTTCAAATAAAACATGAATGTTTTATTTTAAAATGGACAAAAAATGCTTTTAAGTTAGTTTTAGTCATATTGTTACTGGGATAAGTGAAGTATTTTTTTAAATGCTTGAGCCCTCATTTTGCCATTGTTTTGACAGAGAATAGAATCAGTAGCAGAACCAGACCCATAGGGCTAAACTCTTCAGACCATAATTTAAGAGGTCTGTACAGGCTGTAGATTTCATTCCCTGATATCAGAATGAGGGAGGAAAAAAAAAATCGGCTGCTGATGCTATAAGACCTGCTCTCACAGGTTTAAAGTCCACGTCCTCAGGATCTCCTAGGACAGCATGATACAGGGAGGTCTTATGTAGAGCTCTGCAGAACACAGGGGCAAACATTTTTCCTACCGCATGTCAGTACTAAAGTTCTTCAAACCCCTCTGATGAGGGGATAGCATTTGTCCAGTTTAGCAGGTTTATCTCTAAGTATTTTTTTCCTTTTTAAAAGAAAAGAAAATAATTTGCCTCCAACACCTTCATGTGAGCTTCATGCTGTCATTTTGATGTTTCTGTTTCAGGAACAAAAAGTAAACAGGTAAAATTCGTAAGTAATATCTTGACACATGTATTCTATTCATTATAACAATTGAATTTACAGAGGTAGGGAATATGCTCCTGAGAATAAGCTTCCTGAAGTTTGACTTGGGCTGAAGCCAAAACATTTCAGGTTTAGTACTCAGGAGTATTATTTAGAAGATAAATTGCTTGATATCAGATTTTGGAAAAGGTAGAATTAGCATCAAGTCTTGTTGCACAGCAATTCATTGGAGGGAACATACACCATATTACTTGCTCATATCCACAATAATAATAAAAAAACCCTGTGGCTAAGGGAATTTAACTTTAATAAAATGTTTGGAAAATGCTGTTTGGGAGTATTCCATGAAAGGACAAGTGAGAAATACTCTCCACTTTATTTTTAGGTTAGCATACTACTGTGCTGCTTCAAAAAGATTTTGAGTACTATACAGTCTTATAAATCACCATTAAAACTATTTATTCCTATGAATGGGAGACCCTGATTATTGATATTGAACTGAGTGACAAGAACAGTTCTTGAACCACTGTGTGGCAATTCCTCACAACATACATTCTCACAAAAAGATTATACTCAATTGAGACTGTGTTTACAAAGAAACAACAGCAGCAGCAGCAACATGGAAATATGAGCTACTTATTCTCCCTTCGCCTACTTGGATTCTAAGTTTTTGCAGATGCTGAACCTATGCCTGTAGCACTACATGTGCAGAAATGTGCATGCACACCATTCACATATGCACATCTGAATGGGAATTGACTCCTAAGGATCAAAAATTATCTCTCCTGTTCTGCAAGTGCAACTTCCATTATGGGTACGTATACATGTTTTCTGTGCAACATTGTAAGCAATCGTATCAACTTGTGGTTTTTTGCAGACAAGTGGAATGGTGATACTATTCCTTGAAACTACACTATTGCATGCATATCTGTTCTTTAATATTGGGTTGAGCCAAATATATTGCATTATGCTACTTCATCCACGTTTAGAGTACATGTTTTAAGTTACTTCCAAAAACAAACAACTAACAGGAGATGAGTCTGAAATTAATGAAAATAAGCCCAGAGTTGCACAGGAAACCATAGACATCATTTAGCAGTCAAAAAGGATGATGTTGAGGGTAAGGAATAAATCTCAGGAACTAGTTCTCAAGCATACAAACTCCACATTGTCTATTGCTGACTTGAACCTATTTGGGAAGACACCTTTTTTTGATACACCCCTCTTTGTGAACAATGAATGAAAACATAAGGCAAGCTAAATGTATTAATGGAGAGAAAACAGCTGGTGGCACTCAAAGCTTCAGAGAATAATGCAGTAGAACTTTTATTTTTTAAGAAGCCTTTTAACTTGCTTAGAAGGGGAGAAGAATAAAAAAAGCTTCCCAGCAGTGCCCCTTGTTTATTTTATTTTGGATTCCCAGTTATCAGATTCTTATAAGCCTATTTAGGTTTGTTTTAAGAGAACTCAAAACGGTTTGATTCTTTTGGTTGTTGGTTGGTTGGTTTTTGGTTGTGGCAGGGGTTTTTTGTGGGTTTGGGTGTTTGGGGTTTTTTTTAAATACTGCTACTGGACGGTGATAGTGCATCAGTAAGTATGTCTTGAGTCCCTACATTACAATGATATGATTACATTTTGGAAATGTAGCAAGTTTTACACACCCTAAATTCTCCAAATAAAGGTGACAGTATTGGTAAAACCCTAACACTGTAAGATCACTGGAAAATGTACCAAATAGGTATCACTTAACAAACAGATATTATTTCATAACATACTACTTAGTCTGACACCAGTGATTCACAATCACTCTTATGGTTCTTTGTATTATATAGACACCATTATAATGTATCTTTTGCTTCCCAGAGGCTGGTGATATGAGAAATCTAAGCTGGTAACAGCCAGAATGAATACATGAAGGACCACTAAAAGAATTAGATTATTTATATAATTAAGTACTGTTAAAATGTATATATAGAATAATATTTTCTCTTACCAATTTCATTGTAAACAATTTCATAAATAAGTGAAATCCAGACAATACATTTATCATTACGGGGTTTAGCATTGCTTGGTAAACTGTATTATGTTGAAAGATAATTTTTACTTCAGTCACAATGTCAAGATTGCTACAGTCACATTTATGTTTTGGGAAGAAGAATGACAGAGGAATACTCCATTAAGAGACATTAATTTCATAACAGAAGTCTGTGGATATCCTATTTCCTACCACAAAATTTTGGAAAAATTAATGCTTATCCAGCAGTTCATGTGCTTCTTGATTTCAAAGCCAGTAAAGGCTATTAAAGTAATCTAGCTAACAGCACAATAGACTTTTTGGTGCAAGCATAAATGCCCATTATATCTTCAATTCGTCTTTGCTTTCAGTAATCCTCTGGTAAATCACACTCAAAAATAAATAAATTAATCTTCAAAATGCTGGCATTTCCTGAACCACTATTACTTAGTAATCAGGAATACAGAATGTATTCTCCTCTCTGTTTTGATTTTTTCTCTTTAAGCAAAGGATTGGGTTTTGCTTAGCTCTGTAACAGCTTTAAAACATCTTAGTTCAAGAAACGGTCCCTTTTCTTTGAATGTACACATCATTCAATAAGTTTTTTCCTTTGAAAATTCAAATGTTAGTAAAAAAATAATTGTACCGTATTACCCAGTGATAAAGAAAAATGTGTTTCCACTTAAAAGTAGCATGAATAGTCTTCTGAAGTATTTGCTACATTTCTCCTCTTCCATAACAACATAAACTTTATCAGATACATTTAGGAACAGCACTCCCGTGTCTTCTCAGTGAGGAATTATTCTGGCTGCATACATACTGTACATGCTATTGAAAACGTTTAATAATAGAAGACCATGCACTTTCATGTAATTCATAATTAGAAGATGACTACGACTGCATTATTTAAAATCAAGCCTTTGTTATCAGCACCAGTTTTAGACAGAAGCTGAGAATCATTTGTGAGCTGTGGCAGACCCAGACTGTTCAAAGCAATTGCTGTTCAGCATGAAAGCTGCAATGGAGGTCACAGAACAGGTCAGGAGGAAAGATAGTGTATCGATTTCACACCAGGAATAGAGGCGAAGCGAGGGCCCACTGTTGCTGCATGTGATGTATTTCACTTCAGTTTAAGGCACATTTCATTCCAATTCAAGAGGGGGTGGGGAGCAAAGGGCGAGCGGATTTCACACTGAATCATGATGAATTCTGGACTCGTGTATTCCAGTAAATATCTCCTTCCTGACATTAAGTATTTCTATAGCAGAGTGAATACAATGGAAATTAGACTGCAACCAGATAGCTGAAGAGGACTCTGGAAAAAAAACAAAAACAAAACCAAAAAACAACCAAACCACAAACCACCTGTCTATTGCCTCCCAGCTTAGTACATACAAAGGTTACTTCAAACCCAGAAAACTGTTATAGATGAAGTCTATTAATAAAACTGTACCCTGTTCCAATATTCACGCTGCTGAAAGACAAATGTATACAATATTCTAATATTTATTAAAACATTGTTAAGCCACATAAACCTAAGCCAAAAGTCTTCAAAAACTAAAGGACAGAAAGTCTGTTCACACAAACCTCCTGGCTATGCACAGACACAAAGGCATTCTCAGTGCAAAGAAAATGCAACTCCTGACAAAATATTTTAAATGCATTGGTACAGTAAATATACAAAAAGATGGTGCACAAGTGTCTTTTGGTTAATTTTATTTTCAAACTGATATTCCAAATAACCCTGACTACTCCAGCAAAGGATATTAGCTACTATGACTGACTGTTTTGTAGAACAGCATTGATGATTATTCATATTTTGTTATCTAGTAGTAGTGGCCAGATTCTGTCTCCCCTTTTTTTTAATTAAAAAAAAAAAAAAAAAATCGGTTCAGATGAGTAAGTTACCTTAAGTGTAACTAGAGAGATATTTCTCAAGTTAGGGATAACAGGCTAGCCTTGTTCAATTTTTTTATTTTTTTTTTTTTACCAACACCAGGAAACTGAATTTCCAGTACTTTTGCCCAGTATGTTGTAAAAGTGTCAACTCTCAGACTGTTAAGATCACATACAGGGTAATGGTAAAATGGTAAGACCTGTAAGGACAAAGTGTTCCTTCCCACCCCTGATGTTACTTTGCATAATTTATTTTCTGAAAAAAATGCAGTTCTTTTGAAACGTTCTGACTCTGCTATTCTGCTGGTGACAATATTTTACAACTTTTCTAGATCTTTATACTGGCTCCATAACACTAGCAAAATAGCCAGACACTGACACATTTCAGAACAAAAGAGAACTGTATTTGAGACTGCACAGAGATTTCCTATTAAATTATTTATATTAGTTCACTTCCACGTCATTATTTCTTTTCAACTGTTCTAAGGCATCAGTGTCAACTTCTTGAACCCTCTCATGAAAGCTTTGCTGTCATCAGGGTCTATTTCAGCATCCTTAATTCTGCATAAGGAATCAGTTACCCAGCAAGTTTCCAATCACAAAGGGCCAGATGCTCCTCTCTGCTACATGCTGGAGCTGGGCAGACGGGCCCCTCACTAAGACAGAGAAGGGCAAAAGGTGGCTGTGCAGAGTGTGTGTGTGTGTACTACTGGCCTGCCACAAAACAGCTGAGACTGCTGTGCATGAAGAGAAAAAAATTTCAAACAGTGGCTACAGTTAACAAACTGAAATGATGGCAGAGATCAGCTACTCCATGCAGAATGATCCACAAGGAAATGTCATTAACTTGCACTGCAAAATTCCATCATAGTTATGGCTTCTCAATAATTCTTCAACTTCCATAATGCCTTGCTATAAATGTATAGAAATCTTACACAGCCTTGAGTGAGGCTTCAATGGATTAGCACCTGCTGGCTGTGGACAAAGTCAAAACCCACTAATACTATTTGATCTACAGACTCCTGCTGACACCATGCATCATATGATTCTTATCTCCTCTGATGTGTGAAGTATAGTAAACTGCCTGTGACAGCTCATCTCAGGAACATCCAAAAGCATGGTGATGCTTGGAATTGTTTCCTAAAGACCACGAACTGTAGACTAGCTGTAGACAGCTCCATGAGCAGAGGCCAGGAAGACAGACATTTCTCTGGCCTCATGGTGCTAGTACCCAGAGCTACCTCTTCCCATTAAGAAGGGACAACGCAACCTCAAGACATTTTTATCTCCCATGCTACCGGATTCCCAGATAGTACTGGAAGCCAAAATAAAGCCATTTTTCCAGTTACAGTTGGACAGAGGGTTGCTATTTTTTAATAGACAGGACCTTAGCGAGATAATAAATCATTAAGACAACAGTAGACTAAGCTATTTTAAAATTCAGTTTTGAAAACAGAGCCTGCAAGCCACCCATATGGAACAGACTGTAAATCCCAAATAGTTAAACAAAACCAAAACACAGTAATTCGACACAGTCCACAGTTACTGCCTGTCATACACCAGGCCTCATTTCAATTCCAAATCTAATTGGAAGTTCAGTGACCTCAGTGGCATGGGTCCCCACTGTTTTATACACTCCCACACCCCTCAAACACCAGCACAGCACCTATGCTTATCTGGACACACCAGCTGGCCTACAGGGAAAGCATACAGCTGCAGGACTTGCTTTCATTAGAGTTCAAGTTGAGCCCAAGGCTTGCTCACACAAGAAAAAGGTTCATGCTATCCACTGCTGTGGATATTCCTCAGGCAGGAAAGGACATGCCAGGTGATGCAGCGCAGCAGTGGGAATTCCTCAGAAACACAACAGCAACAGCTGTACCAGCTGCTACCGCACACTCCACAGCTGGGGAAATGTGTGGCAGGACTGGCAATCGTACCATAAGCTGGAATCATTACTGTGGCTATGGGGTAGGGAGCTGTTGCAATTCCCAAAATTTCTAAATCTTAGGTTTCTCAGTACTGGGACAGAGTTCTACCATTCCCTCAAAGTCCTCCATCACCCCATTAACTGATGTGACCTGTGCCATCAAAAAAAAAACCAAACAAACAAACAAACAAAAAAAAAAAAAAAAAAAAAAAAAAACCACAAAAAAAACAGCTGATTAAAAATTTAAAGAAATTTGAAATCTGACTATAGTTTTCTCTTTGAGAGTGAGAGGGATTGGAATAAGAAAGAAATAAGATAGGCAAAAGGGCTTGGGTTAAGTTCAATTAGCAGTAAAGCATGCTCTGGAAAGGTGTGTGCATAAAATACAGGCCTCAGGGAATAATGGTAGTAAATAGACAAATTAAACTTCAAGAGTCTTTCTAACCTCTCATATATATAATTTTTTTTTAATATTTACTGAGTGTAAAAGGATCAGCCTTAGACCGTTGCAATGAAAATGATAAATGGTCATATTGCTTGTGTGTTAATTAATACTAACCCCTCTCTGGATAATGAAAAAAAAAAAAAAAATGCAAAGGAAAAAAAAAAAAAACAAGAAAAAAACTCAAGCCTTTTCAGACACAATATACATGCTTTTAAGCAAAGCAAGCCTGGCAGGTGGGTGTGTTCCAAGTAAACTGCACTGCTGTTTACTTTCTATATGGAAACAACCACCTGAAAAAATGAAACTCAATCAAGTGCAAAACATTAAATTGCATCTTCTACTTGTAAGATGCTTTTACCAAAACATTCAGCCACTTCAAGCAACAATCTCATCCAAACTACAATATTTGGAGTAAATGGTGTGAACAGAAACTTTCAGTTCTACACTAGACATTTTCACAGACTGACCTAAAACACAGTGAGCTTCTGCACAGTCGACTTAATCCCTAGAGAAGTAAACTTGCTAGCAGCATACCTTTACGACACTGTCTCTTAATCCACAACATTTGTGACTTGCTTGGGTTTTGCGTGGTGAGGTTTTTTTGGATTTTTAAAACAAGGGTCTTGTTTTTAAAACAAGAAAAACCCAACAGATCTCAATTATACAAAAATAAGTGTCACAGTTCTTTTGAGAATGAAAGAATATCGCCCTCCCCCCCCCCCCCAACAAATACAAAAGGAGCAAACATACCCCCCTAAAAGCATAAATAACAAATATATTTGGGAAATGTCCACAGATGTTACTTTCATATGAAACATCTTCCCAAGTGAGAAAATCTCCAAAGATAACACTTTTAAAACTCACAAGTGTTATTCTTCCTAAGAGGGGCAAAAATCGGGTTTGGTTATTTTTAATATTTTTTTTCAGCTTTATTGAGGTCTGGTTTTTTCTACTCCCTTCCTAACCAGCATCCTGTATCAAATCATAACAAGATTGTTGAAAAGTCAGCACTGAACTGAAGATATTAAAAACACAGGACCCCCCACCCCCCACCCCGATTCACATGTAAGCAACTCAAGTCCTGAAAAGAACTGTGTGGCCTGACAGTTTGTACTTTCTGTGGAGGATTACGAAGGATTATATGTAATTAGCCATAATTGTACTTTATTTTTCTCAGTTTAAAAAAGGAGGACAACTGATAGGGATTCTTTCTGATTTCTAATAACATTTTGTCTCCTGAATCTTAACAATAATTTCTAATTCTGCACTAAAACAAATATGAAAAAACTTCTGTAATTTCCACTGAGTGCAAGTAGCAGGACTCAGTTCAGAACTAGTATCAGAACAACTGATCACAAAGACAATGCTGCAATTGCTGTCTGCTTGCTTAATGATGACTTAAAATGAACTGGTGTTCTGTTAGAGCAAAAGAGTCATGAACTTGATGTTTCAGAAAAAGGACTGTAAGATAATGAATATTTTTAGTATTATCATTTATTGAAGGCATAGAGGGTACTATTATTCCTTCCAATTCTGAAGGAATGAACACTTTAGTATTGTGTAATTCAAGGATGAGAAAGTTTAGAAAAATGGGTTTGAAAAGACATTTTCGGTCTTCTAGTTTTAGAAGAGTCATTTAAAAACAAAATGCCTATTTGGATGCCTTGGCACAAGGAAAAAAAAAAAAAAAAGGCAAAGAAAAATCCAAAATGCAAGCAACGTACTTTTCATGTAATATTAAAGAAAACAATGCTGGTTTAAAGAAAAAAGCAATGTATCTTTCACATTTTATGTTGTAAGTAGGTTTAAGTACTGCCTATTACTTGTCAAGAATTCAATAGCAAATAGAAACTTTCCAGGCTGACGTGCTGGGGCAGAGGAAGGTCATTCTTTAAAGCATTTGCTCCCTTGAGAGGAAAACCTGGAAGGATGCTGTTTGAGCAATTTATACCAGGCACAGCAAGTCATTAGATGCCTGTGCTGCATGTCTGCCATGATCCTGATTCCACAGCCACATGTGGTTACCATGGTGGGAACCAGTTCTAAAAGCCTGTAAGTCAAAGGAGTGCAGAGGTGTGTGTTTTCTTCTCAATGTGCTGAGCGCTTGTAGGCACTGTAAATCTTACATGGAATAGCAAGAAAGCAGAAAAGGAGCATTAGGCACATGAACATCATGCATTATTGTTCGAGGAAGTAAATTTTCAGTTTTGAAGAGGGAAACATGATTGTGGAAGTAAAAAAAAATCATCAATTTACAAGTATGAAAACATTCTTTCTTAAAGAGAATTTCTTTTCCTGATTCAGTTTGACTTCAAAACAAAATCCAAACAGTAAGTAAACCCAGAGCATCTGTGAGTAAATACTATACTGCTCATTTTCTCTTTAAAGATTTTGCTAGAGTGAAGAGATTCCCATTTTAAATAGCCAAATAATACAATTTCTGAACTGTATTTTGTAAAGACTTAAAAAGTCAGCATTTTCTGAAAATCCAGCCATCCAGGAGGAACACATGAGCTTGCAAATAACTCCATTTTCCAGGAGAAGGTTACAAATGGATGCAACAGATGTCTGGCTTTCAGATACATAGCAAGGAATACACAATACAGATTTGCTTATACAAAACACGACCTTATTCCATTTATACGGGCACAATTTCAAGTCTAATACAGACCTACATGTCTAAAGAGGAACAGAAAGGAGTCTATTAAGCGCATACTTCTGATATGCATGTCCCATGTAGCACTACCTAATGCTTATTTTTATTTTCATTGTAGATTAGAAATGACACAAAACCCAGAGATGTTTTAACCAACAAGAACTGCATACAGGCTAGTCCCACTCCTCCTTCTCTCAGTGCTTCAATAATCTAAGGTGACGTGCATTCCCCTACTTGCTGTCCCCAAGGATAGCCCTGTCTCAGATGTCTCAGCCCAGCCAGGCGACTTCTCATTTTAGCATGGACTGCTTCACTGGCCTGTTTAGAGTCCTCCAAGCCACACAAAAGGAAAGCTTTTTTGCCAATTTTATGTTCCCCACACTCGCTCAATACAGGTCCATATGTGTAGGTTTAGACTGTGTCTGAATAACAGAAAGCTCAGGAATACAATTACATGTGTGTATATATATATGTGTATAACTATTAATTCTCAAACTTCATTACAGAATCTTTACATCTATGTACAAGCACAATATAAGTGACTTACTATTTTACAGCCATCTCATAAAACTCTCCTGTAACATCTGAATTTGTCCCTTTAGCTTAGGGAGCTATATGAACATATTTAATATACTCAGAGGATATTCCTGCATTTCTTGTAAATTTGCATATCCCAAATCTCACATATTTTTAACATTGGGAAATATATCAAACTAAACCTCTATAAAAACAAAAACCCTTAAAAAGACAAAATTAAGCCATCAGACTGACTGATGCAAGCAGGTGTAGAAAAATCAAGCAAGGACATCACCATCACCTGTACACTATCCAATCAGCTTTGGCAATAGGCTGTATTAGGCAAGAGATGTGCTACTGTATTTTAGAAGAGGGTACAAAGGCATTCTCCAATCTCACTACTTCTTCACTTTCTTGAATATTTAGCCAAACAGCAAAGCATTTCTGTATACTACAGTTACTTATCTTCATCCTAAAATTCCAAATAGGAAAGAAAACATACCATCCCTGGAAATCATCATTTTCATTTATATTAAACATCTGCTCTATGTGTAACTATATATGCTTTTCATGATAGGAAAGCATGAATGCTTTTGTCCACCTAAAGATTATCCAATTACATCTCTGACATCTAAAGGTCTCCAAATAAACCATATATGCGACCAGTTTAAACCCTAGGACACACACAAAGAAGAGAAAAGTGCCCTGACAAAAAATGAGATTCTAACAGATATGCAAGCATTAAGATACTGTTATTAAATTTTCTGTCAGAAAATTGCCTTTTAAAAAGCCACTGCACTGCTATAGTCATATTCTTGATCTATATGCATGGTCAAAGTTCCACTGAAGCCAACAGCACAACATGTGCATTATATGACAACTCACAACAAAGTCATCATTTTGTTAAAAAATAAAATTTACAGCGCAGTCCTAGCAACACATAATTCAGAACTTCTTACTTGAAAAAACCTGGGAGCCCACCATCACGTAGTTATCACAACTTCCTCACAGGTCAGGGTATATGTTTCACTTTTCTCTTTTTCCTAGGCACACCCATGGGCAGAAAACAGTGTCTCTACCATGTTTGTTATGAGGCATCTACACATGTAGGCGCAGTATGTATGCATGCATATGCATTGCACCTTTAAAGCATTATTATGAGGCTTCCTTTCCAGTATTATTAGCAGCTGCTTGCATATGTGTAACTTCTTGTCCAGAGTGACAGCTGTATTTTCGCCTGTTTTGACATTGAGTCTGATCTGGGTGAATAGCTCATATCCATTAAAGTGCTATTACAACACTGAATGACTGCCAGAATACTTCCTGATCAATTTTAAAAGCCAGCTAGCTGTCATCATCTAATCGCAACAGCGGAAAACAAATCTTTGGGGAATAAAACAAGATTTTAAAACATTTTTAAAAAGCAGGGTATTAAGTCTAAAACCTCCAAACTATTTAAATAAAAATCACAAGCTGCGGCAGCATCTAGGTAAAAATCTCTGCACTTTGAAAACCCATATACTTGTTACTGACAAGCATTCTAACATAGTCTCTAAATCTACCATTTCAACCATCTCTGGAGTTTGAACTCTTTCCATTAAACAACTTAATAAAGCAGCACTGAAAACAATCACCACAGAGTGTGATTGTGCTCACCATTAGATTTAATTCTGTAAAATTCAAGACTGAATTCAGTCATCTTTCTGTCTTAGGTTGAATGGCTGAAACCCAATGTGCAGGTTCAACTCCTTACTTCTGAATAGCTTTACACTATGCATATGTTTCAGCTGCAGCACAAACACCGTTTCAGACTTGCATTTATCAAGCATACTCGAAAGGCTATATAACTCATAAAGACAGTTAAGACTACTTGAAGAGAAGGCACAGTTGGCACAAGGTTGGCACAGCTTTAAGAGGGCCTACAGCAATACTGTATTCGTAACACCGCACATTACAAGAAGCAAAAAATGGGTTGTAAGAAATGACATGTTCTATATGAAAGATGTCTAGTAAATCAACCATGCAATGCCCACATGCACGCATAGTGACTAGTCAATGTATAGATGACTTTTTCATTTCTCCCCACTGCACTGTTTTCCCACCAAAACACTGTGCAGCCTTCTGCTTTGCTGTGTGGTCAAGTCTGTTTTGATCAGTGAAACAAAAAACACCAACCACCTGAATGACATATTGCTGCATGAAAATATATTCATGAAACTAGCTCAAAGAAATGGACCCACCATCTACTCCACAAATGCCCATAATTTGATTCAAAAAAATACACTGTGCGCTTGTCAGTGGAAACACACCATGAGTTAAGAGTTCTTTGAAGAGTTTCTCCTATATATCTAACCTGGAGCTGAAACCATATCAAACAAGGAAAAAAAAGAAAAAAAAAAACCACACAACAAAAAAAATCCAAACAACACAAAAGGAACCCACCACAAAAAAAAATAAAAAAAATCCCCAAAACAAACCCACAACAAAAAACCCCAAACCAACCAACCAAACCACAAAACAAAACACCACCACAAGAACCAAAACCCAAGCTGGAGCCAGCATACTCTTATGCCAGGTGAGACTGTCAACATGCAGACTTGTGTCAAAATAACTAACAACGAAGTCCACTCTTTCAGTTCTAGCTCCTATATAAATGGACTCTATGCTTATGAAGTTACAGAGCTTAATTAGAAAGTCAGTTGCATTATTGTCTGCCAAAAATAATGCCATTTAACAGCTTACAATATGATAACCATTAAGAAATCTTGAAAGCATTATCTTAGCCACAGTGTTCATGACATGAAACCTCTCTGTATGTAAAATGAGAAACCAGATGATTAGAAAGGGTTCTGCAAACACAGGTACAATATGTTTTATAGAAGAGCGATAATTCAGATCTGAAAATAAAGGCTGAAGAAGTTTGTGTAGAATGTATGTCGTAAGATTGAACTGGATTTGCAGCATGTCAAAAAAATGCAAACTGCAAAGGAAGGAACTTTAACAGTGACTGCTGGATTTAAGGCACAACAAATTCATTTTCAGAGAAGCCACAGTGACAACATATTTACAATTTAATAAAAGGAATCCCCCCACCTCAGGCTTTGGTTCAACCCAAACCAAGAGGACCAAAACCAAAAGTAAAGAATTTCAAATTCATTAAAAATATAAATACACCAAATTGTTCCTATGTAGACTTTAAAAAAAAAAAATATTAAAAAGACCAAATAACTTCGTTTCGTATATTGTAAACATTTAGTGGTAAAACTGATTTGTGTCTACTAAGCCTTAGGTCTAGGAGAAAGTGTTCTGATATGAAGTACTAACTAGCATCATGTCAGCTTCATTAGAATATATGACTATATCTTCCTGTTGTGGTTTATACATTTTGTAGAGAGGATACTCATTTCCAAGTAGGTCCTCTGACTTTTATGAGGCTACTAATAACCTAAATCTGGAGAATAACATTTTTCTATGACAAGTGGCTAAGAACATTTCCGTTACTGTTAAAAAAATTAAATATTAATGTATTATATATTATTAATAGATCTATAACCAGCTTATATAATTTATACCATTTATAGGTCTATTTTTATTAATAAACCTACACTGTTAAAGTTTATCTTAGGAGGATGTTTATTAACTGTTGATAATTCTGGATAATAGCACCAGTGATAAGTAGTGGCTGCATTAATAACTACAGTGGGAAAGGACTAGTGGGAATCTGCATGTTTGCAAAAGGATTCTGAACAGCCAATATGTACAGATTGCTACAAAATACTGTGCATGGCAATATACATTGTCTTGCAATGACATCAACAATGCTGCCGATTAAAAAAACATTATACCATTTCCATAATTTAAGCGTTCTCAAGATCTTATTCTGTTACCTGCAAAAATTTCTGCGACTACCTTCTTACCATGCCAAAATGTCAGTGTGATTGTACACTAGAAAGAGTATCATAAAAACTGACTGAGGCTACAGAAAACTCATCCCCTTGTCTCACAGCAGTCACATCACTACCAACTAGGATGATGCAACTATATAACAGAAATAAGATCTGTGACTCGGCATGAACTAGCTAAGTCAGCTAGTTAGGAGTTGTCTATTTACTATTTAGGAAGGAAGGGCATGGACCACATCACAACAAACATCCCAGTCCAAAACTGGCAGGTTCTCCAAAATGGATTGGCATGTTGCCGCTACGTTTAATCTCAGCAGGAACACACAACAGTAGGAACATTACAAAAGACCAGAACAGGAAGGAGGGACAACAGAAGTTGTCCTGCTCTTCTCTGATATTTGCAGAGGAAGCAGGTTATCAATTAAGAGACACCTAAGACACACTGTGAATGACTGAAAAAAAAACAAAACAAACAACTAAAAAGCCTAAAATGACAAACGTCCCCCTCCACATGTGTCATCCAGCACACAGGAATGGAGAGAAATGACTCATAATGCTAAAGCCTATCATGATACTACTTGATACAAGTACTGAGTTACTATTAAACTAATTTTAGAGGTACTATAAAGAGCACAAGAGTCATATATTTACTACCATCTGCCAGAAGTGATTACAGAATTAAAGGTACAAAACAGTTATTGGAAAACCCATCTAAATGACTGGTTTAGCAATTGCACTGTTAGGAAAGCTTCATGATGTTATGTCCACCTTGCTCTCACAGGTATTGATCATGCACATGTAACATATCACAGAATACAGATAGTATACTATTAATGATGACAGTAGAGAGGACTTTATTTACATAGTGTTACAGAAGTTGCTTGTTGCATCAAAACCTCAAGCCAAAAGAAAGAAGCGGAGAAATATATGCAATTCTGCAATAGTTCAGCTAACGGTCATTGCAAATACCATGCCAAGCTTCATACTAATTTTATTTTATTTTTTTCTTAAAAAAAATGAGGTTGTCACACTGTTCATGAGGGAGATAACTGAGCCTTGGACTGCAAGTAAATCCACCAACACTAAAACCTCTCCCAGATGTGCAGCTGCTTTCTGCAGCACAGAGATATTTCTTAGCCTCTAAGCAATATGAAAATGAGCTACCAACTGAAAAGAATAGTTGTCATATGATAATTTACTGGGCTGAGGAATAAAAAGTCAGTGGCAATTCAAGGGACTGCACATCCTAGCACAGATCTTTCATGCTTTGACTTTTCAGCTCACAATCTGGTTGTTCTGTAACAGTGACATATACAGATGTGTCACCTATACAGAATCTGTGCCTGGGGGTCTTTATCATGGGAGGTGCAGAGCACAAAGACATGGCCCCCACTTCCTTCCCCACTCCCCGTTGCTCACTCTTAAGCATTTAGAATCTACGTCCTCATGTTATCTACCTTTAGGACAGCCATGACTCCCTAGTTTGGAAAGGTCCACCCCTCCCTGCAGTGCTCTTCCCTTACTCATTTCCCTCCTCACCCACTCCACCCACACAGCATTGCTTCAGCTAAAGGCTTTTGACTGGGAAGACAGAGACAGCATAGCTGACGGAGCCAGGCACAACAGAGCACCCAACTGCCATCGCAAATATTACAGCAATGACAGCAGCACCACATAGCTTTAGTACTGTTTGGTATCATGTATTTTAGAATCACACTTTTACGGTGGTAGTAGTGACTGCAGTAACTCTCCCCTGTCATTACACAGGAAAAAACTCCACCATCACTTTTTCACTAACAAGGACAACGTAAAAGCTCGACATACAACTGCACTTCACATTTATGAGTGTCATTCACAAGAGACTTGACTTCTTGCACACTACAGAAAAAAATCTCAAGAGAGGACCAGAGATAAGTTGGATAGCAAACATAACATTATTAAGATTGACTTCAAGTCTCTTTTCTCCTTCTGTACAGAACTTAAAGTATTTTTTTTATTCTTCCAGGTTTTTTCCAGCAAGAAATGGAGATTTGCCATCGTACCAAAATGGGCCAACATCATTCTCCCTGTGAATACTCTCATTAAAAATGCCTCAACTCACCTTTCACTCCAAATGCATATACTGACAAGATCTCACAGAGCATTACTCTAATACATTAGGAAAGAGGATGCTATTGTAAACAGCTGGCAACACTAACATCCCCAGCAGCAGAAGGCAGAAAAATAATTTCACTAGCAATCTGAAAAAGTACAGCTAATTTAAAAACAAGACTAAAATAAAAAACATAAGGGGAGGTGGGTGTGAGTTGGTGTGGAGATGAGCTCTTTCTACTGAGAGAGATACATTCCAAAAGTGATGTCAGAGGCCATCTTTGCATTCAAGAGCAATGCTAACATTGTGTCTCAGCGCCCTAAATGTGGTTCTGACCTCTGAAAGTTCACAACTGAAATGACTACCAAGGGCAGATCTTTCTCTAAAACCTCCAGATTACTTCTTGACAATGATGGTCCATAGGTTTGCTAGAGATCAGGCCACAGCAGGCCTGGTAGCCATGCTGGAGACTGGCAGCCCAGCAGCGGAGAGCGCTCCAACACTGGCACTCCTGCAGACTTCTGGTCAAACCTGACACAGAACAGACAGGAAGATGTGTGGAAAAAGCTAACTAAACATTTGGGTTTGTATGTGCATACATGAGCTGATGTCTGTAGCTGTAAAGCCGTTATCTTTTGACTGATCTGATTTTGTTAGAACTGACAACCGAGGGTCAGATTTGTACCCAAAATTTTCTATATTGGACAGCTGTGAGGCATTGCTATGTGAACTACAGTCACTCAATAAGCTGCTCTGTGACTTACCTCATGAGTACTTTTAGCTATGGTTATATGGGTGTACTATTTCAATAGTACTGCAATAATGGGACCACCCTACATATGGACTTGACATTTGCCAAGATAATTCAGTTGCTGGGAACACAAACCTATGAGGAAGAGGAATTATGGCTCAGTTAGCAACCTTTAGCACGAGTACCTTATCTATTCCATATATGTTTTTCCCATTAAACTATATATTACAAATACATTTCAAATGTTTTAATTTTCAGAGACAGGCAGGTTTAAAAAAAAAAAATCTCATATTTGTTAAACTTTTTGTGTTCCCTGAAAAATCCCACTACACAGAATAAAGCACAACTCACAGCATATTATTTATTTACACATGAATTAAAGTTGCATGTTACCATGGAACAAAACAGGGAGACAGTCTAGGCTCTCTCCTTACTGAAGGGAAGTTTTGAAAGATTTCCAGTTACTGAGAGAAAAAAGAGTCTGTAAATGAAAGCCAACATTTCTAAATCTATATAGGTGAAGTTAACAACCTCCCTTTCTACATCCACTCTTAAGAGAATTTGTGTGTCTGATCTGTCTCCATTCCTGTTCACACCCCTCATGCTGGCCATCCAGTCTTTACATCAAATATTTAATTTCCCCACTGCTCTGAGCTTTTAAAGTATTTGCATGGGTACTTCAAAAAGCCTATAAAGCAACATATGTGTTAGTAACTCAGGCCTCACAATTCCACTAACAATCACCTTTGGAAAAAAAAAAAAAATTCAATAGCAGTTAACTACTTCAGCACCAAAAATGTTTAAATATCTCTTAGGGAAGAGGGGGATGGGAAAGGAAGGACAGAAGGACAGAGTAAAAAAAAAAAAAAAAAACAAACCAAAAACCTGCACAAAACACCTGTGCATGAAATCTGTCCCTTACATGGTTCACATAATGCTTCTGATACCTTCAAGCACATAACATGGAAAATGGTTTAACATCTCTTCTAAAAATCTAGTGGCAAATTACCACTGCATCTATTTCAGAGCTCCTTTTACAGAGTCAGGTGTGGGTGAGCTTGTTGTTTCAACATGCCAAAGTTGCCAGCAGAGAGGATTACTGAGAGTGTATCAAGAGAGTATAGAGTGGGTGTTGACTCTTAAAAACAAGAGCTGTAACACTTCAAAAGCACATCATGAAGCAATGGGACTGCAAAAAGTCCCTGCCCTCACAGCTCTCTGAACCTTAGTACCCGAACATAACAGCTTAGCAAAGCAAGCATTGATGACAATCGGCACTGCACTTGAAACTCCCTGTTCTAAGTGATCAAAACCGAGTGTGCAAATCCTTTGCAAAGTACCCAAAATAATCCATTTGGCAGTTTACCTTTAGCTACTATGCCCTATAATTTCTGAGTTAGAAAATGGTTGAATTAATTACAAGTTACAGTAACGAAGAAAGAAATAACAAAGAATAAAGACAAAGAAACTGAAAAGCCTTGTACCAAGTCTTGCCAAGCATCAGAGGTGCATCCCTGCTGTAAATAAGATTTTGTATTTACAGCACTATAGTTTTGCAATAACCTGTTTACTTTGAGAAAAACCTATCTCTTGGGTACATAGAAGGCAAGATTTTCTTAATTGGCTCCAAACTAACACATGTTTTAGTAACTGGCATTCACTATTAGTATAGAAAAAGCATAGCGAAGCTTAGTGACACACAATTCCATTCTATGTGATATGCAGATGAAAAAGATTTGTAGTAGCAAACAAAATTATTAATAAAATGTCAATCCTTTCATAATAAATAGAATATGTTAACTCTGTGCACTCATAGTTCAGACTGGATTGTTTTCTATACCTTGTTTGTATCCTCTTAACTAATTCTTTAACCACACCAAAACATGCATCAGTTGCTTCTGAATGATCTTCTACAAAACTGAACTAAAAATGGAGCTAGACCAATGCTTACACAAGATGTGCAGCTTATTACATTTGTTGCACTCCAAATAAATATTGATTTCAATCTCAGAATGCTATGAAAGGGCTTGCATCAATTACACAGTACATCACAGTCATGATGCAAGTTACCTAATTCCAGTGATGCACACAGCAAATCAATCATTCACATCCACACACCTTGGTGAGCCAGAGCCACCGCTACTTACCTTTATCTGAACTTTTAAATACTGCATTCATTTTGGAGTGGCATTATAAAGGAAAAGGTTTACAATGAAAAAAAATGTCAGCTAATCTGCCAAAAAACCTGTAGTAATTATAATTACCTCTATTCATGTCATGTGTGTTTTAATACATACACAAATGAGTAAAAGAGCCCTTAATGACAACAACATTATGAGGGGAGGTTTCCCTTTTGCATTATCTATTTATTCAACACAAAATTATTAGGCTATTGTGATAAAGCAGCTAGAGTACAATGACTTTCCTTTAATCACTAATTAAAATGCTGATTGCCTGTTGAGTGAGACGTGCAGTTATGGTCAAACACCAAGTCCTATTGTGTGATAACAGCTTGGGCTGGCCTTACAACTGGGTGGGGTTGAATCACTGCTAAGTAAACAAACCCTCTATGGCTAGAAAACACAATCGCTTCAGCTCAATAAAATCCTTAAGTAACTTTTAATTTTACAGCTTTAGACAAGCTAATATTGCAGAGCACAAAAGTTCAGAGATAAAGAGACCTACCAGGTGCTGGAATAAACAAGCAATTACACAGATTATAGAAGAGCAGTACTGAGTCTGTATGAATTAATTTATTCTGCGTACAAACTGAGGTGGAAATTAATTTCATGGGGCCAAATTCAAAGGACCGCTGGGACATTATTGGCTTCATCTATTCAACTTCTTAAGTATACTCAAATTACACCTCTGCAATCCCACTGATAGCAACCCAGTGCCATCAGTTGAATTTCACATAGTCAGGAGAACCTGCACACTCATCTTTCCCTTACATACTGAATTTATTTTGCAACAAATCAAGTAAAATAAGACCTATTTGTCTACAGTCTTGTATTCAGTGTTATCATTTAAACCGATACTACAAAAAATATGCAGAATGACACTGCTCACATTGGACACTATTTAACATATGATGTTATGCTCAACGCTAAACGAGAAAAAAACTCTGCACATACACACACAAGTGTAGGACATGACAAAACCTGCAACAAGGTATCTCTCTCTTAGAAAAAGAACAAAATCATTTTTCAAAAAGAGCATAAATAATTGCTAATTAAAACCAAAATAATTTAACAACTCATTCTAGTATTATGATTTTAGTTTCGTGAACTACCATTGTAGATCCTCAAATAGCACTGCAGCATTTAGCACTTTCCAAAATAGGGGGAAAAACATGTTTCTTCTAACGGTGGCTTGCTGTTATTCTAAGAAATCAATTTAACCCATAAAGTTAACATGGCATAGAGGAAACAAACACACATCATTTTTCATCAGTAAATTCATTCCTTTAAAAGGCCGAGTCTTGTTGGTTACTAATTTAAGAGAGCTCCATCACATAAATAAGTAAGAACAAATTTGCTTTCTTCCAGTTCAACAGGTTTATTCTCTTAACAGAACAAATATTAATGTGCTTTTTAATGGACTAACCTTTATCACATTCCAAATAATCACATAAAGTTCAGTGTGGTTTGGTTGTTTGGGTTTGGTTTTTTTTAATACACAGTATAAATGATCTGGGCATATTATTGTTACAGTAATATGTGTACACTCACCTATTACTCATAACTTGCAGTTACAATTACAAAAACTTTGAATTAATGGGTTTTTAAATTACTTTTATATGTGCACAATGCCACGTGAGGGCAGAAAGAATGATTTTTAGTCTACAGCTGCAAACATTCTGTCTTCCACATCTTTTTACTAGTCTCTTTCCTGCCAGTTGCACACACACATATACCATATCAACTTCTTCACAAGAATTACAGTATTTAAACAGAAAACCTTGATCACTCCACTTGCTGACTCATTTCTCTGCCTCACCTGTAAGAACACCCATTTCACATCTAAGTCATCATCTTCTGCAAGTAAAAACGGTATCTCTAACCTTTTTACCATTTTCAGTGCTTTTCTAGAATTCATCTGTAGAAGAAAGGAACTGAAAATAATTCCTTTATGTTTCTTTCAACTGTAGAAATGTGTTTGGGGGATTTTTTTCTTCCCTTTTGCTTGAATGCAACTGAAACTAAAATGGTTGTTTTGTTTATATGCAGCTGTTATTTATATAATAATTTATGTTACAAAAAGAGGAACCAAAAGTCCATGTTCTTTCTGTTCAGTGTTTGGGAATCTCATACAAGGGGCACAGGTGCAGGAAGCTCTCCTTCCCTAATGATGCTGTACAGAGAGGTCAGCAAACATGCTACATCTTGCACACTGTCAGCACTAGACATAGAGAAGTGAATGTGTCAGACTACCTCCCACACCCTATGACTATTATTGCAACTATCACTGATGGCACTATGCTTCACTTCGTTCTTTCCTCTCCAAATAGATACAACTACAGCTCTTCTTTTACGCTGTTGTGAGACCAGTGTCAGGAAACTACAACTGTTGTTAACAGCCAGGATCCAGTCCCAAGGCAATGGTTGACCTAGTGCTCTGCTCTCACTGCCTCTGCCAAGCCACACCTCCTATATATCAGTGAGTGTAATTAAAGATATTGAAAGGACAGCATCAAAATCAGCTGTAGGACAACTTGTCAAAATACTGTTGTTTCTAACAAAAAGTTTTGTTTCTAGATTTCTGTAGACCATTTGGTGATCAAGCCACTGAGATATTTTACAACATGCACCACTGAAGTAAAAGAATCATGACAATTTTGAAAGAGACGAGGCAAATTCTGATGATAGCTATTGGTAGAAGTTCTTCAGAATAATGGATAAAATAGCTCAGGCCCTAATCTTCCATGAAGACAAACATCATTCCACAAATCCCTGCCTATGTTTCTCAGGCTTTGCAGAGATAGAGGGAGTTGCAGAGGGTATCTGAGTGCAGGACTAGAATCTAGAGGCACAGGTCTAAGGAGGTTTTTTTACTTCATAAGCATTCAACAGAATTACAAAAATTGGAACTTACTCTACAATCTTCCCCTAAGCTTATAACTCAAATTCTTTTAACCCTTCCACTTAACACATTCAAATAACTTCCAGAGGTATCAGTTTCATAACCACTGAACAAATACAGATTGGATGCAGTGACCCATCTTTCTAGACAGCGCCGCTTCAGCTTTCTTTTGATCACTATTACCCAACTGTCATCAGAAAGCTGTCTCTCACTGCCTATAATAGGTGGCTTGGCAAATACAAAAATTTTATTTTTAGAGGCATATTGAGCACTCCACTGGCCAAAACCCACACCTTTCTTACATCAAGGAGGAACAGACTTTGCTTTATCCACCAACAGCTATGCCCTGATCAGCACTCTCAGTGGTTCAAAACTGAAGTTGCAAAGAAATCTACCCACATTTTTATAACCTTGCTACATCTGCAGTCCATGATTTCCATCTAGCTTTGGCATATGCAGGCATCCAATTTTTAACCTCAAAAATCCTGGTATCCTATTCAGTACCATACCCAGATGTCCTAAAAAGAGGCAAAGAGAGATAACAAGAGAACACTGCTGCTGAGGTATGCTATTCACCTACCCAGGCTGTCCCAGGCACTCTCCAGCAACGCAAAGCTGAAGATTGATTAGCACTGTCACAGCAGTCAGCTTAAGAGATACAAAGAATAGGCAAATACATATGGACTCTCCCTTGATATACAGGAACATCATGCTATAGTTGCAGAGGACCACTTAAGATGGTCTAATTATGGCTGGAAAACTTGTATCCACTTAACTGAAAACATGAAGGAACAATGAGAAACACTAAAATGAGGTTAAAGAACAAACATACACATAATTGTGAATATCTTTCTAAAACCAGTCTCACTGGCTAGATGGCACTAGCTTTTGACTTTTATAACAGAACAAAGCAGACTACTAGAAAATAAATCGTGGAGATTCACTGTATATAAGCAGAAAAATTGGATGATCCAACTGGTCTTTTCTACCTTTGAATTCCACGATTTAGTAGTCCTGAGCTTTATTTAATTTTTCCAAAGCCTCACACAGTAGTAAACCAGAGAACCAATTTACATCTATCAGCAAATATGTGTAATTCAATTACAAAGATCTTTATAAATATTCACTTTCTCCCAAATCAAAAGAGTTCTGGTTTTATCCACTCTAAATAATCTGAGCACAACACTTCATAAAACAAATATATCCCAGCAGAAAGTATATCATAAGACAAATATGTTAGAGCCAAATAGAAAGGATCAGCAGTTGTTCAGATGCAAGAGCAACCTTTAGGACTGCATCACGTACCACCATCACAGAGAACATGGGAAACATAGAAGAATCCTTTAGCATCACCTCCCGATTCATGATGTGCCTTAATTTGAAGAGAAGTCTTACAGATTTTTACTTTGTGCAAACTAAACTTAAAGCCCGGACGCATGCCAAAACAAACCCTTTAATACACATTCAGTTTACACTTACATGCTACACTGATGCCACAATATATACATAAAGAGAATGTAATTACTGTATAAGCATTATACTGCTAAGATAAAGATTGCATACTTGTGAATTATTATGAACAGAGTTAGTGTTTATGAGTAGGTTACATGTCAGTTCATAACAATGCTAACTTTATTAGCTGTTGAACAAAGTCTAGATATGCACACCAGTATATTTTCTTTTTATGAAAGGACTGTTTTTAATCAATAAAGCAAATACCATCTCAAACTGGCTCATTACATGGACTGGAAAGCATGTCTAAAACAATTCAATAAACTTTTGCCATTATTTGTACCCAAAAGAGGTTTTGTTTGACCTTCCACAGTGTCTGAACATGCTCATAAGTGACTGAGGAAAAAAAAAGGATGTTTCTTTCATTTTCCTGTCCTAGCTCAAGAACACATGTGGATCACTTTACCTGTCCCATTTAAAGACAGTTATATCGCTCTCATTATGATTTTCTTGATCAAAGAACCTGAAATTTCACTTTTGCCTTTCAGACCAAGGTTCTAAATCTCACCTACCCACTCAGCACTCCTGTTTTACATCTCAGAATGGCAATTCAAACTTTGGTTTTGTATTAACATGCGACACTAGCCTCCCATTCAGCTTGCTATCAACTGCCATGACTACAAAACGCTTTTTCTCCTAGATCATTTTCTCACCAAGTATTTAAAACATTCGCATCATAAAGTTTAGCACTTCTCTTTACTGAATTGTACATAATTTATTTCCTTAATTTATCAATATAATTTTGAACTCTATCCTTTGATTTAAAGTGCTCACAGACCTTTCCTGCTGCAAGTTGCTCTAGGTAACAGTTGCAAACTCAGTAAGCACTTCCTATTCCTTCATCCAAGGCATCAATGAAGACAAATGTTATCAGACTGAGGTCAGGTCCTGAAGGTATCCCACCAACTCCCTCTACACTGAAACTGTACTCACACTGCTTACTTTAGGACATGAGTTTGGTACCTATGTTAAGATTCCAGGCTTTCCATCTGATTATGATTTTTCTCTCAATCATCATCCCCACGCCCTTCATGGTAATTTCATCTTAATCATGTTTATCAAAGAACATCTGAAGAAAGAATGTCAAAACCAAGATATTTACTAAAAGCTAGAAATTTACTAAATTGTATGTTAAAATCATGATGTATGACACACCTTGTTTTTCTTACTACCTCCAAGGTGTGTTTATCCTATTACTGAAAAAGTCAGGTAGGTTTAACACTACATTCCTGAAGAAGTCATACTGACTGTTACATGTGTGTCTCATCTTCCAGATGTTTACGAGCAACATGTATTTTTCCAATAACTGAAGTTTGCTGACTGGTCTATTGTTGCCTGGGTCAATAAGGTTTAAAGAGAAGCATGGCTGAGTGAGGAGACAGTATTCACAGACGCTTCCCTCAGGAAACCAGTTAAATGCCTAAATGAGAATTTGTTAAATGGAAGCGTTCTGCCAGAGGAGCCCCTGCCTCCACGAAGAGCCTTGAATCATCTCTAGTCGCTATTTGAGGCCTAGAGTCCTAAGTTAGGCATCCAACACGTGAGCACAGCTCTATATCTGCTAGCATGGTAGGAATCTCACTAGTTCTCCAAGAATTTTCATAGATGATGCTGTCAGCTATGTAAGCAGCCTGGCTGATTCTCAATTACTCTTGGATAAATATAATTATTAAAAAACAAAAAAAACCCCAACCACCACACCACAACCCTACTTACATAGGTATTCTTTATTCCTTCATTTTTATATAAACACCCAAATTTCTCACACTTTGCCATGGATGTTCATAATAAGACTAAGCATCAAGAAGTTAACAAATTATTCTGAGAATGCCAAGGCACTTATAAGTCTCTTACCTGCTCATTAAACAATGGGCAAGCCCTTTTCTCATCCTTCCTTTCTCAGTGTTTTGTCTCTTATTAGTTGAATTCCACTTTGTTCCTAAATCTTTCAATTTTATCTCCACTTGCCCATACCATTCTTTTATACTCATCCATAACAATTTCCCTGTTTCAGCTTTTAGCAACATCCCTTAAGGTTTAGGTCATTGAAGAGCTCATGTTTTGTTAAACCAGAATTGTGTTAAACTTCCATTCTTTGTACTGGTAGTGTTTCAGCTGAAAACTAGCCAAATGGTAGCTATGGAAATGCTAGAGATGGCAAATAAAGCCAAACAACTTGAGGAGTGACTTGAAAAGCTATACATTGCATACAGCCTCAATACTGTGGTCCTGGACTGCAGCAGTGGATTTTGGGACCTCTCAATTACATGGCTTTATGCAAATAAAATTAATTTGACCATAAGAGAGGTCCTATTTCCTTGGCACTAAGCATAACTTGCACTGACGCTAATGGTAATTACTTATACGCACATGTTGAGAGGGGATAAAGCAGTTTTATAAATGTTTACTTGGAAGGAAGGAGACCAGAAAAGGGACTAATGTGCAGAAGTTCTTGGGAAGGCAACGTATTTGGGAAAGTGCTCAGAATAGATTATACTTATCCATAGCATACTTCTTCACAAGCAGCCACTTATTTTTTCATACATTTCTG
This sequence comes from Athene noctua, assembly GCF_965140245.1. Classification (NCBI taxonomy): domain Eukaryota; kingdom Metazoa; phylum Chordata; class Aves; order Strigiformes; family Strigidae; genus Athene; species Athene noctua. The sequence continues at coordinate 23,680,892 of NC_134042.1, read as the reverse complement.
TTTCCAAATTGCAGAAACTGAAAACTGTTCACTTTAGTGTTTTACGAGCTTCACTTCCATGATATTCACATGTTTTTGTGTTGGTTTTTTTCTACCAGTGGCAAACTGGTTTCCTAACAGAATTGTGTAAGGAAACAGGGAATTGCTTTGCCTACTGCAGAGTGTAACCACTAGAATTTGGGATACCTAATTTTAAAAGTTGTACCAGTTCAATCAGGGAATAAAAGCAATGAAAAAACCATAAAAATCATGAATCCAACTGAAAGACCTTATGTTTCACATCCAAAATAATCTCCCAAATTGATACCTCCCAAATCAGTAAGAAATAAATTTACTTAAATTGTGACTGAAACTTTTGAATAGCTAATGTTTGGAAAAATGTTTACAGAAAATTCACAACCAGAAAATCCCTTATGAATATTTGTTATCTATTGCCCATTAGTTGCAAATAAATTAGTTGGTTCATAATAATACATTGTGTTTATGTCAGTTGCACACTAGATTAGATGGAGCACATTGCTGTGCAAACTTTGGAATCACCTAAATGTTTGACAATGGTTTCCATCTATTAATGTTCCAAATGTTAACAAATTATAAGACCAGCCAACTTTAACAGAATAGCATTGATGGTGAGAAAGGCAGAGAGAATACAGAAAAGTCTGGTAGGATACCAGGCTTTGCAATGGTAGGATACCATTAATGCAAATAGTAACTGAAACAAAAAGCCTCCCACAGCTGTGGTTGTACCAGTAGTCCAGGAAGCAACAGATTTTTGCATCATCTTTATCAGTGGGAAGCTGGCCAGATCTGCTTATCAGTGGATGGAAGGCAGAGCCATGCCCTGCCAGTTTCCAGGCCCCTCCATCTCTGTGTTCCTGTTTAGTTTCAATTTACAGCAAGCTCTGCACCTGGAACACCTCTTCATTGTGCCAGACGGCTCTAGCAGAACCCCACAACTAGGAAAGGTCTAAAATCAGTTTAGAACTCTACATGTTATTGCTGCTTGTACTGTACTTAAATAAAAATAATTAAGATTTGAGTACAAGAATTAAATGTAAATGGAAAGAAAGAACACCGTCAGGTCTTTTCAGCAAAATGGAAAATCATTTCTTTAAAGCCAGGACACTGTTAACATGTGTAAAGTTAGTCAGTTTACTTGTTCATATTAGAAATTAAGTATTTGAAGATGCATACTTTTTTTAGGGAAGAAACACTAAGTTGGAACAACATTCCTATGTGTCAGAAGTAGGTAAATCTTTAAAGGGTTTGTTACATTGCAAATGCCAATTTGGACTACATAGACAGAAAACATAGATCTCTGGTAACCAGATTAAAGGCCAAGGCCACAGGTTTATTGAAATACAGTAACTCACACTACAGTATTATCTGACAGCCAATAGTCCTTGTAGTAGTAAATAATGAGAGCCCAAGGCAAAACATCATATACACTGGACCCCAAAGAAATGCAGTCCAGCCCTAACTCCTAAAGTCTACCAATATAGATGAGACTTGAACTCTTTTGTTTTGAGGCACTAAGATGTGGTAATACAACTTTCCTCTGCAGTAACTCTTCCTTTTCTGTCTTCTTACTGCACATAACCCCAGAACTGTTGAAAGAAGTCTTCTCAAAAAAAACCCAAAAAAACCCCAAACAAACAAACAAACAAAAAAAGACTACCAGAGTATTTGACTGTTCTCAAACAAATCTAGCCAGTCAGTGAGCACACTGGCATCTTTTCAAAGGTATTCAAGTAACTCTGAGACATCAGATAAGGTGTAAATTACTTATTACTCGATTCAATTAATGTATAGCATGCATAATTTGTCATAGGTGGTTCCAATAAGTTTATACATGCACTAACATACCTTGCTGAAGAAAATAGCTTTGCTACTTTCTAATTTCTGACCTAATGTATCTGTATATCTTGAGAGAGCTCCATAAAATTACTTTAGTAATATTATACAAGGTCAATATTACACTCCTGTACTTCAAGGATTTTTAATGTGAATAAAAAAGAGAACTTATTTCCCCCATCAACTTGTTCCCTTCCTAGCTCATTATTTAAAATCAAGTCCATCAATGCCATTTCCTCACCTCCCAAGAGCATCACTCTGGAAGGAAAAGGTAGAATTTTAGCATTTCTTCAAAAACATACATGTTACTCTTAAATTTTTATTAGTTTTTTAACAGAATAAGAAACAGAACAAAAGAAAATTACAAAAAATATTTGAAGTGTTATATCCTCAGGCAACAATATTGGGAAACCTGATCTTGCTTGTAATTCATATTGTCTTGAACAAGATATTAACAACATTTTGCTATATATCATGGGTTTTATTTGTAGGTGAACTGAGCAAAGTTTCAGCCCAAGCATACAAAAAAGAACAGACAAACTTGAAATCCACAAATAGGAGGAACAGTCACTAAACTCTTCAAAATATGCAAGTACAGGGTTCACTGCAACTGGTACACTCTCCAGTTTCACTGGGACCTTCCCACAGCCTCATGTCTTACAGGCTCCTACTACATACCACTGTCTCCTAAAATAGTCACTGTCATTCTCAGTCACACATTGGTAATAGACAAGTAGCTTTTTTTCTCTACCTGAAAAATAAAGGCTCGTGTCTATATACATGTATTCTCAGTCCCACAGAAAACTTGCATTGCTCCTGCTCTTCTTCAGGAAGATCTACAACATCTACACCACCTACTGCAATGTTGTTAGCATTTGAGAAACAAATTACCCTAAGTTCTCTGAAAGTGGTCAGCTGTGATCAGCTGATATAACAAGGTCATAGGACTCAGAAGGAAGGCACAGGAGAAAAACCATTTTGCTATCCCTACTTAAAAATTCTCCTTCCCATTAACCCTTGCACCAAGTCCCAAAGGCTACATGAAAAGCAACAGGTTACATTTCATTTCAATTGTTTCTCCCTGCTGGGTAAGTGCTACATGTAAATCCATTAAGTCTTTGGAGTCTGAAACCTCTAACTGAATGCTCGGCCAAAAAAGGTGATAGAACAAAGTGCCTACTAATCAACTCAAATCATCCAGGAAGTGAGGCTTTGCTAATGAATGATGGTAATTAACTCTAGGGATTGGTCACTGTGCTGGCAGACTACTGCTTGCTCTGAGCAATAGGAGACAGATTAAACACACTTGTTCATATGCCTAACTTCCCCGTTCCTACAGGTTTTGGAGCAGCATCTCATCTCCCTGGAACCAGAAACTCTGAGGTAGCATCAGTGGCTAGAAGGGCCCTGGCAGTCAAGTTCAACACCTGACCAACAGTCTGTCTGGGATAGCATGAGAAATGAACTCATCAACTCCTGTCATCTATTTAAATTTATCATTCAGCTGGAGAGGTTAGCATCATTTTTATATCCCATGATATTTATTTGACTCTAGCTAATTGCTGGAAGTCCCAGGGTAACAAATGGCAAAAGGACACAGGCTCATCCTACAGCTGAGATCACCATCAATACTGGCAATGCAAAGAGCTAAAGGAATATTATGATCTAAACACAGAGTTGGCAAATACGCAGTGGCACCTCAGCCCCATAGGACCTTTAAATAAATATAATATAATGCTCAAACTCATTTGTCTGGATTTGTGCATGGCATTTGAGTACCCATGCTTTTACCTTCCCTCGTGGTGGCTCTCCAACTCTTAACATAACATAGCAGGTAGCTTCTTCACCACTGAAAGCACAGCTGTCACTAGCAGACCTCATTCAAACTCAAGCATGTGTACAGACCCTTCCATAAACTGCTGCCACCTTCTTAAGGCTAGCTGCTACAGGGTCATAAAGGTCACCAAGGCCAGACCGATCACCAGGATCAATTTTCCCTTCACAGAAATGCAAGCAAGAAGAAAGGAGATAGTGAGAAACCCAGGGCAGGTGTGCAGTCCCCACAGTCTTAGCATCAGCAGCACCTTTGGGGTTATAGCAGTTAATTCCCATGCAAGTAAGGATACTTGGTTTTGGCGAAGATGCTATGCCTTTAAAACAGACAGTACAGTGTAATGGAAAATTTCTGTTCCAGTATTTTGCTGTTCCTGGTAAGCGGAATAACTCTTCAATATTTCTGCAACTGCTATGAGGCTTACACAGAGGAAATCCTACTTGGATTTCTTTAAAACCAGAATAACCTGCCAAAATATTCAGGGGAAAGAGCTCATGATAGTGTTATATTCTTTTTCTGAAAGCTTAATTTAGACAACTACCAGCAGATCCCTTCATGGACACAGCAAAATCTTAAACTCTATTTGACTGTGCTTGCCTAAGGCATTAAGTTCAATCCACCATGTCGCACCTCAGTAACTCGACACAGACTAGGAAATTCTTACAGTCAGCTTCCCCAAGGGATTTGTTAAGTTTCACATACATTTAGTTGTGCAGTTGGCCTGTTCAAATTGATAAACTTGTTGCTCAGTGCTTTCTGCTGCAGAATTTGTCACTAGGAAAAATAAGTATTGGAATAGGGGAAGGAAGGTTACTATGTTTCAATAATAACCTTTGCTTTTTAAAAATACATAATTACACACGCATTACCGTCCTATCTCTTCTTGAGAGGCATTTATTTTGCAGGAGAGATGGGCAGATACTCTGGTGACGGGCACATTAAAAACACCACAAGATGAAGGTCATTAACATGTGAAAAATGAAAAGAGCAGACAAATATAAAAAAACTATCCAATCCCATCAAAAAAAAGGAATAATTCACCACATGAATATCCTGTGTATCCGAACAATACACATATATAATATACAGGTTACTAATAAAGACTTCAGTCTGGAAAAGCACTTAAACATTCTTATTTTTCAATAGGCGAGCAGTGCACTGAGTCAATGGAATTATTCACAAGATTAGAGTTAAAGCATATGTCTAAGTATTTTGTTCACTAAAGGCTAATATGATCCACATGTAACTATTAGATTACTTTTATAATGCTATACTATAAACATCAGTATGACATGTTATTACAGGGTAAAAGCAACTTTCCCCCTCCCTCAACTGATGCTTACAGGTATAAGAATTACTAACCTATGGTATAGGGCACAAAGCAAGCCAGTTCAACCCAGTACCTACAAGAACTTTTATCAGGATTGGCAGAAGAGGAACAAAGCAGAAACACAGCAGAAAAATGAGGCTGAAGACATAAGAAGCAAGAGCAGCCTCCTTTCCAGAAGGATAACTTTATGGACCTGCAGAAAGCCTACAGTGCTGGCAAAGAAAACCAGTCATGGTCACAGCATCAAAGAGAAGCAAGATATGATGTGTCTTTTCATCAGTCTTTAGCACACACAAATTAAAACTTTCTCTGTATCCTGCAGAGCTCCTCAATTACTTGTCATTTAGTCCTCAGTGTGTAGCACAGATAGCACGTTAGCACACCAGACTCCTCTTTCAGCTAGAGTCATGTATTTTGATGACAACCCAAAAAGAAGCAATTACTTTCTCCATCTTTCCTCAGATGCCTTTGTTATAAAATACAAAAGCCTTATTATCAATCCCTGCACCTAAACTGCACAAGGATTTCCAGTGATGTGATGAATTTACAAAGATGATGCATTGCAATACCAAGGACAGAACCACATAAACAGCTTCATAGTTCTGCAGTGATTAGTGGTCTGCAGTTTGTGTGATACTCTAACAGTTATCAGCTTACAAACACTATGTGGCTGTGCTTGTGGCCTATCAGAAGGCTGAAGATTTACAACTTCAGAACTGGGAATCACTGTTTTCTCCGAAGAAATTTGCAATGTCATCATAAGCTTTTCTTTTCAATATAACATGTTAAAAATACCAAGTTCATTTTGCAGTAGATAAACTTAATTTCTTTAACAGCTAAATAATGCCAACAGAAATATATACACATATATTTTCAAAACAAGGATAAAGATCACCCAAGTTATAAAGACTTAATATAGCTAGGAGAAATATATATATATATATATATATATATTAGAGGTAATTCAGGACACAGACCTTAAAATGTCAAGTGGGGTATTTTTTTTTTTAAAAAAAAAGATAGTATGTACATATAGTTTCATGACAAATTCTGAAGGAGAGATTACTTAAGGAGCAGGACATGCAGATTTATATTTAAGTGCAACAGCTTATTTTCAGAGGCAATTACAATACCTTTGCCAATAAACAAAATCACATCACTACAGACTAGAATCAGTTCTATCTTTAAAAAAAAAAAAAACCACCCCAAAACAAAATGCAAAAACCACAAGCAAAATAACCTCCCTTTTCCCTTCCCTAAAAAAAAAAAAAAAAACCAAACCCAAAAAAAAACCACAAAACACCCCACTGCTGATTTGGGGCCAGTGTTCCCTGCTTTTCTAACTCCTAAGGAAAGTATCTTAATAAGCAGACAAGGTTATAGAAGCTTCATTCTGATCACCAGCACTGTACCTGATCTGTGAAGAAGCAGGACTTCATCTTCAACTGACAGTGATTAGAACTTCACAGGCAATGAACAGCTAAAGTTAGGGCAGCTACACTATCTTCACACCTGAACATAATGATTGTCAGTTTGTGAAAGAGAATCTATACTAAAGGGAAACTTCCTCTTGCTGAAGTGCCGAAGAGCCAAACAACAGCTCATCTACAGTAAGCTGTCTTTTGTAACTATATTATGGTATGTTAAAACCTGTAACACAATGATTGAACAACCATCTAAAATGTACTTCACACACTTGGAAGATAAACTGTAGGAGCTTTCATTTAAAGAATAATACATCACCTAGTTAATCTACTCAATCAAGCTATCTATAATTCACATTTCAAGCCACCTGTAGTTTATTGCTGAACTGAAGGTTTCTGTAATGCCTTAATAAGTAGGAGTGGTTTCTCTTGTCTGAGGATGTCACAGTTCTCAGACAACAGTCTGTTTACTATCTTTAGTTATGGTCAGTTCTTCAGCAATTCTTCACCTCTTTCAGAATTAGACAAGCATAAAAGAGAAAAATAGCATCTATACTACTTCTAGAGAGCTATGACCAAGCACAAGCCTTGATAACCAGGATCTTAAGTAAAGGTAAAATTCACTTTATCACAGTGAAATCCTGAATCACTGGTAGTCAATGAAAAACGTGATACTTAGTCAATGTGAGAACGCAATAATTCCTACTATATATGACCCAGTCCTGCAGTTCTTACTATCAGTCATAGTACCTACTCTTATGAAACCTTTATTAGCTAGTAATTGGACTTTTCACACTGCAATTACAGACTGCATCTTGTAGCATTCATTTACAGAATGGGGGCCTTACGCTGCAAAATTCCTCTTGCTAAGGAACATAATTTTTATCAAGTAGCACAAACTGCTTAACTTACAAATAGGCATTTTTGGCTTCTTGAATATTATCCAACTTCTGAAGGCAGAAATACACTTTTTGATAATCACAATCACAAGAAGACAAACCAGACAGTGAATTCTCATCCCCTCTTAATGTATTCAGTAGTCTTTACTCCATACATCTTAGCTCTAATGTCAAATTAAAAACTCCTGCACATGCAGGAATACTGTAGCAAAGAATTTCTGAGGAAGAAATTACAGTGTAATAAGACAAACAGTACCATTGTATTTTATGACAATTTATATGGTCAAAGCAAAGCTCCACCCAAGTAATGTCCCTAGCATCTGTATTAGACAACAGGGCAAAATTCCACAGCAGAGGAAGTGGAAAGAAATGAAGCAAAGCGACTTACCTAAGATCATCATTCAGCCACAACAACCCCCAGCAGCACTACAGGCTTGGGGAGGAGTGGCTGGAGAGCTGCCAATCAGAGAGGGACCTGGGGGTGTTGATTGACAGCCAGCTGAACAGGAGCCAGCAGGGTGCCCAGGTGGCCAAGAAGGCCAATGGCATCCTGGCTTGTGTCAGCAATAGCGTGGCCAGCAGGGACAGGGAAGGGATCTGACCCCTGTACTCGGCACTGGTGAGGCCGCCCCTCGATTCCTGTGTTCAGTTTTGGGCCCCTCACTACAAAAAGGACATTGAATGACTCGAGCGTGTCCAGAGAAGGGCAACAGAGCTGGTGCAGGGTCTGGAGCACAGGTCATACGAGGAGCAGCTGAGGGAACTGGGGGTGTTTAGTCTGGAGAAGAGGAGGCTGAGGGGAGACCTCATCGCCCTCTACAGCTCCCTGAAAGGAGGTTGCAGAGAGCTGGGGATGAGTCTCTTTAACAAAGTAATAAGCAATAGGATAAGAGGTAATGGTCTCATCAGGGTAGGTTTATATTGGATATTAGGAAGTATTCCTTTACATAACATGTTGTTGGGTGTTGGAATGGGCTGCCCAGGGAGGTGGTGGAGTCCCCATCCCTGGAGGTGTTTAAGAGTAGGATCGACATAGCGCTGAGGGATACGGTGTAGTTGGGAACTGTCAGCGTTAGGTCAATGGTTGGACTGTATGATTTTAAGGTCTTTTCCAACCTAGACGATTCTGTGATTTGAAACAAGTTGTACCAGACTGAAGAGCAGAAACCAGGAACACCAGACACCTTAATCCTGAACGACTTTTTTTGACTAACCGTCTTTCTTGAAACACCCTAATAGCTCACAGTCAGCTCTGGGGAGCCAGCAATTTAGAGCCAAATTTACTGGTAGAATTCAGATGCTTTGCAACACGTGCTCTGCATACAATGGCCCTAATAATGACTTAATTGGGTAATCTTGCCTTGACTAGTTAACAGCTGATCCTACTGCACCACATAACCAAGGCAGAGCTGGTATGCTATTGTCTTCTCTCCTGCTTGTTGCGAAAGAGAAACAGGGCCAGACTTAGCCACTTCCTTTGCCACTCTGATATTTGATGCACTTTCTGACCCCTGCAGCTGTTTCCAATCTGACTGAAATTAGACCACACAGCAAATTCTTCAGTGAAGTACAGGGTTACTGAACCAGCAGAGAAGCAAAAGAGCAAAAGGAAACTAAAGCCATTTTTATGCAGTGGCCCCATCCTCTACACAGTTGAGATAAAACCTATAAATTATGTTTACAGTTAAACCATTAATTGATGCTGACTTTTTCCTGTACTTATGTTTTGCCCACCTGTAAAATGAGAATAGTAGTAGTGGACTGTCTCCATCAGGAAAATAAAAATCAGGGTTAATTTATTACCATTATTAGCATCACACTAGAGTCCAGGTAGCATGATGTTACATATAAGAACATATGTATACATACAAATCTACACAGCATAAAGTGGTCTGAAATCTCCATATCTCCTTCCCATGTATTTTAGGACGAACTAAGAAAATACATAAATGAAATACCAGAATAAAAGTAGGTGTCATGCAGGAATTACCAAATTTTCTTCCTTTTTTTCTTTTTTTAAAGTGTGCAGAGCAGGTGCAGCAAGTATCATTTCCCTCCTGCTGCTTGGCCCACCTGCTGTCTGCCTGATGGTGCTATCCTCACTACTTTAGTATTTATTTCCAAAATGCAAAGTTAAAACTCACAATATAATTTTTTTCTTCCTTTTTTTACCTCAAGGATATTCTAGGTATCTTCTCAAATAAATCTGTGACTGTATCAAATACAACTTCATTATTCATACATATTATGGTAAAAAGAAAACAGACAGCAAAACTCTTCTATCCAAAATATTCTGTCGTGCAGATGTGACTTGCTGCAGAGTCCATACAGAGGACAGTATGCCCCCTTCCTCTGTATTGCTTCTCATGCATTGTGATGCTTCTCATGCTGCAGGATGCGAAAATGGGTGGTGTCTCATTTGGTGTGAGACCTTGTATGGATTCATTGAATAGGTAGTGTAGAAGGGCTGACAACTGCAGCAACAAAAATCTCATGAGATGCACAATAAAATAATAAAATAGTAATAATAATAAGGTTTTCAGAGTCTTGTTAAAGAAGGGCTAAAATACACAAGCACAGGATGCTAGGGAATTTCAAGTAAAATATCAAGTCTTATTAACTCATAATATGATTGATGATTGATGAGAGTTGGCAATATTGTAGCAACCCTTATCATGCAATTCTTTCTCTTGTGTTCCTCCTTTTTTCTTTCACAAGCTTTATAAAAACACACACACTCTCTTCCCACAAATGTTTACTCTACAGAACTGGACAAACCCACATGGAAACTTGCATTTCTGAAAAAAATCTGTAATTCTCTGGTTCCCTTCAGTGCTGCAGCTCTGCTGTTACTCAGGTTGTTGCACACCTGGGTTCAGCTCCTCCAGCTCACCTGGGCTCCTACTCTGAGGGTGCTGGGTGAGAAAGGTCCAGAGCAGACAGCTTACTCCCAGGAGGGGATGCGAGTGCCTCCCTGCAGCCTACTGCTCTTGCAGCCTTGCTTGCTTTGGTTCGAGCTAATGCTGCCGCTTTGGGGATGTGTTCTCATTTTTCTGCTTAGATTACAGACTCTAGAATGGGTTTAGTTTATTAAATAGAAATCTGTATTTAAGGGTACTCATTAGCCAACACTAAAACTTAGATGACACCTGCAGCATACGGCCAGTACCCCCGTAACACAGCTGCAATGTAAGAAAGTCTCATTTATGACAGGGACTGGCAGCTCTCCCAGCTTCCAGTCTTCCATGCCTCCAGTGAAGGATATGGCTGACATCTGTATTTGTGAAATTCCTGCCACCACACATTCTCAAGGCCAGGGTTTGGACCTTTCTTCTGCCCTACAAATTCATGTAGATTTTCACAGCAATACACCAATGGTTTGATATGAAAGCATTTTTATCTGCCCATGTAAACTTCAGTTTTCCTTCTCACCTACGAACTGAAGTGCACCTTAAGCCTCCTTTTCTCCACAACAAGAGATCCATTGATCTGTAATGTGTAAGTATTCATTAACACTACAAGCAGTAATTAAATTAACATTTTCGTGATTCTGGACAATGAGACCCCTACATTTATAACTGATACAATTCCTAATTCAAAACAAATACTAGCATCACGACTGTGTCTTATGTATACTTTGTTTGTTTAGAAGGTGTTTGCTTAAGCTTTACCATTTTCTTTTATTTTTAACACTCTTCCCATTCTTTCTTTGACTATCCCAAGTGCTAGTGAAAATTATATCATGCCAAAGAATAATGTAAAGGCTAGCATCCAAGCAATAATGTATTTGTTATTGCTTAAGACAAATAAACACTCTTATAAATGCAGGAGTTGTGAGAATAATTACTTTTTGTTATTAATACTATATGAAAAATAAATTGAAGTCAGAAACGTAAGAAGTAACACTTCATGATGAAGAAAAGCTGCGACATTTTACAAAAAACAAATACATTTCTACAGCTTTTTTCTATCTATAGTAATGTCTTAACTCTTCTATATGTATGTATTTTTATATCCTGATTCCAAATGTTTCAGTCTTTACCTGTGGCTACGTACATTCTACCACATGACAAAACAGCAGTTCTCTTTATTTTACTGTGCTGTTACACACAGCACAATTTTATTATTTTAAGTAAAACTTTTCTACAAAGTCCAATAAATCAATGTTTCTTAAAGATAAAAGTTTGCAAAAACATGATCTGCTCTGTTTTCTCCCTTAACTGGCCTTCTGTTCAGCATTCATTTTAAATGTAATGTTATTTCAGTCAACCAATACTTTTAAGCATGCTGAATAGTGTGGAACATTCCTTTATTCTGATGTCATGCAGAAAGCATTTTTCTCAGAAGACATCTTTTGTAGTTGTAACCAAAAGGCAAAAGAAACTGGAGATCTCAAAGGGCGGGGGAGTGTGGGGAGGGAACGGCTTAAACTCCTCAATCCTGTCACTTCTAAAACTGTGTCAAAAGCACACATACTTTTGGCAGTGACCTCTTAAAATAGTCCCTTATAAACAAGTACTTCTTTGCCATTTCCAAGGTATTATCCTTATTTTTACAGGTTTTGACTAAAAATTCCTTGCATTATTGTACTGTATCACAGGGAAGTTCGCTATAGTTTCATGAAAGACGTTTTCATTTCTGACTGGCATCTTCTCAATAGCAGGGGGCCCAGGCACACCGCTCTCTTCCAGGCAAACCTTTCTGCTCTTAAACAGTACAGCATTCATAACTCACTTTCAGCACTGCAGGGCAGCTACACAGAAAAGCTTCTCCAACTTAATAGGTTACATCACAGAGAAGTTCACTATTTGGCCAAGGTGTAAAACATAAATGCACCCCTCACTCACTTCTGCACCTTACAAAAATGCAATCTTCTCTACCCCAAAGACCTGCATTTCCACACTACAGCCTCGTTGAGGCTAGAACACTGCACTGTTACCAAATGTTGTATATTGTAGTGTGGTTATTATGTATCATCAGTCCCAGTTAAGCACAGGAAAGGGAAAAATCAACTAAAGAAAGGAAACATGAAAAATTCTCAACAGAATAAATACATATACTGGCAATAACTTTAGTTTCTGCAAATACTCTGAATTCTCACTTTGTGAAACTGTACGCAGAATGTGAATCTATCTTTACTATCTAGGCTATCTCACTGGTGTGGATATTGCTTAGAGGTATCATCAACATGACTGAGGAACAAGAACTCTTACAAGAAGCAAAGCTTGGGAGTTATCCCAAGATAATTGATGAAATTACAATTAATAAAACTTTTATATCATAATATGCTAGACTACTAGAGCATTCCACCAAGCTCCCATATTTTCTCTACATGAAATTACATTATGTTGCACAAAAATAATTTTGAAAATATTGGAAAGTTTTAAAAAAATACTGGAAATATATTTTAGATCATTCCACCCATAAAAAGAAACAGAATAAACACATCTAAATTTAACAACTTCTTTTCCAATGGCATTAAATATTCTGAGACTAGCCCTGAGGAACTTCAAGACATTGAACTTTAGAATTGTGCCATCCTTCTGTAACAGAGGAGCTATAATTAGCCAAAGACTTGTTCTTGCCATTTTGGGTGTCAGAAAATTTTAACTCTGGGAAAGACAAAAAAAGAGGATTGCTATATTTGGAAGAGGAAAATAAACCACTTTGCAAGTACTTTTAAAAATGCTATTTGTTTTAAAGATGTCTATGTACTCAGAATGCTAAACCCAGCCTTAACAAAGGCATCACTGGAGCAGAGACAGTGTCAAATGTTAGCAGTATAGAAATATACACTACATATGCACAGATATATGTACATAGCCCATTTGAACTGTGAAGTTCCAACTGTTGTCGCAATCACAAGTAACAACACATAATGTAAATAAACTTCTGTGTTCTGTAAATACAGACATAGAGACACTTTCAGGTTGAACATGTTATTGGATCTTATTATTGGACTGAGATGTTGGTCATTTGTATGTATATATACATATAATAAAATAATACACAGAGAATAAGGATGTCACCTTACCACCCATAATAAACACATGCACTTTTTTTTTCCTGCATACCTACTAATTAGAACACTGGCTGCAACGTATTCTGCCAAAAACATACTATGCTTCAAGTACACAAATTCCACGTACTTCTCAAAAAACTGCTATGTTTACTTGGGAGGGGGTTTGTTGTTTCGTTTTAGTTTTTCCATGGGTTTGTTTTTTGCTTATTTGGGCCCCTAGATTCCACATACTACAGGCAAGATTAAAAATCCTGCAGGTTAAACAGAAATGTTTACTCTGAAGAAACTACAAGCAACAACAATAGATGGAAACTCTTAGAATGATGAGAACTGGGAGGCTGAACAGGCACTGTGAACCTTTACTCTTCCCACAGAAATTAAAAGAGGAGAAGCCCGGTTTCAATTATCTTTTCTGTAGAAATACCTCTGGAACAAGTTCTGCCAGAAGGTAGGACTTGGCATGCCCTTGGCTTTTCATGTGTAATTTGGAACTGAGATCCAGGTGGAAAGATGGGAAACCTGCTCCCAACAGATATTTAACAGTATATCAAGGTATATCTATTATTTTAATCCACTTCTCCAAGTGAACTAATGACAGGAAAAGATGCAACTGTTACCACCACTTAAAAGGAAAAATATTAACAGATTCCTTTAAACATGGCACCATCTTATTACATTCTCTAAGAGTAATCATAATTGCTTTAATGGGAAAAAATGTTTTGCTAGTTTTCATTTTTCTTTTACAGAGTCAACACAGCTATGGAAGAGTACACTGCATTCTGTTCTGGCTCGTGCATCAGCAGAATTGGTAGCTAAGTTCCAGCTGTGGAGTCCTCATTGTTGGCGATCCATGAACCAGAAAGAACATAGCTAGACTTTCAAATTCCAGGTTGAGCTTGTGGCACTGGCAGTCAAGAAAAGCACCTTTCACTTACTCCTTCTCCCCTTTGACTCTACAAAATAAATTAAATTATCCTAAGAAAAACAATCAGCTGCTTTATGATAATAGATCTTTGAAGAAAAGTCTTTGCTTTAAGAAAGCAACAACAACATGCATTGAATGCACAATGTTAGCCTCTTGTCCACCACAACTACTGCGCCATATGCTTATTAAAGAGCATTAAAGTATGAAAGAGAAAAAACGTGGGACTGCTTTTGAAGGAAATCATGTTCAGTCCAAAACCAAGGGGCTTAAATGTGAAAATAATGTAAGATTATCAGCTGCAGGCAGGATTGCTGAACAGATGAAAGCTAAACAGGGCAGTGTTTCTGCATGCTTCTTAACCATTGTTTTTGAGTTGCTGTAGAGAAAAAAAAACCCAAACAAAATAAAACAAAAAAACCCAGGCTGTTCTGTCTTCTAGTTATTCAGCCTTCTTAAAATTATTTCTCTTTAAAAATTAAATACACTGTGTAATACACACATTTGATTATAGAAGGGATTACACAGTATCATGGAAGTTAAGCAATACTATTATGTACTTGTTCCATTTTGGTAAGATATACTATATATAATTTTAAGTATTACAACTCACTAGAATGCACTAGCATCATACGCAAAAGATAGCAAGTGTGTAAAGGAAAGAAAGACTGCTAGACAAACACTGTCATGTAACTTATGAAAAATTCTGCAGAACAGCTTTCATGCTCAGTGGGAAGACAATGTTGAAAATGAAGTTTACCTCCCACACCCTTTAAAAAAAAAAAGAAGGCATAAATTATGAACTATGTATTTTTGTGTCATGAACTCTCTGGCATAAACTCAATAATATCAGTCATTTCCAGCCTTAATGCTACGTAGCCACTTAAATGACAGCAGTAACACTTGACAGTGCAAGTTTTCCTTTATATTCTTCTACAACTAGTCACCCCTACAGTTTATCAGTTCATATTTATAACACATCCACCAAAAGCAAAAATTCAATATCGCTTATAATATTTTGAAAGAGATGCAGCTTCATAAATGATAGGAACCTTGGGGCATTTCAAATTGAATGCATTTTTTAAAATCACTTTAAATTTCAACTATGGACTGTACCTAGGCCTGCTAGCCTAAAGGTAATGCTCTGTATTACCATGCCACAGATCTGGGTTAAATTTTCAGCCTCCCTATAACTTCCCAAGCTGGTACAACCTGGGGTGAGACTAGTACCTCTTGTTATCATGCAGACACCACTTCAGCCGATTAAGGAGCAGCACTGATAGGCCCTGAAGAGAATCCCATCCTCCTCACCAAGGAGGCTGTGTCTTTAAGCATAGCAAGAGGTTAAAAACAGGGTTGAAGTGGAGTATATCCTCAGGGCTCCATCAGGGACATGAAAGACAACCCAAGAAAGTATGTTATATTACAACAAAGACATCAAATAATTTTAGTGGAATAGCTGTCTTCTACCTCTGCAAGTTTCCTGGGCACTTCCAGATGAATACTGTATCTTTTTTCCCTTCCATCACAAGATTTTTGTGTATCGCTCCTACATGCTATGAAACAGCTGCTACATTTCAATCTAGATGGCTGAATTACAATGGTAGATTAAGTTATTCCCACGCAATGGATCAATTATCCAAACCTTCTGTACCCAGTGAAAAACAGAACAGAAACTACTTGTAAGAGGGCATGGGCAGAAAGCAGCTGGGTTCAAGTGTTGCTACTTAGTCTTCACACCTCCAGTCCTGAAACTTCACATGATCTTATGCACTGAGCCACGAAAGGATGTTCAAAATTTAATATACATTTAGGAATGAAGGGTTCTGTTTCACTATTCCCAGATACTATGCAAATATTCAAATTATTCCTGCTACAACGATAAATAATCTCTGTGTGTAAATGTGTGGTATTTATGTGGAGATTCAAAGCCACTCCAAATTCAGGAAAGAATTTCATATATTTCTTGTCTGTTTTCTGAAGAGAAGCAAATAAATCCTAAATTTGACCTGCTTGTTGTAAAGCATTTGGGGATCCTTTAGAAAGAAAGGTATCATCACACTACATGCTATTGTAAAGGCAATATTGTTGCACTAGGCTCGTGGTACAAGCTTTGTATCTGAAGACTTTAAAGCTTCATAGTGTGACCACTTGGCTTGAAATCTGATTTTCTCCATTAATGCAGTTATATACAAAAGAAAAATGACTTTCAGATTAAGGTAAGTGGCTGCATAGTGGTAGCGGGAGTAAAACCAGCATCTGTGGTCTTGTGCAAAATCAGTATTAGTTCAAGACTGGACGTTGATAAATAAAAGGCTGAAAGGCTGCATACTTGCTGGAATATAGAAAAAGCCAAAAAAGGCCAGTGCTAAAATTTGAAAGATATATACTGCTAAAAATTAAATTGAAATACATTTTCTAAATACCTTCCGCAACACAAGTGGCCTGTATCTTTTTTCAAGACAGAGTATCAGTTTATTTCAAATTTAGAGATATTGGCCTTGATTCAAATTCATGGCAGTTATAGAAACCAATGTTCCATGGCTTGATTCAGGTGGCAAGCATTAAATCTTTTTCCTGCTGTCATGCAACAACAACTTTAATACAAATTAGCACTGCCAAACTCAGTTTCCTGAGCTCAGAAGTCCTTGATGCTACTCCCTGAATTTTATTCATACTTTCACACGGATTGTGCTCTGCTGAAATTGTTGTAGCTGACAAGAAACAAAAAACTACAATTTAATGACACTGGATTCAGTATTATAATTCATGACATTGTAGAAAATTTAATGTGCAGCTCTTCATTATTTTTTTAACTGAGGTAAAGCTCAATCAAATCCACACAATGTTTGTTGGGTTTTTTTTAACCTGTAAATTTGGTTTCTGTGAGTCAGATCTTCCCTTCAGTCCAATTGTTTATGCTGAACCCAATCCTGCCAGTGAATAATAACACATTTTTCAAGCTACCGATTCAACTTTTACAAGAGCCTTCTTGGAGTTCAAGAAAAAAACATCCAAGCCTCAGAAAATACAAAACAACAAACAAAAAGCAAGAGTTTTTTCCAGTTTTCCTACTCACCAGGAATATACAATTAACTAAACTTGACACTCCAGACAACTCAGAATGAGATCCAGAGGGTAGATCTGAGTCAGAGAAAGCATATTTCCACTTAAGAAAGAACCCTCTGTTTCTCCAATCAGCCACTCCAGACTGATGGGCCCTTAATTACCAAGTTCCACAAAAAAGGGTGGAAAATGCCAATGAGTACCTAAGCCTCCTGGGTTTCCATGGCCATGCTCAAAAACCCCTGGCAGAAATTTGCATTTCAAGGAACGCCCAGTTCCAATTCTTAGCAGTAAACCAAAATCCAAAACCACTTCCTAGCAAAATTTCTGCCAAACTAGTCAACTCCCTGTAACTTTAAAATGAAAAACCCATTCTATCTGAATTTAGACCTCAATTTAGAGCTAGTCATTCATAAGTTTGTTTTCCTTTTTTATTATTATTTTACCAGTCATTTATAATCCAGGAGTACCCAAAAGCTAATCAGGCTCTAGGCTTTCGTGTGCTGGCAATAACGAGGCATATAATGGTCAGTCCTGGTCAGGGGCTTAAAATGTGTGAAGACAAAGGAAGCAAAACAAGCTAAAATAAGAACCCTTTTCCTCCCCAAAATCTAACAATGATGAGGACAGTATCGTTAGTTCTACGACTAACAGGATTTTCACTTATCATCTAAATTTAACCTTTTATTTTTTAATAACTGCAGCCTTGCTATTTTCTAAGTGATCCCCTTTTATAATTATTTTTTTCAACTTCTTCATAAGAAAGCAAATAATCAATCAGTTTCTCAGTTACCTCTTTTTCTGCCTACCTGTAACTACCCCAGACCAACCGCCTTGCAAGTGCACATAAACCAAAGTCAGCATAGGGTGACATCACTGAGGCTCTCAAGGCATGACATAGATATTCTGGCTGTCCATTCCTACTCCTCATCCTCCTAGGGAATGCTGGTGCTTTTCTTAAGAAAAGGGGAAACTATATTTATGAACCTCCTTAGACCAACGTAGGTAGGATGAGCCTTTCTGAAAGTTTCAACAAATGTGTCTTACTCTTCAAAAGCAAAGAAATTGAAAATAGGGATTAACATGTTCCAGATAATAAGAGTGAAGCTCAATTTAAGAAAACACTTGAACTAAAATATAATTTCCTTCATGGTTCAAATATATGTGTGTATAATATATATTGTTTACATATCAAGAAAAAGTAGAGATTAAACAGATTTTCTCCAACACAGTTTTGGTAAATAGCAATCCAAAGAGTTCAAAGAAAAACCTCAATACCCCAGAGTCATCTGGAACTACCAAATTTTACCCAATTATCAAATAATAACATCTTTAATGTTAACAAAGAAATATCTTTACTCAGGATTTGTAGCCATTTGGCCAACAGTGCTAAAGAGAATTTTGTAAAAACTCTGCTCTTAGATAAAGGCCATACAGGTAGAAAATAGGCTTTTCAAAGAGCACCACAGGTGTTTACAAAAAATAACCAAGAAAAGTAAGGAAAGCAATGGGTATTTAAAGTTCAAGGCATACTGTGCATTGATACAATTCTCTATATATCACTACAGACCAAACATTTATCAGATGTCAGGAATAGAAATCCCATGGTTTTTAAGGCTCACATACTTATATGCAAATACATATAACAGACTTCCAGTATCTACCTACAATTTGGAATTACAGAAATGGCAGTGTTACATAGCTTTCATTGAAACCAAAGAACAGTCCATTACTGATTTCACCTGTGATAGGTCCCAAGTGATGAAAAAAAATCAGATGTCCTAAATATAAGTGGCCAGCCTCTAAGAAGACCTGAGCACCTTATTGGCACTGACTTATTCTGGTGACTCGTACCAAGAGACTACATAAAATTTTGGCTCTAGTACCTACACTAAGTGAAGGTTTTTGCATCTAAGGCATAAAACCATGTGTACAAATGGAGAGAAAATAATAGAAAAAGCAGAAGAGGAAAGTTGGAATGACTTTTGATGGGATTTCTAGCTGCACTGCACATACTCAGCTGGATACTCAGTTTACGTAAACTGACAACACAGCACTGGAGCCAGTGGAGTGACAGTACTTGACACTAACTAATAATCTGGCTCTATCTACCGATGTCAAGACAAAAATAATCACAAGCTTTCCCACCAAAGTGATTAAAATATAGAAGTGACCCTAATGAATACGATGGTGTTTGGGGAATTCCTGTATCTTCTGTGCAAATCAAAAGAGATGATGAAGGGACAGAGAGGGTAACGGCAGAGCAATAATGCCTCATGTAACCTCACTGTTAGGAGATTCATAATGAAAATCTTCTGTAGCTGTGTGCATAGTGCCCATGGCAATATACGTCTTTGCACTCCACAGAAATAGGGAAAAACCTACTCACAGGGGACTGTGAGCCCAGGATACAGCACTGAAGTACTTGAGCCTGTGAAGTATGTTGGACACCCTTTGAGAAATTCACCTAAATTAATGATAGTATTATGGGATGGGCCAAACATTAATAACTAGAGATCAGCTAGATACTTAAGGATTAGAATACAACTTTCTCCATGAAAAATAAAAACTTGTCTTAAAAAACCAACATGAGTCCATAATTATCCAAAGTCATGTGACACCTGAAGGCAATGTATAACATGCAACCTGGACAGATCATGTTTTGGAAATTCCTACAAAAATACTTGCTAGTCTGATACGCCTCTTTTTTACCGTTTTCTTATGCCTGTGATGTGAAAAGTATCTTGCTGCTCTAACCTTCAGAAATTACTCTCGATTTCTGTGAAATAATGACCAGTTTCACAGGCACTACCTAGTAAGCACAGTGACTACCTGACAAAAATCAAAGTAAAATGTACTGATTTTATTACTCTTCGAGCCTAGTTAATAATATTAAACACATCAGAGATACCACTGAAGGAAAGTTTTTGAGAAAGTTAGACTGAGTGTATGATCCAAAATCACTTGAAATCACTGAGAGTCTTTCCACTGATCAGCTTCTGTGAGCTTTGAAACGGGCCTGAATTGGTCAGTAATGATGCTCCAAACTCATTACAAAGTAAAATTCAATTAGGAATGTACAAATACGCAATTATTGTACCTCTATCATGACAGAGGAAAAGCCACCTCTTCAGTAATCTTTAGTACAGCTTCACAAAGCTCTATTAATACTACACTGCTTGTCGGGGATTCTTTCTCCCTTTTTTGGTATACATTAATCTGAAGTATTTAAAGCGATCATGGCATGGCGTGAACACAACAGGGGAATGTCCTCCACGACAAATGCCAGGTGCTCCTGCCAGCAGCGCGATTCCCTGACCCTAGGAGCTGGCAGAACAGAACGTCTCAATCGGCTCGGAGGACAGCCAGCTTTGTGGGGAGGTGTTCACTAACTTCCTTAGCCACAAGCAAAAATAAACTCATGCCATGCACCTAAAGTAATAGAAAGAAACGTCTTGATGGTGATGTAAAAATTCTAAAATAAAGCCTTCTGCCTGTATCCTTCTGAATGGTGAGGATAAAACAGATCACCATTACAAGACAAAGGTATATAAATTCCTTAAATTAAGGAAAATATTTAACACAAAGTTATACCCCAGGCCTGTTTTTTCTACATTTTGTAGCACTGCATTCATTTAATATTTTATCTAGTTTTGCTTATTTAAATTTTAAATAAATATTAAACGGATGCTCTATTCTTTGGATAACTTTATGTTGTGGCATACCATATGTTGCCACTGAGCACTCATTCATTAAATGTATGAGTGACCCTGAAAATCTATAATTGGGTAGGATCCCTGTACTTAGGTATTAAAGTGAAATACAAGGATTTGAAAGTCCGGGCCATGCATTCTACAACAGGAACAGAATGTGTTTGATCATTTTTGCAGCATCAGCATACACTTAGCAGAGCACCAGTGCATGCTGAATGTTATTTTGACAAAAACACATAATAGAGAACTGGTTTTACCTGAAGTATCAGAATATTGCCTATATTGTTATTAGCCTTTAAATGTTCACATATGAAATCTTGACACCCTTCGCTATCTACTACTTGGGATCACCTTTTCACCTCTTCAAAGAATTTACCTGTTTCCTTCAAAAGTATCCCTTTCTGACAAAAATAAAGAACACAATCCAACTTCTACTGAAAACTGTATGAGGTTCTGTGTTACTAACTTTTTCTTTTATGAAAAACACAACCCAAATGACATTTTATTGCTAGTGGGCAACAGTTAAAAAAAAATAGTGGTGATTGGGAAACCAAAGTCCCATTTTTCAAAACAGGCCCCCAAGCACCTATACACCTTTGTGCTTTTCAATGATATTAAAGTTTGTGTAAATAAATCATATCTATCTGAAAATGAAACTTAAGGTCCTGAACCACTTTGGCTATTTTGAAAATATTACCCTGAAACTTCAAATAATTATTCAATAGAGAACATTGTTTATTTGTTTGCTTTAAAATAGCATTTCTCTTAACTTGGCAATTTTAATATAATTTACTAGAACTTATTGAGGATTTTCACTTAAACAAATATGCAAACCCAAGTTTCAATTTCTTGGGCAACTTTAGCATTTTCTTTGTTTATCCTAGCAAGTGAAATTGAAAGCAATACATTATCCAGCCTTAAGGGCTTGCTTCTCTTTCTCCTTTCAATTAATCTTGTCTCCAAGGAGTCCAGCATTAAAATAAAATAAAATATCAATACTATTCTTTTAAAATTTCTATGTGTTTAATTATAAGCAGCAATTAATCAATTTTTTTCAATTTCACTTCTTCTTGGGGGCATCTCACTGATAAACTGAAAATCAACACCAGTGTGTTAATCAAATAATCACAAAACTTTGAGGCAATAAAAGTGTTCACCCCATCAAGAACTGTAACCTAAAGCTAAGTAAATTCCATCTTTTTCTTAAATTATTGGTAGAACTAATTTATTTTTCCTAGAAAACATTTTCAGAATATATATTAAAGTTCAATAGCAGAGGGCTAATTTCTGTTTTCAATTACACTCTGAAACTTCATTAACACCAGTGGTATTGTTTGGATATAACTAATGGGAAAAATTACTCACAGTTTACACCTTTTTGTCTGAGTACTTTCTATCAGAGAAAAGAGAGCTCATGACTAATCCACACTGATATTCCCAGTACGATCCTAAAGCCTGGAAAATGCAAATTTCAATCATTTTGATGTTGTTGTTACTACTGAAGCCACTTTAAATGGATGAACACTAGATACTGCTGCTCTCTTCAACATTTTAATATCAGTGGATCAAATCAAATCATTCTGGATAGGCCTGGATTTTGATCTATGTGCAAGATCAGTTAAATCGCACAGATTTTCCCTCAAACCCCTCAGTTTGTAAGAATTCTCAGTATGTCTGACTAGCTGGCTGTCCTACTCTAATTATTTTTGTGAATATATATATAAAGTCCTTCTCTGTCACTCTGAGTATTTTACCTCATTTACGTTAGACCTGCCATTAGATGGGTTTAGGTACTATTACAGATAAGAAATTAAAATTCCAGGAGTTAATTTCAAGTTCTAGGATAATTGTTATAATATTAACCTTTTTTTTGTTTGTTTAATCTATTTAATTATTTCCACCCTTTTAATCAGTTCAGATAAATTAACTGACAACTGCAGCAATCTATTTATTTCTGCACAAGCAAAATGCTGCCCATCTACAAACATCCTGAAGTTTCTTCTTCTAATCTTTAAACTAGTATTTTCCACTGAAAGATTTAAAAAGCTTTAGTATATTTCTGCTGCATGGCTAAATTCTCAAAAACCATATAGGGCTGATTTATATTAATTTACCAATATAAAACACACCTGACAAATTATTTTACATCATACAGTAGTAAATTCATCACTACAGCACTAATGAACACCCTTCCGATATGAAAAGTGTAAATACTGACAACTCCATTACAGCACATTCTGCCACACACCTCTTCCCCACCCACGGAGTCACATCCTCTAAAAGAAGCTTTGTGCTTCCAGGGAATGGAATTATTTGCGACGTATTTACTACTACTTTCCTTTGTTGTTGTTAATAGCACTCTGTTTATATATGTATCATTTGTATATATAATATATGTATTTATTTATCCACTTTAACTTACATAGTTTTAACCAGAAAACCTGAATATGTGAAAATACATATATGAGTTGCAAGTTTTGGGGGAAAATAAAAACTTCACACTAAACACCAAACAATTGACAAGATTTATTTACGTATGTTATAGCCATATTTTCCTAAATGTAGAACTTAAGTCTGCTTCATAAATCTCATCACTTTTACTTTATAAAGAGTCAGCCACTAAACTATTTTTTATAGATTCTCTTTGATCGAGAGTAAGAACTTCATCTTTTTATCATTACCTTTCTAGATCAGTGCTACACAAGTGGTATTACTTTACCAAAAGTTTATGTTATTTCAGCACTACACTTTCTTAATTGTTTTGCTATCTCTGTGCATGAATAATGATCCATAGTTCAATAAGACCTCAAATAAATAAAATCAATTAACACCTTACTGTGTCAGCAAAGCAGCTGATAACATGTTCTTAAAAATTCTGATGTGGAGAAATGTACAGTGACAATTACTTTTTTACTGAATCACACCATAGAAGTAAAAACTCAGTTCTAAGCATTCAGAATTCTATGGTTTTAAAGCTGATGGCACTATGCAAAAATGGGATTTTCTCTTCATTAAACACTCAAATTTCTTCTCTCAGAATCCATTACTTGATACTAACAAGGAGTCTGCTAGAAAAAAAGTTTTTAAGAGCTCTCCAGGGGCAATATATTTCAAGTTTGACATAATTTCAAACACTGTTAAAAACATATCTGTCAATATTTGATCTTAAAACAATCTAATTAAGAGAGGTATATCTCAGGTATTATTACAAAGCACATTTTTTAATATCATATTAGCACTTTTATTAGGTGGTTTGTGCAGCGACATTTTAATGACGAATCTATTGTTTCTTGCAGAAAGTTTCCAGCAGCTTGATAGCTTCCACGTATTTTAAATACTATAAAGCAGGTTCAGTGTTCCCTAAATCTGTACCGAGATTTTTTTAAACACCTATTCTACTGTTAAAGAAGGCCTCAGTTTAACGAGCCCTGTGCCATTGCCTGCAGATACCATCTCATAGTTTCCAATAGGAAGTGTAAGGATCAACAACTCCTAGCCTGTCCACTTATTATTACTGTTGTTGTTGTTTTATTATTATTAGATTAAGCCTACCTCCCCTGTCTAATGTTTCCAAGTTTATCAGTGAAAGAAGGATAATATAATCCTCGTAGTATTTGACTAAGGATATCAATCAAAAATACCTGTTCAGACTAGGTATCTACACAGATGAAACTACATTACTGTTTTAGTTCACTCTATTGTGAAAAAACATTACAAATTAAATAAAACTAGCACTATAGTGCATGCTGCCCTGCACCATACACTTCTGTTTACAAACAAGGAACTGGGCCTGTAACGCCTGCCTGTAAGCGTTCAGGTTTCTCCCTTCAATTTAAAAGTCTTGAAAAGCATGAAATCATAAAAAGCACGAAAGCATACCAATTCTCTTTTCTTTTTAAAGGTGCTTATTACAGCTTTTGATTATAGTATGTTTTACCTTCCAAAGTGAAAAGTGTCATATATAAACCACCAACTACTGGACATCGATAAGTGTTCAAGGCCTGGTTTCCTGTTCACACTCTCCTGCTTCTGCTTCGTAGTAACTCCTGATCAGCCACCCTCACCTTCTATGCAACTGCTTTGATGGAGAAACAGGCAGTACTTTACAAATCCTGGTTTCCATTTTTTTACAAATGAATACTCTTGTGACAAAGCACAATAAATCTGATCTTGCCTCCTGCCTTTACCTTCATTAATAAGAGAGCATACAGTCTCCAATATTTGGACAACGATCATGTTCCCAAATCATTCAACTTACCTACAACTTTATCCTTGTCCATGTCTGGGGTTCCTTAATAACAGGGAGAGCAATATGTAGAGACCACAGTGGTCACTTAATGTGCCCCATCTTGTCACATAAAGAGATAGGCACACAGCCTCTGAGCTTTGACCTGAAGCACACGTGCACTCTCAGTGAGTGGCCAGATACACCTTCATCATGATACACTGGGTATATTTTGCTTATGGGATCAAGAGGAGAAGTGAGGAGAAGTGCCCACACCATAGGCAGCACCGAATAATTCTACCCAGAGGCTAAAAAGCTTTCCAGACAAAATCTTGCCCCTACTGAGTAACATTCCTTTTTTCCTTTCTGCAGATCAAATGACCTTCCCTTTCTACCCTCAATCCAGCCATCAGGTTACAGGAATAAATTTTCAGTACCTCTGATCTGGTCCTTCTAGAAAAAGCAGTGCAGCTCTGTACAACTCTCTAATACTCCGTAATACTTTTACTTAGAAGGTAGCTCTTCACCTCAGGGATTCCATTTGGGATCCTCTGCTCCACAAAGAAGTCCAGTCCCTTAGTAAACACTGTCTCTTTTTCATTAAGACATTTCCTTCTTCACCAAGGTCAGCTTTCTCTGAGAATTTCTTTCTTTTCAGCCCTCTGCCCTCCCACACAAAATCTTCAACTGTAAGGGCAGAAACAAGCACCAGACATGCAAGCATTATAAGATGTTTTATGCTGAACAGTGAAATCATATGACGGCAGAGTAAAACATCACCTAATTATATGAGTAGTGGTCTTTCGTGTTCTGCAGCCAGTGTAATCCTTTATGATCCACTTCAAGAACAAAATGCTTCCCTTATAAATAATATTTGAGACTCTATGCTGCCCATTTGAGCAGTAAGTATTTCTGCAGCAGCTTGCTGCTCCCAAAGAACAAGCATTTTTTTCCTGTAATAATGCTGTTTCCAGGTCAATAATAGGCATCAACATAGCTGCAACACTGGTTAGAAAATCAGTCTTTAAAGTGCTGGATGTTCACAGGAGCTCTTTGTTAATGTCTGGAAGCAGTTGTTAAAAATTATTCATCCAGTCCACTTTATTTTGTGCATTTCTCTACTGCCAATGTGTATGTAAAACATTCCTGCACCATGAAGGGGAAGTTTAATATTTAAACCTATTTTTTTCATTCTTGAAGCATCACTTATCTCTTAGAGATGCATCAGACATAGCCAACCCAAATGTCACTAGCTGCAACTTTCATGAGTTTTTAAAAGTTATTTGCAGTTTTCTCATGTACCCATTTCTTATGGAAGTAAAACTTTTCTTCCTACTGCTAACTGTGCACTTCCAGCATCTCCTTTATCAAGATCCAGTGTCAGTGGACCACTGAGAAATTCTCATGTCAAATCACCTATCGCCTGCAATATAGAACTGACTTCCTTGGTTTCTTCCAAAATACCCATGGATATACATGTAGTGACTATAAAAAAAACTCAAGTGGCAGGAGACCTATTGATGCTCAAGGCACAGCTTATAAGCAATTTAAAAAAAAAAAAAAAAAAAAGAGCGGATGCTTATTTCAGCCTGAACTACTGATGTTAATGAATGTCTGTAGCATGCTTGCATTTCTGATTAATCCGGTCCACAATGTTAAGAGGTACAAACAGAATTCCACAATTCCCAGACTACTTTTGCATCCTCTTGGATATAAAACAAGACTCCTGATTAGTAACTTCCTGGGATTTTTCCCTCTAGAAAATAACTGATGCTCATTACTATGGACTGCTACAGCCATAACCTTAATATCTATTATGCCCCAAACATCTTAAAATAATCTGATTCAATCTTTCTGTCCTAGATGTTGACTCCCACTGTTTCATTCCAGGTGAATTCCTATCCCTTTCAACTCGAAATACTCAATAGCACAATATTCAGTATTGCATTTAACAAACTTCACCATCACCATCTGTTGTGGTATATTCTTTCATCAGTTTCTTCAGCCATCCAAAATCACTGATGTTACTGACCCTCCCTTAACATTTTGTTGCAAAGTTCACATTCAAATTTACCACATTCCACTGATGAACTCCACAAAATTAGTGTTTCCTGTTGGAAGGCTCTACAATTTTAGAGCTGGTCTACTCCACAAGAAACCTCAGATCTCAGGACTGTGGTGGACCTTATCAGTGTGCAGCCTTGCAGCAAACAAGGCCAACTGCATACTGAGCTATATTAACTAGACTGTATGCAGCAGGTGCCCCTCTCTTTCCAACAATTGCAAGATTGCATCAGAAGTACTGAGTCCAGTCTGGGGTTCTCCAGTAAAGGAAACACAGAGACCTACTGGAGGCAAGCCACTGCAGAAAGCCACCAAGACACATACGGGACTGCATTACATAATGCACCAGGAGAAGCTGAAAGAACGGAGCCTGTTCAGATGTAAGAACAGCAGGTGAAAGAGACCTCTCATCTACTGAAACATTACAAAGAAGATGGAGCCAGACCCTTTGCAGAGGTGTGCAGAGGAAACCCCAATTAAATATTAGGAAAACCCTTTTTGTCATGAGGTCAAACACCACATGCTGGTCAGAGACACTGGAATCTCCATTCATGGAGATACTCAAAACCTAACTGGACACAGTCCTGGACAATCTGCTCTAGGTGACCCTGATTCAGCAGGGGCAGTTGGACTAGCTGATCTCCAGAAGTCCCTGCTAACCTCAGCTATTCTGTGATTTGAAGCAAGTCACAGCCTAAGCCTCTCATGACATCATACGGTAAACCCAGGCCCTGTTCAAGACTGATACACATTCAAACCTGAAAATTGACCAGGTTGTTTCCTCCTCTTCCAAATACGATGTAGAACAAATCAAGCTTCCTTTCGCTCTGCTTCTAAAACATTTCCTTTAGGCTTCTAAACTGTATTTAGCTCATTCAGAAGTCTACTCTACACAGTGATATTAGTACATTGTTTTTCTAGAATACCAGCACCATTTTCCCTCTCAAGGACCTAGGGAAATGGGGGCATTTCAGTTTCAATTTCCCCTCCTGTAACTCTCCAAATCTCTCCTCCTGATTCACGACCTGATTATCAGATCTCCATACAATCAGGTATGGATAACAGCCTTCTGATATACAGCATTCCACAACCAATTTCTTTTTCCCCTCCCCTTCCTTAAACAAATCAACATGAGAGGAATTATTTCAAGCTAGAGGAACTTACAACGAGTTACCTGTATACCTGCTGCTACCTCAATAAATCTGAAGCCTTTGTAATAGCACCAAGTCTACACTGATACAACAGCAAAATGTGACTTCAAATACTTGTGTATATAATAGATTACATTTACACACATCATAACTATCTCTGCTAGTATGCAAACTTACATATTTATGAAAACAGTTATTATGAATCAGTTCTTTCTCCAAAAATGACATAAATACAGGAATTATATGGGGACTTGATAACCTTTGACAAAAGTTATCAATATGAATTTTGACTATATGTCCTTTAAACTAATGTCCATATCATTGCTAGTTGGGTTTTTTTACTGTTTTCATGTATAAAATAGATTGCATCCCAGTTTAAAAGTAATATATACATATTGAAGTTCACACATGTTCATTGCAATGTTCATCACCACAATTAATTTTATGCCATTAGGGTTTCACCAAGCAAAAAAATATCCAAGCATTTAATTTTGCTGAATTCAGCCTGTTTAATATGCACTTTGCTTGATGGTAAAAAAAATCAAACTTCAAATATGAGTGTAAAATTAACTACTACGTTACAGAAAACCCTTTCCAACAAATGAAAAATAAACAGCAATTAAAATTATGAACTCTTCAAAGAAGGAACTCTTCTTCTTTTTTTTTTTTTTTTTTTCAAGACATCATATGGGATGACACCTTGTCCACTAAGTCCCAGTAAGGTCTTTCTTAGTCATATCAACATGAGACAAAAATACATTATGGAGCAGCGTAATTAAGTTGTGACACGTCTCATATCCATTCATGAAATGTGCTAAAAATTATACTAGCCAAAACTACTTAGCTGAGGCTGTTCTCTCCAACCATTATCTAGGAGAGAATCATCAAAGAGACTTGCTACAGCTTCCAGAAACATCCTACACAACAATGAATGAACAGGTGTACTGGGTCAGACTAGTGTTTCCTGTATCTCATCTCCAACAAAACCCAAAAGCAGTTGCAAGGAACACCATAACAACAGTGACAATATATATGATATGCACCCACAGTCTCCAGTCATTTTCAGTGCAGGCACCTCCTCAGATAAATATGTATTTAGTAACATTCAGTGGATTTCTCAGTCATTAATTTGTCCCATCTCATCTGAATTTCATAAAATCTTTTCACACCCCAATACATTTAAAAGACATCACTTCCTCTTACAGGCATTCAGCATCCCAGATCAACCAAGCACACAGAAAAAAAAAAAAAAAAAAAAAAAGTAATATAGGATTTTGTTTTATTTTAATTGACAAAAATATTCAGATTAACAGCTCTAGCTGGAGTATTAACACATCCACTAGGTGACAAAGGGCAAAACCCCTGTCCCTAGCCCCCAAAATCTTACAGTGCAAGTATCAGGTAAGATATAGGAAACTATTTAGAAACAATAAGGCAACAGCAGCTAGCATCACAAGAAGTGATATCTTGTTAGAAGTAGCTCAGTGGTGTCATCCTTTTGTAGGCATTTCAGGTACAGAACATCTTGGGAAGAGAGATGAACTCCAAAGGTGAGGTTACAAAGGGGTAGTAGTCCAAGCATAAGGTATCAAACAAATGCATGTTTGCAAATACACTAAATGGACAACAGGGCTGGTGTTACAATTTGAAGGAAAACCTTGACAAAGAGAAATGGTAAGATACAGCTGGGTGAAGGAGGACTTGAAACTGAGGGCAAGTTACTAATATTTCATGCACCAGAGAAGGGAGCCAGTGGGGATATAAAAAGACATGGTCAGACTGACAGTCTGTCACTCTGAAAATGATCTGTGTAAGAGGATTCCTGACAGATATGACTGGAGAAAGAATAATCCTCAATGGTAGTGAGGATGAGCATTTAACTGAAGAGTAGGCAGGAAAACACCTACAGAAGGGATGTTAGGCAGAAAAAGCCCGCAAGACTTAGATGTAGTCTGCAAAGAACTTAAGAAAAAACAAAACAGTTATTCTAGGTCAGTAAAAAAAAAATAGCACAGAAAGAATGTTCCTTTCCATGATATCCCATGCCAGCATCTAGCAGTCAGCTGTGTAAAAACTTCCTGAAGTTGAGTTGCATCATCACCATCACATTTAATAGCTCCTCAGAGACATAATAGAGTAATGCCTGATCCATTTTTGAACCTGTTAATATTCTGACCTCTAAAACATCCTTTGGCAAGGAATTCCACTATTCAATTGCATGTTATGTTGGGGGGGAGCACACAGAAATGCCCTGAAAACAACAAAAACAAATAAACCCTTCTGTTAAAATGATTTAAAACTTTCTTGAGAATTTCACAGGATGTTTTCTTGTTCTCATTATATTAGAGTTCATGAATAATTGTTCCCTGATTGCCTGCCTGAGGCCTCACATGATGTTACAGCCGATTCCCCTCAGTCATCTCTTTTCTAAGATGAAATATTTTACTTTATTTGACTTTTACTGTGACAAGACTCCTTCCATATATCTCAACAGCCTTCATGCCCTTATCTCAAACTACAGTATCATTTTGAAATTATGATAACAAAAGTACAGACAATACACAGATTGCACACACTGTGGATTTATGGATTGGCATAATTATACCAATGTTCACGTCTTCTGTTTGTTTTTCTATTTCTTTCCTACTAATATGAAAGACTCTATTTGCTTTTTTAATTGCTAAGATATGAGGGAGAGATCTGTATCAGTGAGACTGCCAAATTACAGACCTGCCCTAAGAGACAATATGGCAGTGTTTTCCCAAAAAGTAGATGGAGGGTTTGGAAAGAACCCTAGGAGATCTGTTTTGACTAAGGGAATCTAAGATAGGCAATAAAAGAGGAGACGACAGAGAAGCAAGACTACATTTTCACTGAAATGATACAAATACCATGAGCCTATGAATCATCTGCAAAGAGATGATACTTAAACTGTGTTTCCACATAAGATTATGCAAAGATGAAGAGCAGAATATGGGGAAAAAAGGGGGGCGGCTGAGAGACAACAGGTTGCAGAACTCCCCCACAAAGCTGGATAGTGAATGAGAAAGCTCTTCCAAAGGATGCACTGAAAAAGTGATCTAAGTATCCAAAGACAGCAGAAAGAGGACATTTGCCAGGAAGTCACAGGGCAAAAATAACAGAGACACGGTCAACTGTTTCACAGCTGACTGGCAGGTTGAAAGGATCAAAGCGTAAGATTTAAAGTGCAATTCACATAAAGATTTAGAAGTCTGCATCTTGCATGGAGAGACAGAAGCAACCCAATGGGATCACCCCACTTAGTCGCATACACCCATGCTTTGCCTTTTACCGTGCCCTTAGCACTACTGCCCATCCCTGCCAGACACTCTGCATTTGTACTTGCTCCTCTTACAGTAGCACAGGGCTACAGTATGATGCTAAGAAGCTGCTTTACTCATGTGATTGCAATATCAAGGGCTTTTTGTTGCATATATACATACTCACACATGCCTCTATATATCAGTGACTTCTGAAAATGCAAATGGAAAAGACACTGCAATCTTCCAAGCATTCTGCTTTCTCATTGCACAGAGAAAAAAAGAAAAAAAAAAAAAAAAAAAAGCATTCCTAACTAATATATTTAGTTATTAAAATTTTCTGTCCCTTAAAAAAAAGATACATTAATTATAATAAGCCCCCACTTGGACAATTTTGTGTATAGCATTCATATCAGCTATCTGTTAAAAAAAAAGGAAAAAAACCACATACATTTTCTTGAATAAAGGACTTGCATAAAACAAAGTCAGGCACTCGGTTCCTCTTTCATTCCATATGATACACAGCTGCGTCAATTCCATCAGGAAACAGGCAACAGGAAATTCTTAACATTCTGAAGAGAAATCTAAAGATGTGTCTCATCACCCTTCCTCCTAAAAGTGCTTTTCAATTGTCTAAAAGACGTTTACACCAGTTCTAAAATTATTAATTACTTTACTTAGCTTTTAAGCAGCTATAGGCCTCATTAAGTAACTAACAAGGAGTCAAAAATAGATTTTTTTGTGAGTTGCCTTCACTTTTTCATTTCCTCCATCCCAAAATATATTTATAAATCAATAAAGAAAGCTTGACACCTATGGACAAAATCAAAGCCAAGTACCCTAGCTGCTGGAAAATGTTCCTTATAATGTGCTGCTCCTGTGTTGTTTGTGTTTCTAACTATAGCTCTTGCATATATAATTCCATTATACTTTTATAAATCACCGTTTTGAAAAATGCTTTTGAACCATTAATATATTTTCCTGGTTAAAATTCTTTGAGATGTTCTTAACAAGAGTCTTAGATAATGAATTTGGGCAAACTCTGGAACAGTCTTTACAGTATTATCATTCTCATTAATTTTCAGAACTACCCACTGTGTTGAGATGATTGTCATGGGCCTAAGACTTCAATTTGGCTAAATATTTTTGCATATATTTCAACATATAAGTAACTAACAGATGTTTAAAATGTTAAGTTCACATTCTAGAAATAGTTAAATGTTTACTGTAATATCATAATTTGTTTTTGCACTCATTTTTATTTTGCTGCTTCTATCTTTAAACACTCCGTTAAAGTCCCGGTTGGCTGTAGACAAAATGCTTTAAAACGACTTCACAAGAAAACAAAACATACTCGATTTAGTAAATACAGCTGTGCTTTTAAAGAAAAAAAAAAATCCCACTTAACGGTACCACAAATGAAAAACAAAGAAAAGAAAAGACTTAATGCTAGAAATGTTACTTTTACCTAAAGTCCAGACTTTATGTAAACCATTTTAAATTGTTTGCATAATAAAAGCTTTTAAATTCATATTTCATATTCGCTTTAGAAACCTAATACATTCTGCTGTCTTACCTCATTACTAGAAGGCTATATTAGATTAAAAAAAAAATACTTAAAAAATTTTAATACACAGTATATACAGTATCTTACTTTAGTCCAGATTATTCTCTTCTCTTTGCTTTTTTTTTTGTTATCTTTGAAGACTGCTTCTGTTTCCATTGTTTCATCCTTAACCATTCACATATCAGAGCAATAAGTATTTCATTACTGGTTTATCTGTCCAGAGGCTTGAGAAGCAGTAACAATTAACCCTCCCTTCACAGTGATTGATACAGGCTTTGCTTTCAATTTGTTCCACTACACAGATCATGAAATTCTGAATGCGATCATCCTTATTGACCTACACTTTCAAACACACGGCTACAATGAGATGAAAGTAATTATTAAAAGGAACACAGGACTACTCAATGCTGAAACAAAGTCTTGAAAAATCTTTTAGATGACCTTCTCATAAAACTAGCATTATTTGATGTGAAATAAAATGATGGTTTCACTTCATAATCTGGAAATATTAAAATTAAATCTGATCAAGGTACAATATCATTATATCATATAAGCCCAGCTCTAATGTCATATCAGTTCATACCTGACCCAATAAGCATTGACTTCAACCAGAGTGATCATAGTAGGATCAGGCCCTATACATTTTAAAAGTTCCGCCGTCAGCTTTATTTCACACCAGCCATGTTTGAAATGTTGTGTTAAAAACGACAAGATTGTAATTACTATTCTACTATAGTCTGTTTAAAAAAGACACAGTGTTTCTTTTTAAGATCCTGGACTTCTTGAGGCACCTAATGTAAATAAGTACACAGGAAATTCAGACTGCTAAGGAAAAATGAGAAACTCAAGTCAGATTTCCATCATCGGCTGAGATGAACCAAGACACTGTTGGAGACTTACTGCAGTGGAAAGCAAGTATTTTTCATAAACCACTGAAAAGTAACCCCACCAAAATATTAATTTCTTGTAATTGATACCTTTTTGAAAAAAATGAAAAAGGTTTGTTAGGTGAACAGTAATGAGAGAACTATTTAAAATATGGGTTCCAGTCAAAGAAAATCAGGATAGAAAACTGTGCAGAAGGATGTTCTTACAGGCCTGAGGCTCTAATCACAAAACAGAGTGATGGAGATGAACCAATACTGCATGGATTAGCAATGAATTATTTTGAACTATAATCATGTGCCAGCACAAAGGGGAGGTAAAAAATAGCCATTACTCACAAGCTGATCTGCAGATAAAAAGAAAAAAAAAGTAAAACGGAGAAAAAAATTTATATGCTAAACTGAATCGGGAGAATAATGAAAATCTAAAATGTTGTTACACTTCAAGTAACATTCTATTTAATGTCTTTCGTGTACTGTATAATATCGAGTATTTACACAATACAATCTGTACGATGCTGGGGCTAAAGCAGGGTTAAATCAGACAACTCTTCTGTAAATTAGTACTGGATAATCATATGTGATGAAAAATATCCTAATAGAAGAGTTCGTTTTAAAATAACATACATGGGCACTAATTTCTCCCACTGTAAAACTGCAGGAAATACATATATACATCCACAGATAGAGATATATGCAAATGTGTATATGCACATGCACACTTATGTATACATATGCATATATAATGAGGGATTTAATTTCCATTAGTCCATCGGAAAGCAAAGCACCACCATCTTAAGATTCAATGTTAGTTTTGCCACTCGGGAGAAAAAAAAATGTTAGAACTAATTTTGTGAGAAAAGAAAAATCAAAACTGCTATCCACAAAGATTCCTGAGATTCTTATGAACAGACTGTTTAAATGAAGAGCACTTTAATCAGTAGAGGAATCCTCACGTTTCTAATGTCTTGCTGTGCATTCTGCAGGTTATAGTAGCAGCTGGTAGAGGTCATATATCTTTTGTGAGCATCCCAAAAAGGCTCACTGCCAGACTGTTAAATTATGAATAAGCAATGAACAAAAGAATGCAGATACGGTGGTGACAAGATAATCCAAGCAAATTTATCTATGACAAATTTCACAGGATTAACAAATTACATTTACACAGAACAATAAAAATGTGCAAAAAAAAAGGATGAGCCTACTTTTCCCTCACAGCATTAGAGGAAAAAAAAAAATCTCCATTCCAATGCATGTATTTACATTTAACTTCATCTAAAGTAAGACATTTATAGCTTGCTGAAGACAATCAACTAGCATTATTTCCTTTGAAGCAAATACATATACCGTGTTAATCTAACATACAACATATGCCTACACTTTCCAGGATACATGTATACAAGTCAGTGGAAAATCTTTTAAAGTTTTCCTCACAATTAGTAACAAGCAGAATAAATATAGAATAATTCTAATTTTGCTTTTCAGGTGGAATATTCTGCCATTCTCTGTCGGTTAAAAGACACTTTCTCCCTTAATCATTTTGGGGTTTGTTCCTATTTGACTGAACAAATATTGTAATATATGATAATTGCCACAATAAAAATGTAAGTAAGGAATAGGACTTAAATACTTTTTACAGTAGTATCACAAAAACATTAATAATTTTTTACAAAGTCATCACTCTGAAAAGATTTCTAAATCCAGAATCTAAATACTGGATGTCCTAAAGATGCTCATTCGGTACGTCAAATAACTTTGAGGGGAAGAAGAGGGAATTTGCAGTGTTTGCTACACCCTGTGGTCCCCTGTTCTGGTCTTGAGAAGTGATACAAAACCAGAATTTGAAAAACTGCCCTCAAAAAGCATGGAATAACAGTTTCTGAATCGCAATCCTGTAGTGAAGCATTTTTCTTCCTGTTAACAAAGGAATAAAAGGAAAGACATCAACTCTTAGTTTCAAAATTTGAGTGTAAGTAGGGTTACTGATAAAAGGAACAGCATATATGTTTGAAAGATCTGGAATCTGCTGCATCTTTTCTGTCTGGCTTCTCATCTGAAGTCTGTATTTTCTGTCGCTTGCATTTAGTTCTTGTTGTTTGTTGATCTGAAACAGTTGTTTAATAAAAATAAACCTCAAATAAAAATGGGCCTTCTGAAATCATATATTTCATTTACGTATCAAATATATGTTCTCGTTACAGAGCACTGACTACAAACAGGAAACCTCACTATTAAAGTGAACATCCAATTAATTAAGATACTTTAGTAAACTACTTGGATCCTTCAAACACTGCTACTTGAGTACCATTTATCTAGCTCATTCAGCCGTTGAAAAAAATTACTGTACTTTTGATTTTCCACAAGAAATGCAAGTTTTGTTGTAAAACTGAACAGCAACTCAGAAAGAATGAATGAATAAGTAAATTAGCCCAAAGCATTTGTTTCTCTTTTTATGTTCACCTTCTATTTGTTACTTACTGAGAGAAAACAGTTTTGTTTTTTTACAGTGCAGGTTTTTTTGAGAACCTCCTGTCCATACTGTTAGTAATTTATGCAAAGGTGAAGCAAACATGCCAATCCTACATCTAACTATAGTCAGACAAAGAAAATCAGCTACATTTTTTGCAGCTGTGAAGGTTGAAGGATAAGTACCACTGGCAGCTATTCTCTTTTTTAAGACTTTTTTTCTGTTTTAATCCCACTGCCAGCACTGTACAGCTTCAGTCACTCAGTTCTTTCTATTGACCTCAACCTTGACCTGTGAAGACTGCCCACTTACATTTTTTTTCCCACTAAGTAACAAATTCAGCCTCCCATCATCTCTTAAGGAAAAACAGCTTTCTGACAAACGTTCTTCTAAAATTGGGTACATTATACTTTTGCTAAAAGAATTACGGCCTTGGCAGGACGATGCTGGACCACCTAACTCCTATAAGCCTAGGCTGTGAATAAACTGATCGTAATGTGAACTTGCACGTGACTTTCAAACATGATGCATAAGCAAGAGGAAAAAAAAATCCCCCCAATATAAATATAACAGTTCTGTACCTAAATTTGAGCAAAACTATAATCCTTTAGGATTTAATCCAGAATGACTTTCAAAGACTATTCATTACTCAGTAAAATTCAGTTTAAAACAATGTAATGTGTAATGAAGCCTGTCCTAAAT
The DNA here is from genome assembly GCF_965140245.1 of Athene noctua. Lineage (NCBI taxonomy): Eukaryota > Metazoa > Chordata > Aves > Strigiformes > Strigidae > Athene > Athene noctua. The sequence continues at coordinate 23,643,487 of NC_134042.1, read as the reverse complement.
TCCTGTTGGGGACAAAATTCCCAGGCAAGTATTTTAAAAGGGGCTTATAGGATTTAGGTGCACATATTTCACTGAAATGCAGTATGTGTTGGATGCCTAAATCCAATAGGTTCTTCAGAAAATCCAAGCCCCAGGGACGTTACTGTAGATTACATACACACATATTATTCAGACTATATCCTGTAAATTCACTATATACATATGTAAACCTAACATGCCTGCAGGTAATGGAACAGTATTTTTCCACTTAAATTATTTAACGTAAGTGTTGAACTTCTATTATATATCAAGCTAACAGCTAATTTTAAATTGCAATCAAGCCATTCTCTGAAAGCACTTTATTTCAGTGAAGGTTTTGCCTGTAAAAGAAATGTAAATCCCTCTAACGAAGGCAGTCTAATCTTTGAATACACAGTCAAAATGGGGGCTGGAATTTTATTCCTAGTGCTAACATTGACATCTTCCGCCACTTCTGCTAGTTCTCAAAAATCTTTTGTGCGCAACTATCTCATCAGTAAAACGTGTAGAACAGTGTTTACAGGCCTTTTGAAGCACACTAAGCTATGTAAAGAAACATATCTACAGAAATACTCTGTATTAATACTAAAGTCTTCTTCAGACATTGCATGACATCAGTGAGAAGTTTCCTAGAACAAACAAATGACAAGATATGGCTGGAGTGAAAGTCCAAAATGCAACATATAAGAAAGGCTGGGAAAATATCCTGTGACAAATCTTCAAAACTCTGCTTTCGGTAATCCCTTTCAAATTCTTGCTTACATATCACTTGTTCTTTAAAGTGCCTGACTCTAGCCTGCATGCAGAGCACTGGGTGAGGGCGGGCATAACTCTCACTATCTAGCTGCAGCAGGCTGAGACCGGAATCTCCTTGAGGACTGCTACATTTTTACTTGAGAATCTCAAAACTTTCGTGTTTTAAAATAATATACAGATGCAAAGTTCACTCCTCCTCCCACTAAGTACGATAAAGGTTGTCATTGTGATCTCACTGAGAACAAATTCACATCTATTGAATTATATGGTAAAAGTACTATTATCCTTGCTTGTGATTCCCTGTAGTATACTTAAAATTATAAGCATAATTTCATTTGGGACTTTTTTAAAGATTAAGGTAAAACTCGAACTCAATACTCTCCCAAAGACAGGGTCCAGCTCTGCCAAGTTACAGACACAAATACTATCCTACCGTTAATATACCTTCTCTGTCCTGTGTAATATACTACTATAGCATACAAAATTAATGAATATTTTTACTACTCAAAGTCCTGTTCAAATCAATGGCACAACAGCCCTATTCATTCCACTAGGACTTTGTGTATTGCAAAACTACTGCTTGAGCTAGTCACAGAACAATGCTCTAGTCATATAAGACATGGCAGAAACCATTATATTCTTACTATGGCACATCTTCTTATGCAGCAAAATGCAATATTATTACAAATTATGCTTATTATGCAAAGTCCTATTAAACAAAAAGTCACACACCTCATTCGCACTAATGGGACTTTGTATGTTAAAGATAACATGCAGTAGCCTTATAAATATTACATAGAAAGAAATTGCCCCTTCTGAAAAAATGCAATTATTCTGAAATGAATTTTCAAAATATTTCCTCTCATGACCATAGATCTTCAGCAACTTCTTTAAAACAAAAAAATATAGACCAAACATTAAGCATAAACAAACAAACCAACCAACCAAAGAAACAGATGACTGGGGTGCAAATGCAAAGTCTTGGCTATGTACCTTAAAAATATGTTTAAAACATAAAAACAAATTTCCAGGCTGACCTCCTGAAGAACAAGTTCACCTGATTCATTTTGAAACAACGTGACTAATGCTGGAATCTCATCTCACATAAGGTGCTTTTACACCTGCAAGAGTTACTAGTGACAACACCACAAAATGGATCTGATGGACTGACTGAATATAAGGTTTATTCACATGAAATGATATTTCAGGAAATGGTCTCATAACATTAAATTCAAAAAAACCAATTACTTAACTGATATCAAATTAAATTCTGCCATGTTTGTAAAACAACTGCATCTTACTGATCTCAATGGGAGCAGAATCAATCCCCAAATGGTAACAGTTAGTTTTCATGGTCAGTATCAGCTATTCGAAATTCTTACCTTAAAAACTTTTAGCAATAAAGAGGGTATTGTTATAAAGATCATTTTATGAAAGAAACATTTATTTAAACATTGTACTTTTTAGGAAGGACACCGATGAAACTTATGCCTAGAATGTCAATTTTCAACAACTATTTTACATCACTCTCACAGTAAAATTCCCATCTGGGCTGGGAACTTGTGTGCCAAGTTTCAAACAAATGTGATTTGAAACTGCCAATATATTAGACTCCGAAATTCAAGTGAGACACTAATAAAAGGAGATGTATATTGACAACATATCCTGATACTCCCTTAAAAATACCTATGGTTCTGGGTGCTGTATTAATCTGTTAACAAAACTCTCTAATTATTTGTAATTTACAGCATCAGAATATAATGCCATTAAACTGGTACGAAACAAGCTAACTGGATATAACTTGTAAGAAAAAAAATCAGTTGAGCTGTGAAGAATGTAGAAACAGTGCTGCAGACAAAACCTTGTTATTCAGAATCCCATTAGTTACTGAAAATATGTAATATAACTTTTGTTGATCAATACTCTCGTGTAAACTCTAAATAATGTATGATTCCAGTGGAGAAAAATGCAGCAAATCAAATATGGTGGGAGAATGTTTCAAATTATGAAGAGTAGTATGACTGCTAATCCATAAATCAGAAATCGGAAAGATTGTTGTAATGTGGGAGGGCTCTATTTAATAAAGGTCATTATAACTCCTGGCTCTAGAGCTATAAGATCTAATATCCTCTCTGGTAGCTTTATGATATGCCCATGCATTACTGTTCTTGTTGACAGTCTGTTGCCTTGGAAATATTTCATTATTTCAGTTTTTCCATTTGTAGACCCTTGGCCTTGTGATATGAAGGCCACCCTATTTCATATTTTCGATTATCATTTAAGCAATCTTCTGGAGCTATTTATATAAAAGCAAGTGTTAGACAATGCATATCATCATTTATCACTGCTATGTTTAAGCTCATGCTCTAGAAAGAAATGCCAAAATAAAGGGGTTTTTTTCTCTTTCACTTTAAACCAATAGCACTGCGATATTCTGATACGCTTTACAAATCAATGCTAGCATATTATATGCATGACACTTTTGTGCATTTAATTTTCTTGGTTATATATCCACACAACTGAAAAGTTCTAAACCGCTACTGTAACTGTAAAATTTGCTATCACTTACAGTTTTAAAGAAAATCTAACAAATATAAGTGTGTAACTTTTCAAACATTCTTTAAGAAACCTAAACAGGTGGGAAAAGTTTCAAAACAATTCAAGTGCTTGGTTGCATCAGAGGCTACTACTTTTTACATTTGTTTTGTCATCACTAACCTCTGGCTTGAAAAAATATAACACAATCTAAGTAAAAGCTGTTGAAGACTCAACACAGAATGTACACAAAGTTGACTTACAAGATTCTTAATCTTGAGAACTAGTTTACTGAAGTAGTAAGTAAGAAGAGACTACAAAACCCCTTAAGTAACTGATACGTGCCTGTATTTCAAAAAGCTTGGCTCAGAAAGCTGAAAAGATGTGTACAAAGACAGCTTAAATAAACAGTTACATGCAAGACTTCAGGAGCACATTACATAACTTTTAATAAAAATGTACATGAGTGCCTGCTTATTGAAGCATTGATCGATCTTCTCCAAAACTTTTTTTTGAAGAACAAACAGATCGCAGTTATTTCCATTACAAAAAATGTCATCAACTTCTACATGTGATATTGATACCTAAACTGTTCAGAGCATTGTAAAGAGTGATAACAAAGTGAACCCTAAGGGCGAAAAACAACTGGTTGGACGCTAGGGCAAGTTTGTGGCTATTAGTGTTCTAGAAATTTAGACTACTTTTTTCCCCTGAAATGATTACTCCTCCCACTCCCTACAGGGAAAAACTACTCCGATCCAACCTTTAAAATGACAGCATCAGAGCTGAACAAGAAGATGCTATTAAAGGGCATTAAATTAAATACAGTATATCCTCCTACAACTTCAATCAGAATTTCAGACCAAGTGTTATTTAGTTCAGCTCTCAAGTGGAGCAGAATAACAAATCGCGCACTTTGATTTACCTTCTCCGAATGCCAAATGGAGACAGGTGATAAAGAAAGCACTCATGCACAGGCTATGAAGTTTCCCCTAGAAATTAATTCTATCTTCAAGATTCCTATCTCAGAGAAATTCCCAAAATGGCACACAAATATGCTTCTGCTGGAGAGATTACTGAAGCTATCCTGGCAAATACACTTAGCACTAATACAGTACCATTCTCAGAAAGAAGACAGCCGAATTGGGGGGGGGGGGGGGGGGGGGGGGGGGGAGGGGGGACGGGACAGGACTTATTGATACAAATTGTTTTTCCAACAAAGAACTCTGCAGGAGAAAAGCCTGCTTCGAGAAGTGTTATTAACACAGTAGAAACGCCTTTGCAGCCACTGAAATGGAGATTTAAAAAATATTTATAGTTGAAGATGAAAATCTGTAAGTTAAGTCATTGACTTCTGAGGATGCACTGTTTTCCCATTATACGTATCTCCAAATTCTGCTACATATCAATATAGCCTTGTCAAAGTGCAACAGTTAATACTAATGCATCTAACACAGCCGCAGTAACACTTCAGCGGCGAATATGAAATGTACGGTTTTCTGATACCGGGCAGTCTGCTTCCTTAGGAAAAATGGCATAGCTATTTAGATAAAATCTGTGGGTTTTGGAAGTTGTACTAGAAATGCTGATCACACTAAAAAATATGTTTGAAATTAAGATTAAAATGAGCCCGATTCCCTAGACTTTATTTTTGTTTAAATATTTTTCAGACTTACTTGCGCTGTGAAATATAAACTGAGTAACACACGACCTAGCCACTTTGCAAAGCTGTCTAAATGTTAAATTCCGGTTTTACAGCTAACCAGGAACCTTCCTCACCCCTTACCCTCAAGTTCACTTGCAACGCTGAAGTGAGGGGGGGTGCCCACCCCAAACCCTCTGGCTGCTCTCCTTCTGGGCATACATCTCATCGCAGTGCAGCAATGGAGCTTTGAATACTTTTGTAAGAATCACAAAGTAACATCACATGAACTTGTACTCTTGCTTCCTACCAGTCACTTCTAGAAAGATTCACTTTACTAGAACAAATCCGCTACGGGCAATTCGTGTCACCAGCTGAGCAGATTAATAGCGAGCAGCACTCTCCCCCGACAAAAGTATACGGGGCAGGCGGCGGGCCGGGAAGCAAACGGGGGGAGCGCGACCCCCCCCCCTCCGCCCCGGGCCCCGCCGCACCGCCTCCCCGCCCGCCCGCGCACCGGCTCCGCTCGGCCCGCCCCGGGGGGCGCCGGCACCCGCGGCCCGCCCGGCGGAGGCAGCGGCGGCGGCGGAGCGGGGGGGGCCGGGTCGGGCAGCCCCGCGGGCGCAGCCGGTGGCGCGGCCCCCCCGCTCCGGCCTAGCCGCACTTGAACCGCACCGGCGGGGCCGGCCCCTCCGCCCGACAAGCCGGGCCTGGCGCGGCGCCCCACCGCCCCCGGGGCTGCCGAGGGCCGCCCGGGGGGGCCTCCCGCCTCCGCGCGCACACACACACACACACACACGCACACGCCCGCTCGCCAACGCGCCCCGCCAGGCACCGGCTCCGGGAAGCCGCGGCGGTGCGGCTGCCGGAGCGGGGCTGCTGCTGCGCGGCGCGCCCGGGGTGTGTGTGTGTGTGTGTGTGTGTGTGTCTGAGTGTGTGCGCGTGCGGCTGGCGGTACGCACGAGGAGGAACTCCCGGTGCCCGGCTGTGCGAGCAGCGGGTGCCGGCGGCAGGTCCCCCCACCCCGGCATGGCAGCCAGCCCCGGCCCCCGGCGGCGGCGGCGGCACGGCACGGCCCGGCGCTGCTGCGGCTGCTGCTGCTGCAGGTTCAATAAAGAGAAAGTGTTACCGTTCTCGCCTTGAAGGATCCTGCTGAAAGCTTGGCTTGGTGGGCGCCATCTTCCTGGGATTTTTTTTTTTTTTTCTCCTCTCTCCCTTACTTTTCCCCCTCCTGATGTTGGTGTGTGTTGTGTGTCTAGCAGCAGCCGCGGCGGCAGCAATGGCCCTGCTTAGCCAGACAGGCTAAGGAAAAGTACTGAGGCCAAAGCATCGCGGGCTCCCACTCCTCCGCGCAGTCCTGATGCAGGTTGCTCGCTCGCTTGCTTGCTAGCGCTGCTGCAGCCGCTGCCGCCGTCCATAAGCCGAGGAGCGGAGGGAGCCGGGGCCCCGCCGGCCCCAGAGACATGCCCAGCGCAGGCAGCGGCGGCGGCCGGCGGCGGCGGCGGCGGCGGCGGCGGCGGCGGGGGGAGCGAGCCGCGGCGCAGCCCCGGCGGGCAGCCCGGCCGCTGGCATCGCCCGGCAGGTGCGGCACACACACACACGCGCGCACACACACACACACACACGCACGCACACCCACCGCACACCCACACTCGCACCCCCTCGCCCGCGGACCGGGCTACGCGGGGCGCCAGGCCATGGGACTAGCGGGGCGGGGGCGGGGGAGGGAAGGAGGGGAGTCAGGGATCTCCGGGCTTGACCGCTGTGAAAGTATTTCTGGGCATTTTCCAGCTGCTTCCCCAGCTCCGCTCCCACTCTGCGCGCAGGGGACACAGCCGCCGCCGCCGGCGCAACAACGCCACTCAGTTGCAGTTTCGCACACTTTCCTCCTCGGAGCCTGGGCTCCAGCGGGGAAGAGGGGCTGAGGGAGGGAGGCGGGCGGGCGGCTCTGCGGGCGCGCACCGCGCCCGGGCGGCGTGTCCCCCGTGGGCTCCCACGGCGGAGGACGGTCCCGGCCCGGGGGGACGCGAGCGCTCGGCCGCCCGCAGGGCCGGACGCGGGGCCGCCTGGCGCCCGCCCGCGGAGGCACCCCCGGTCCCCTCCGAGAATGTGGCCGCGCGTCCTGAGAGCACCCGCTGGGCGCGGGCGGAATAAAGGGCGTAATGCTGGAAACGCCAACGAGAGTGATGGCCCGCTCGGCGGGGAGAGGGTGTAGCACTTCACGCTGGCTTATTGGAGATTATGAAACTAATCACGAAATAAAGGCGCGGGGAAAAGAAACCGCTACCTTAATTGTTCCTTCCAGGACGTCGGGAAAACCTGAGCGCTGAGAGCTTTTAGAGGAGAAATCACTGCTTCGCTAAAAGCTTTCCATCTCCAAGGTAACTTTGTGGCAGCCCTGCTGCTGCCTTGGAAGTGCAGCTCCTTGGCCTGATCCCGCTCCCAGGGAAAAGCTAGCGGGCTTCCTTGGGGAAAGGAGCAAGCCCCGAAAGTGGCGAGGATTTATTCACGAGAAACGTTTCCGCGACAACTCCGAAAGTTTGGGGGGCGGAGGGGGGGGGGGGGTGTGGAAGAATGGGGGGTGAGCGCGCGTGTGAGCCGCAGGGGACCTCCGATGGGGAGGAAGTTAGCGAAGCACCTGGAAGTTTGGCTGCGGGGCGTCGGCCGCGCACCGAGGCCGGAGTGTTTCTTCCCGCAGGAGGCAACAGGACCGGCGTAATTTTGCGCAGAGCGGCCCTGACCGCCCGCGCAGCCCCGGGGATGGGATGGGACAGAACGGGACGGGCCGGGCCGGGATGAGGGAGGGATGGGATGGAGGAGGGAGCCGCTGCCCGCCCCGCGCTGCGCACGTGAGGCCTCCGCTCGGCTGTTGCGCACGTGCGCAGCCGCCGCCGGCGGGATGGCGGCCGCCTGGCCCCGGGTCCCGCCACCCCACCGCGGCGTCACCCCGGGGCTGGCCGCGCTGCCGGGGCGGCGGGGGCGGCCGGGGGTGCAGGTGGAGATGAAGAACTGGAGAGGGGGGGGGGTGTCTAGAAAGTACTACATGCCGTTCCCTGCCGGCACATCTCTCTCCTCGCCTCCAAAAAGGGGGAAGAAAAAACAAAAAAAGTTAACAGGTGTCACCTCGTCTTTTGCAATAGCATAAGAAACTGTCGGTGTCTGCTATATTTTAAGCGTTTCCAGAGAGCACGAAGAAAAATCGTTCGACGTAAAGCGCGCTGTTTTGTCGATAATATATAGTCAAAATTTGGAAGAAGTACAAAAATGTTTCCCCTTGTTAGGTTAGTGTGCGAGACATCCAGACTGGTCTGGATTCCTGTTAGTCACAGTACTTGGATGTCTGCTAAGCACTATTTGGATTAGAGGTGTTAGTTTGTCAGAGAAGTATTGCTTTTTTAACTTCTTCCTGATTACGGACTGACATAATCAAACCATTAAACGCGAAGTACGAAAAAATTGCATGGTGCCTTGTCTATATATTTCTGTTTAACTTAAAGTCTCCAGAGGTCTCTTTCATTTGTCTAAAAGCCAATCTGACATTTCTGACCCTTGACTTCCCCACTTCACAGACTAAACTATTGTGATTGCTGCCTGTACTTCCTCGTTAAAGTGTCCGTCAGTTTCCATTGTAATTTAAATATTTTATAAGTGACAAAAATCATACAGAAACCATGAAAGGAAATAAACTTTAATCTGTTCTTTATATCTCTCACAGTCAAGCTTTTTTTTTTTTTTTTTTTAAATATATGAATAATCGGTGTGTTTCCTTGAGCAAAACAAGACTCATACTTAAGTTTCAAATGTTTCTCAGCTAAGAAAGTGCTTAGGTATCATCAGGGATTATTTCAGGAGTATCAGCTTCCTATTAATTTTTTATTTAATAAAACCTACAAAAGTTACCACCAAACGTTGTCTATCATGGGCACCAAATAGAAAATACATCGTGTGTTTTCCAAAACTATAGGAAGCAACTCAAAGTTGCTGAACAACAAAACAGGCAATGGTCGATTATCTAAATCTGGCTCCTAAACCAATTAAGTTTGAAATATTACACTTAAACTTCCTGTGATTTTTTTTTCTTTTACATCGTAGAGATATTTAGCTTGGATATTTGAGATTATACCACATTTTTCTCAGTATTTAATTTAACGCAATAGTGGAAAGCAAGATACTTGGGACAGTGCCATTTTTATTGCATTTAGAGAAATGTAAATGTTGTGCTCCGATTTCAGCCTACATTTATCTGTTGTCATCTACTTTTTTTTTTTTTAAAAGGATTCGGCTTCGGTTTTAAGCTTTTGATAGAGAAAAACTAACAGATTCAAACTTCACGTTTTGCCTCGTAGAAACACAAAGAGGTGTCAGGTAATTAATTAAGCTTCACGTTAGTATCAGCACATATCGATGAATTGTTAGGGGAAATGGGGAAGGTCTTTAAACTTCATTATGACTTACTGCCAACTTTCTAGCTTGCTTCTTAAAGGCGCTCTCTGTGAATTTCCTACATTTGCATTAGAATGCATTTAAGATGAAAAAATAACAGTGCTGAGTATACTTAGGGTTTCATGCTATATTTCCCTGTAGTTAACAGGTGACATGATAATACTGTTAAAGCTACAATGTGGAATTGCAAGTGTGCAACCCCAAGTGAAAATTGTTCTTTTTCTTGGTTGAAAGCAAATTATCAATCAGCATACCATGATCAATTATCCCCCTGGCTGCCACACACTGGGATTTGCACAAGGCATTGACATTGAGAAATTCCTCTTTAGAAAGGATGAGCGGACGGGATCCCAAACTTTGCAGCAGCCAAGCTAAGCTGCCGGGGTCTCACTTTTTTTTTCTTTTTTTTTTTTTTTTCCTATTGTTGCTTTCCAGCTCATCCAAGACAAAACTAGGAGAATGTGTTTACTTCTCAGTGCATTTTAAAAGATGCTGTATTTAAAAAAAAAAACAAAAAAAAAAAAAGAAAAAAAAAAGAAAAAACCCTCCCCTCCAACCAAGCCCTCCCCCGACAAACAACAAGGAGAGATTAAAAAAAAAAAAAAAAAAAAAAGAAAACAAAGAAACACAAAGCACAAAGAAAAAGCAAGTGAGGGAGCCTCGAGAAGAGCCGCACAGCCCTCTCCCACTCGGTGCTCACCGTTGTTGGTAGGAGGTGATGCCCTGGACGTTTTGCGGGTTGCCGTTGGCCGCGGCGCCGGCTCGCCCCATGCCCGGCGCCGCCGGCACCCCCCCGGCCGCCCCGCCGGCCGCCGCCGCCGTCACCTGCACGCTGAAATCCGGGAAGATCCTGATCATCCCCGCGGCTCAGCACCCGGCTAGTCTCGGCGAAGAGGTGCAGCAGCAGCGACTCTCCCTCCGGCGGCTGCAGCAGCAGAGCCAGGCACGCTGCAATCCCATTAGTGAGTGGCGGCCACTGGGAGTGAGGAAGGGCTCTTTGATGTGAGCTGCTGGGCTGCGATGGAGAGGAGTTTGGGGGGGCTGGGGGTAAGGGGGGGGGGGGGGAATTTTACCGAACTGCAAACATGCAACGCGTGATGATGGGGGGGGGGGGGGGGGGGGGGGAGGTGGCGGGGGGGAAGGGTGGAATAGCAGAGCTACAAAAAAAAAAAAAAAGAAAAAAAAAAAGGTATGTCTAATACCACTGGAGCTGTAGAAGAGAAAAATCCAAGCTGAGGAGGGACAGGGAGGAGAGAGGGGGGCGCAATTACTTTAGCGGTGCAGTGAAAATGATGAGCAGCAAATGTTGCCTTTTTTCCCTCCTCCTTCTCGTCCCTCCACCCCCCACCCTCCACCCAAAATGCAAGTCTTAGAGGATTTCTCTGTCTCAATGAAGTAATAATAAAGGCGGCTGACCACAGTCTGGGCTAGCGCCAACTGTGCGGGGGGGAGGGGGAGGAATATCCCTGCTCCCAGAGTCCTGAGGAGAAGAGGAAGAGTGGAGGATTGTTGCAGCACAAGTTCTTGCTCTTGGTAACTTGCTTTTGCTTCCCCACCCCCCCACCCCCCCCCGCGCCTTTTCTTTCTTTCTGTGAAGGGACGGTTTTCACAAGCGAGGAAATGCGCCGCTTTTGTGCAATGGCAGAGTTTCTTCCCTATTATAGGGAGCCGACTCTCCTCCCCTCCTAGTGTGCAGCAATGTTATTGCTAGTCAAACTTGTAAGGTGTGCGGTGCGTGTGCACGCACGGATCCCTACTGCTGCTTCCACATATCAATTACACCGCCGGGAGCTGCGGGGCGGCCCCTGGGCAGGCTCCGCTCCGGCGGCGGGCGGCTCGGCCCCGGGCCCCCGCGGGACGCGCGGCCGCAGCCCCCGACTCCTCTGACTCCTTTGTGCCGCCCCGGGCTGCGCGCAGCCCCCCGCCTTGCGCGCCGGGCGGCCTGCCCTCCGCACCCCCCGCGCCGAGGGCTCAAACCGGGCCGCGGCGTTGCGCAGCCCCGCCACCCCGCCGGGACCGGGGCCGCCCGTCGCCGAGGGCGCCCGGCCGCGGCGCTGCGCGGGGGCGGACGCCGGGAGCGAAGCGCGGAAAGTTGGGCGGGGAGAGCGGGTCGGCGGCGGGACGCTTCCCCCCCCCCCCCCCCTACCCCCGAAGCCCCCGGCGGCTCCCCCGGCGTGCTGCGGTCCTGGGGGCGGCAGCGGGAGGGGGCACGGGCACAGGAGCCCGCCTGGCCGCGGGGGCTGCGCCCCGCGGCCCCCCCTCCCTCAACGGCAGCGGGGGGTGAGGAGCCCGTCCCGGAGGGCGGGAGGGGAGAAGAGCGGCGTGCCGAGTCGGGGGCAGCGGGGGAACCGGAGAAAAAGGGACCCCCCTCCCCTAGCAGGGTCCCACCGTCTGCCCCCGCTCCTGGGGTGACTCCGAAACCGCGGACCTGTAGCTCCAAGGTGCCGGTTGCCGGAGCGGGGAGCGCCGTGCGTGCGGGGGGAGCGCAGCCCCGGGCAGCCCAGCGAGCGGCGGCGGGCGAAGGAGGCAGCGCGGCGGGGCGGCGCACCTTGCGCGGAGGGGAGGGCAGCGGTACGGTGGACTCGTTTCTGGGGAAACCGAGGCTCATACCGAGAGGAGTTGCGTGGGACAGAACACAGGTTGCACTCCACGGTCCGCGCGGTGGTGGAAAGGCTACGGCAGCATCTCTGAAGGGGGCAGATGTCCCAGGCTGCCCTGTGGCTCAAAGGCGCTGTAACCTTTGCTTCCGTAAATCAGAGCTGTCACCTGGGCCAGTCTCCCCTTTTCCCATGCAGCTGTGTGCCTCTTGGAATCATAGCTTGGCTCCTAATCTAACAATATCCTCTTATCTTGACTTTTCTTTCCATTGCTGTTTCAAACCAAATTAAGACACACCAACTTTATGTTAAAACAGAGACTGCATTCAAATCCTTTGTATTAAATAGCATCTGTGTTTGCATTCCGTTTTAATACAAAATGCTTTGGATTGCAGCTAATACCAGGAGATATGAAACTGGTTAGTCCCCACATGTTGCACATAAAAAGAATTCATAATGAGCATCTGTGGGATGTGGAATGGATCCCATGAGTTAGCTGAAGACCTCATAACGTAAGAGCTGAGAAGCCTAAGTGAATTATGACTCTCTTTCCTCGCAAGTAGGATTAATTTTCTATCCCACTTATATTCATTATCTATCCTGTTTATACTATAGGGACATCAATTGTTTGAGTGTTAAATATGAAGACTTTACAAAAACGTGTAGGTTAGCTTGTGAAGAAGAGGGGGGATGTTATTGCTAGGAAAAATGTTATTCAAACTCCATGTTTAAAGAGCAAGATTATATAAAGCTGCTCACTTTTTAAAATGACTGCAAATTCTGCGCCTTTCTCTTACAACATATTTAAAATGTAAGGTTTACAAAGTACCCTCCATCTGCCTGTGGCCCTCCCAGTGATGTCAATAGGAATTTTGCATGCAGATGAAGGCCCGTATATGGCCTTTAGAGAGCAGGTCAATAAATGGCTGGAGGAATAATTAAAGACTTCTGAGCTGCTCCTTTCCTTTTTCTTACAATATAGTACAAGACTGGCATGAATATAGGCTGGGCTACCACTCTAATTGGCTATGGAATAACACTGAAAGGAATTTAAATGTGAGCAGTAGCCATTTTCCAAATGATCACTCCATTACAGTAGTTTTGTCTGTCAATGTATGGCCAGGCAGTAGAGTGGATGTAATCATGTCGAAGTCCCCATCCATTGATTGTCACTCTCTGCTCTACAGTGGCAACTCTAAGCAGATTTTCATGTTTCAAAGGGACAGCCAGGACAGAGAGCCTGCCTTTAGCCAAGCTTGCTTCAGCTTAGTCCCGAAAGTCACTGCTTTTCATCTGCGTAGGCAGAACCACAATCTCTTGATATTTAATAAGATCTTTTATGACTATTGATTAATATCTTAATTTAAGTGTTAATGTAACTGAAAAGTCAGTCTTGATAACTTTGCTGCACAAGTAGTCCCCCTGTGTGTGGAGCTACCAGCAAATAGTTTTGTGTTTTAAGACAAGTGGAATTCAAAGGTAGGTTTGTGAATGTCTACAGAATACAGAAGCATTTTCTTTCTCATAGCCCTTAAAAGGTATCAAATTTTTAAAAATTATATCTGAAGAAAGTCCATTTTGATTGTATCTTTTTTTTCCACCAAATTAATCACAATGGTAAAACCCATTAAGACTTTCTGAGACTTATTTTATACACCAATGAAAAGAACCTATCATAAGGCTTGTACTCTGTGCAATATTAAGTAGAGTGGACTCAGTTCACCATGTATTTCACCAGCGCTACAACATACCACGGTGGATTTAAATTAATTCGGTGCGGTATGCTAGTGTAAATGAGACGAGAATCAAGCCCAATATTTTTAATTCAGTTTATTTCTCATTTTGCTCAAATTATTGACAGGTTCTGGTGTCTAAGTGACACAGTTTTTATCTCAATACCATATGCTATTGTAAGATATTCTGCAAGTTGCTTTAGTATCGATTAAGCTAAGAAATACTCTAAAAGAGTACTGCTGTTTCTAACAATGTACTGTAGACCTTCCTCTCAGGCAAAAACATAGCGAAGATAAAAATTAAAACCACATGACAGTGTGTAATATAATAACATTTAATATTTATGCTTTACATATACCTCTCTATCACAATTATATATTATATCTTTATTCGCATTGTCAGTGTACTACTGTTCCTTTCTTTCACAGGTGAAAAAATATCTCTTCTCTGGAAATTCATTTCCATTTACTTAAAGTTAAATGGTTTGACTTTGAATTTTCATTATCTGCTGTTGGAAGGAGCCTGTGACAGGTATGAGAGAGAATGCTACAAAGCTTCATTGTATCATCTAATTTTTGCTTCACTTTAGTCAGATATCATTTAGGTAGAGAGTAAAATACCATACATAGAACAGGATAAGATAGAACAAAACAGAACAGAAATAAAATAAAATGAAAATAGGATATATAATGAATTATAGTAGAAAAATGCCTTTATCTTGAAGTGATTTTTTTTTTTTTTTTTTTTTTTTTTTTTAGTTATACTGATTCCTCACTAGTGAGAAAATTGAACTAATTTTATATAAAAGGAATATGTCATAACAGGATATGGCATTTATCTTCCTGAGATAGGGGTGACCTCATCATTCACAAGTGCCGTAGCTATGAATGAGTAATCAGCCTCCCCACCCATTAAGTGTAGATAAAGTCCACATCTTCTGCCTAAGTATTAAATATTCGATTTATTATTTTACAACTCACCATCTCTACAAGTGCCCACTGACTGTTGCTTCGTTTGCTGCTACCAATATGTATCGTCATTCTGAAGTAAAAGAAGCTTCTTAAAAGGCGCCCTGCATAATAGTGAATGGAAGATGAGAAGGGAAATGAAAATAGCAGGGGAGAAGAAAACAGGGAAGATGGACCTGCAGGAAAAAAATTATGGGCAGAAGTGGGATAAGGAAACACTTTAACTGACCTATACTTTTGTTGCCTGTAATATTGCAAGAGCTTTAAAACATAAATGCACTGAAAATATTTTTCATATTAATACCTCATATATATCACCTACCTCCTATCCCAAGATATATTGCTCAAGTTATTCCCAAAGAAATTTATATCTGTATAATGTGAGAGATATATATAGTTAGGAAAGAATTCCTTTTTACTATTTATCAACAGTGCACATGAGAGAAGAGCTTCAGTTAAAAAAAATAGTTTCTTTCTAGAACTATATAAGACAATATAATTTTCTCCTTCAAATGATGTCACGTGTTGCATTTTGTTTTCATTCCTTTGTAAAAGCAATGAGTGCAGTTTAGAGAAAATATTTGGAGTTTAATTTTAAATCAAAAAGAACTGGCTGTTCATCTGTTTAGAAGAGAAACCTGTAAATAGAACATGAAGTCAGGAAAAAGACCCTCAGAACTTAAATAGGAAGTACTCAAATATTTTCCGTCTTCACAATTCCTTGACATGTACTCAGGGCTGGAAGAGCAGATGAGGGAAATGTCTTTTCTGAAAGGTTGCGCTGGGAATGAAGGGCAAGATTAAGGTAGCCCCCTCCCCCCTGTATTCAAAAGAAAAGCAAGCAGAGAGTAAGATAGAAGGAAAGTGCCTGGGGAAAGTAGCATCACTATCGAAATCATAAAAGATGTATAAGGACATCAGTGGAAGAACTAGAAAAACTATTAGAAGAATGCCCTACAGGGCTATCCCAATGGCTCAGCGATTAGCACACTGTGCTGCCACTGGGAAAATGCAGCTGAGGTTTGAGCCTAATCTTAGGATCTCACTCATTGGTACTGGCAGCTGAGAGCCTTATGAGGATGGCGAGTCCGCAAGCGGAGAAAGACCGATACGTTGCTCACGCCCAAAGGTACGTACTTAGACTCTGTTTTGACCGCTGAAGCTGTCCCGGGGTGGAGCATCGGGTTTTCTCAATCAGCATCTAGCCTAATTTGCTCTCCGTGTGAATAACAAAGGGCAAAGGACAGCTAATTTTCTGAGGCTGGAACATCAGTATTAAAGTCAATTTCTCTTGTGTTGTATACTTCACTCTGGCCCTAGATGTTATTGAATGAGTTATCTCTTAGCACCAGAGGTTTTCTGCAGTGTTGATCCCCCGCAAATTTTCTAACAGCTCCAGCAGAAGAGCAAGGGGCAGCCAGCTAGTTTTTTGAGACTCTACCTGCTTCTGCAGAGAGCGTGTAATCTGTGTTGTTCCTCCAGGCAGTTTTAGCACCTGTGTATCCATTTCCCTTGTCTTCACGATCAGTGTTATGCCTCCAAAGTAGAGTAATCTGCTACTTTGTGGGCATCAAATTGGGGTCATGGAGACCACAAATAAATTGTGCTGCTTCCACCTCCACAAAAACCTGATTCATACCACACAGCTTGATAAGAAGCTTAATTCAAGAAAGTGGAAAAGCAAATCATGTAGATGCTTTTTATCTCTAAGGCTTCTAAGAGATACCAGCATATTATCCTGTGTTCTCACCACATTAAGATTTTTGGTCCTGCTTGTCCGTAAGACAAGTGAAACTTACAAGGTACACAGTGCTAGTCAACACACATTTCCCTTTAATTCATGTATTTATTTATTTACCTTTATTGTTACCTGCTGTCAGTGTTCATAAACCAAAATTATTTGCAGGAGCAGCTGTTGGTCTGTCCTGGAAAGACAGTATCAATCGGCAGCTCAAGGTTATTGTTGTGCTTAGAGAAGGATTCTTATCCTTTCCCTCACTAAATAGTCATTCCCTTCTAAATCAGAAGAAACAGAAACCAAACATGCTCACTTTCTCCTAATTCTTTTTTTCACGAATAGATCCAAGTTAATTATACATACAGAAAAAAAAAGCACTGACCTTTCACTCTTTCAGACAAGTCTAGTACAGTCCAACATAGCCTTTCTTCTTTGGTAGCTACCATCAGTGCTCTGATGAGTCACGCAGCACTGAACATGAAACAAGAATATTCACAAGACTACCCATGCCTGTGTTTCCTCCCTTAGCATCCAAGTTGGAAGTCCTAATCAACACCAAAACCAACAGTGTGAAAGTGAGAGCTGGGGTCTCTCAACACCAGAGGTTGTAAGCATCCAGGGCAGTTTAAAGCTGTGCTAGGTCCTTAAAGCCATGCTTCTCCACAGTTGGGGGTTAGGTTTTTTTCTGCTTTATAACAGCAGCATTATTTTTCCACTCACTGAAGAAGACAATGCATCATGTTCCTACGTCGCATGGTCCCAGGTGGGCAGCCATGTAAATGTGGGGCTCTGCTAACAGCTTCTGAAATTTACAGCACACATAAGAGTCAACTAAATACCTTGATCTTTGGTCCTAGTGTTTTTCCAAAAATAATCAAAACTTGTAAGGAAATATATGTCAAAGACTTAAATGCAAGCTACCTTGTCTGAAAATGCAGCATTGTCCAGACACAGGAATCTCTAACAAACCACGATTCTTTTTTTTTACAACTATTTATTATTCTGCAGTTCCAGTTCTTACTACTAAGAAGCTGATTGAATATCTTCCTTCCTTTTTTTCTTGATTTAAGAAATTCAGGTATTCAGCGTACTCATAGGAGGCTTTCAAAGTTTAAACACATCTCAAATCTTACTCTTTCAAACTTCTCTTGGGTTAAAAAACAAAACAACCTTTCTAGTATTTATACATGGTCTATCTGGAACCTTAAAGAGATAGCTTTATTCACTTCAAAGTTAGACCTCCATCCACATTACCTGCACTTCCATCATTGCTATCCATACTATAACCACTGAAAAGAACTAATGAATGTGACGTGCAGTGCTCAACCAAGGGTCCCTACATTTCACTCTTCAGACTTCCTTGCTTGGGGAGTTTAATTTTGACAAAACCAGAAAATAATCTGAGGTGGTTTTAGTCCACTGCTAGACCTTTATATTAATGTTAATTTTCACAGATAGGATAGCCCACAGACTGGCCATAAATTGCAACCAAATTTGGAACATGTTGAACTCTAAGAGTGAATTTCTTTTTTGTTCTTTGGTTTTAAGTCTTCTCACCACTTCAAAGTGTATTTTCATTATCAGAAAGTGGTCTGGACTGTAGTTTCTGTCTAAATAAAGTTGAATACTTCATTCGCTGGAAGTTACTCAAAAAGGCTACCTAACATTCTTCTCACATCTGATTGATCACATTATCTCATTTTTATACACTAATAGACAACATACAGCATGTCTTTGTGACTTTTGAGACTCACTATTAGGTATTGGTAACATATTGGATGGAGAATGTCTGGACTCTTTAAAGGAAATCCATAATACAATTGCCTGGTCATCGATATGTTGCTTTGCAATATTATGGAATTTAGCCATTTTTCTCTTGATTATACACTTGAGGCAACATACATTTGGCTATAAAGTATTTATGGTTTGGGTAGATATGGATATCTATATGAAGAAATTTATAATTTCTCTTAGTTCAAAATTCACTAAAGAGTCTTTGGCTTTATCATACCATTCTTATTTTCATCCCAAGATGGATACTCATTTGTCTTTAATAACTTGACAACCAGTAATGACTGCATTTGCTTTATTTGTACACACTTTAAAAAAAAAAAAAATGTTGATTGTTTTACTAGTCCTTTGATAGGACTGGTTGGTGAAAGTTACTACTTGCTAAGGTTGTCACCTTTTTCTTCTCCGTACAGAATGCAGAAGCAAAAGCAAGGGAACTCCTCTAGCCAAACTATAGTTTCTTTTGAGATGGGCCCTTTATTCTGGAGAAAACCTCCTGTGGATTTCCAAGCGTATTCATTTAATATAGATTTGGCCTTTTCAGTCTGGGACAAGAAGAAACATCAGAGTTCATACAAGTAGATGTTATAACAACAGCAACAGCATCTGCACAATGACAGTTTATTTTTAGTTACAACTTCTAATAATCACTATTTGTCTCCCTAGCTTCTCAATTTCTCCAACAGTTTTCTGGAAAAAATGTTTTTGTTTCAGACTGTAAAATCAGGGCAGGTCTCATCATTAAAAAATAAGGAAAAATTACTTCCTTTAACATGACTAGGTCAATATTTCTTCCTAAAAGAATTAAACCATACGCAGATAAAGCCTATTGTACAGGTACAAGTAATTTTGAATCTTTTTGGGGATATCCAGATCATATAGCAGTAATTCTTCCAATATTCAAATGCAATCACTGAATTCATTAAAAAGTTATAATTTTGTCTTGAAGAATATTAACATTCCATGCTATTTTCTATGCCATCAATTCAATAACAGCTTTTCTGTGTATCCTGTCTTTCACTATATGCCAACCAAGTAGAGCGACTAGATTTATCTAGAATATACTATAATCTATTACTCTTTCTGAAGCTGAACTTTGGATTTTAATCAGTTCTACTTAACTATTGTCAGCTTATGGAGAAGTACAAGGGGTGAAGATCTGCATAATAAAGAAGATATTATATGCAAAAAAATATTGAATTAATAAAATGACTAAAGCTGATATATCAGACACCTGAAATAAAAATAAAAAAACCCCAAGGTTAAGATTTTTCTTGAACTCATTGTACATCTTACACTTTTGGTGTAATGGTATACATTAATAATACTTCAAAGTTTGCATATCTGAAGATAGGAAGAAGAAATACTCAGTTTAAATAGCAATAATATTCTTCAATTTCAGAATATTCTTATTATGGGTCCTTGCCATTTCCACTAACATTGCTCTTTTGCATTTGCTTCTTAGGCAAAGAAGAGTCCATGAGTGGGAATAATGCAAAAATAATTTTACTTTTGAGAGACTGTAAGCTCTTTGAACCTATTGTTATAACAGATGATGCTTGACATTGCAAATCAGTCTGTCTTCCTTTTACTTATAAGTCCTGGTATCTGTAATAGACTGTGTACATACATTCATATGGTGCTGTTTGGTTAGTAGAACACACATGGCTGGAGTTAAATTATTTAATTTATAGAGTTTAAATATATGTTATCTTCACTGTTAGTTAGAAAGATCTTTAAAAACTGAAAGAATATCCCTTAACGTAGTTTTCAGGGAAAACAAGCATTTAGGGAGAACAAAAGCAAAGAAACAAACATACCATATATATTAAAAACACGCTAACTTAAATGCACCTTTATAATTACGAAACAATACTTCTTTAGGTATGAACTGCATTTTGATATTGGTCCATTTTATCATACATACATTATTCCATAATCTAAAAAATAACAGTTTTGCAAGCAGATGCTTAATGATTTATTATTAGGTTCTGTTATGATGCTGCAGGAAGATAAAATTACTACTAATCTTTCAAAAGGGGTCCCGGGTTGAGTCATCACTATCGTATAGAGAAACTAGAATTTGACTCTCCTGTTAACTTTGCTTAGAGTCAGGGTGGGGGCGGGCAGCAGGCAAACAGTATCTTTGAATGTTAAGCCAATGGTTTTCATATATGCATAGTCCGAAATCTAGTCAACCCAAAATGGAGACCACTGTTTGAAATGCAGTCCTTGTCCAGAAGGCAAAACTGAGGATTTCCCAAGGCTTCATGCTGTGAGAAAAGAAGCTATGGAGGGGAAGATGAGTCAATGTCTTTTTCTACCACTAAGTACTGAAGTTAATGTGTGAATCTATATTTCTTTGTTCAGAATTACTGTAAACGTTCTCTCCAGGAGAAATTGCTCAGTCTAAAGATAATTATAGTTACACAGTCACTCAGGTGAATTAGTGCAGGGAAATGAAGAAGTCTCACCTTAACACTAATGGACACAAGCAGTATGCAGTGACTGACTCTAAGCACTGGCTGTTCTGAAGTGTCCTAGCCTGGGTACCAGCAGATGTGTACACCCTGCTCACAGCTAATTATTTCTGCAGAGTGACAGTATGATGGTGATTAAAAATATATATTAATATATATGGTATATTAGACCTATAAATATATCTTGCCTGATTTATTTGGTCTGAGCTCATCTATAAATTGTCTGGCTTCTGAAGGAAAATGGTAAAATTGTCTTGCATGCCGAGGGATAGATTTCAAGTTAAATCAGTGGTTACAACAAAAAAAAAAAATCCAATTTAATGACAAATTCTGAAGAGCTCAAACAAGGCAAATTGTAATACACATGACCTCTGATATTTATGTATGTCTTGAACAGATAACAAACCTGAGATCTGGATGGATGGAAGAAAAAAAAAAAAGTTCAGATTATGCTTTCGCTCTGGGAAACCAAAAAGAATAAGAAGAGCATTCTAGTACAGAGTAGTGGTTAGAACTGCAACACACCTCATTCAATCATGAATTTGACTAATAATTGAGTTGTAGTCTATTTCAAACAAGCAAGTAAAAGCAAGCATGCTCATCTTCCCCAATTATATCCACTATCAGTTTAATTTTTTGGAAGAATTCTGTAGCTTCATAAAATATAAACCAAAAAAAAACCAACCAAAAAAACCCACACAGAAAAAAAATCCAAACAAAAAAATCCCAACCCCACATCACACAAAACAAAGCATCACCAAAAAAAAAAAAAAAAAAAAAAGCATAAATAAGCATTTTGAGTATATCATATTGTACTTTTCAAATTACTTGTATGAACAACAAGGAGGAGTGCTGACCGATTTGTTTTTGAAAATGTCATTCTGGGTTTTTCATCTCCCCCCCCAAAAAAAAAAAAAAAAAAGTTTATAAAAGTGTACTGGCAAAAAAGCCTGCAAGATGCTCCTTTCTTTTGTATGAGGTAGTAGTATTCAGTACTGCTTATCTGGAGTCAACAAACTACACCCACAAGAAACAAGTTTTCACTGAAGTATATTGAGGTTTGCTTTTGTCTTTATGAAGTGTTTGAACATTCATTTGATCTTGAAAGTATTATAGTGGAATCAGTGGTCTAATACTATTAAGAATGAGAACAAAAGTGAATTGAGAATAATTTTTAATAGTGTTTCATTGAAATCAATGGGCCAACATTATAAGAAGTGAGTCTCATTGAAGTGGTGGAGATTAATTTCTTATTTCAAGCCACTGAAGTCAAAGGAAACAAGCTACAGAAAGTTAACCCCACACAGTGCAAATGCAGTCTCAGTCTCGTAGAGAGAAAAAAAGGACACTATTAAGTACAAGATTTCTGTATCATCACTTTTACACAATGTATTAAAAAAATCCCCGACCGAGCACTATCACAGAGGCTGGTGAAATGACTGCAAACAGGTGTTGCAGCCAGGCTTTTAAGACGATTGTACAATACCATTTAACAGCACAGCTCACATAATACTACAGCATGTTTTCAAAAGAGAAATGTTAGGCAAGATGTCACATATCCTATACTTTTTGAACAGTGCCTCAAGCTCTTGCTTTTTCTAGATAGCCGTGAGAATCAGGTTGAAGGAGGGTGATGTCTCATGTAAAGGGTAGCAGTTGTGAAAAACACATTCACTGCCTTTCTTTGCCAAAACGAATGAAACTAGTCTTCTGCTTTTAGAGCAAGAATACCTTCACTTTAGTGTACATTTACAGAGTTTGCAACATTTGACTAATGGAGAATAAATTTAGCTACTTATCATGAGGAAAAGGACTTTTCAACATTTTTTAAACTTAATCACAATATAACTTCTAAAAGGTTTAGAGGAACTCATGTAAAACCAGCAGATGCATGACTAGATCCTACTGTTTTTACGAGTTCAGAACGAGAGACTTCCTTCACTTTACCATTTCATAGAGGCTGTCATTCCCCAAACTTACTACTCACGTTAGGGTAGAAAACAATGTCAATGGACAAATATTATACACAAACATGAATTAGCTATGTGGAGAAACATAAATAGTTCAAAGTGATTACATATTGTATAATTGATGTGCAGTTTGGGGTTTTGCTGGGGTTTTTTTTGTAACTCTAAAATGTTCTGTGTGCTCTAGATCTATTTCCCATTGAATAAAAATGATACTATAAACATTTTTAATTTTAAAGTATAAGTACAGCAATTCCAAGTGCCATGGAATGTTTAATGCTTCATATTCACGAGTGTCTTTGCAGATCAGAATAATTCTGTAACTGTGGAACCCCTGAAGTGAAAGTACTACTTAATGTCCCATCAACACTGGGGCAAAGGACATAATCAGCTTAGGTAGTGTATATAGGGTAACAAAAGATAAACAAAGCATGTGCAGCAGCCCAGTCAATATAGGACTTAAAAAAATCTAAGTCAGCTGGTGTAGATTCGATTTAGTCTCAAACCTGTCCTCCAAAACTGCAGGTGGGCAATGATAACAAAGCAGCAAAAGACAGTGTCCTGTCTCCTTCAAGTGTAACGGATGATTTTGTTCATTCATTCCTTAGCTACAGGAAGCAAATCAAGTATCATAAAACAGAAGACATTTATATAATTTTAAAGTCACACCAGCATATAATGTGCTTTTCAGGTCAGCTTGGAAATGTTGGCTCCTGACCAGCTATACTAGCACAATGCTCTGTTACACTGCTCACACTGATACTCAGTCTTCTCCTACCAACTCTCAGCAAAGGTTGTGCAGAATTTTTTCTACCCTTGTGTGGCCTTCTGATGCAGCTTCACAGAAACAGATAGTTGCAAGGAAGTGTCATTCTTTTCACTTATTTATCTTACAAATGCACTTATTTACCTTACAAACGCACTTATATCCTTGGTCATTCAAATCTTTCTCAAAGTCTTCAAAAATGAAAAAAGAACTGTATTGTATATTTGGAGATATCCTCAAAAAACTCTCTTTATAGAGTGACATGGAGGTACTGAAAAATATAGTGACCAAAAAGGATCTTGAGAGAGCATCACAGTGACCTTGTGCAGGTCACTGAAAACTGGCTTATTGGTTTTGGCTGAGACAAGCTCTGTGTGTTAGCAGCTATACTTGCCTTCTCTCTTGGACAGCACAAAGGGAGGACAATTCACAGTCCCAATTGTTTCTGAAGGACTCATATTACTGAAGAAAGAATGAAAATTGCATTTTGACAGTTTATTACCTTTTAAAAAAATAATTGAAGTAAAAAGGTTAGATGCTGGGATTAGTCAAATCAATGTGACTTGAAATGGCTGAGATGATAAACCTTAAAAAGCAAAATTTTTTATGGCAACTTTACCACACTCTTCGTTGTAGAAGGGCATATATATATAATTATGTATGCATGGTAGAACCCCTGTAAAGTAATAACTTTTAATGAACTAGCCCTGTTAAAATAATACATTTCTGGGCACCAAACCAAATATGTACAGGAATACAGGGCAAACCTTATGAATGATAAAGCAGGAAACTAAAGAGAAAATAAAGAAAACTAACAAAAAGAACATTCAGTAGGAAATTGAAGTGATAAGCCTGCTTATATTAATAGTTGTACCTGTTTTCATGAAATCAAAATAAATTTGATAAGACAACTTTTTAAAATTGCTATATGCTGAAGAAATATTTATTAAAAATATAAGATTTTTCCCTAAGAAGGTTGCTTCTAATTTAATCTCTTGTGCCGATTTCAGAATGATACCAGGAATGCATTTGTTCCTTTTAGAGTATTTGTTTCATGATAGAGATATGTTTTGCTTCATTAGGGCAGTACTGCAGAGTTTGATAGAGATCCAGTCTCTGATGAGCAAACCTTATTCTACTTAAAAAGCCTGACCTTGTGCAGAGTGTAGATCCAGGTCCTCAAATAGTTTCAAGTGCCCAACTCTTTTTGAAAATAAAAGAGTGATACTACCTAAGATCCAGATCTTTGGACAAACTTGGTTTTCTGAATTTCAGTGAGTGCCGAGGTCATCAAGTCTCAGGGGGCAGCCAGCATATTGATGCTTCAGACATATGCTGTCATTTTCACATGACATTCAACTTTTCCCCTCAGACTTGGGAGCTAAAGCTGGTGATGATATTCAGGTGAGAATGATGGGACCAGGGCATATGAATGTTTGCTTAGTTTTACATCACTAATTGACTCATCAGGGAGGAACGGAACTTCCAAGGACTGTGTCAGACATTCATTTTTGCTTCCCTGAGCATCAGATCATGAATGTAGATCCTCAGCAATGTGACTAGCTTGTTAAGGCTTTCATTAAGATTATATTTTCCAGCATCTACTGTTATTACATCAGATCAATTGATTGCTGAAATTCATTCTCTTTTAAAAAGGGGAGGAGACCAGGGCTCTAGGAGCTGGGGAAGTGACCCACCTCTTGAGCAAGCTTCCTCTCAGTGGCAAAAATGCCTCAAAACTGAAGATTGCTCAAAAAAGACAGGAAATCAATTAAATTTAGAGAATGGATATCAAGGTGTGAGAAAGAAAGAGCAGTCACAAATACTACAGAATATAACAACATCATAGTGGAGTAATTTTCTAAATCATATTTTGAAGGTTAAGTATTTCTCCCCTTAACAACACTTCAATAATGGTTTCAGAGTCATTTTTGTTCCTCATGTATTCATCATCATTCACATACTCTTGTTTTTTTTTTAAAAAAAAAAAAAAAATTACCCAGAAATTGTTGAAAACACATCACTGGGAAGTTCTAAGAGATTATACAAGAAGAGTAAAATTTAGTGTTACAAGGATAATAATGTTCCATATTGTTAGTTTATTTTACATCTCTTTGTGGTTTGATTCAAACCCAGGACTACCTCTATCTCCTGGTGCTAACTGTGATACAGCCTTCTGCCATAGTGATTTGTTTTGAAGTTGCCTAAATTAAAGAGTTAGGTGGCAGTGCTTTGGATCTACTTTTCTGTGGATGAAATATAGCAGATTAAGTGATTCTGAGCTGCTAACCTCAGCCTTTATCCTTCTAGCCTTTTCAGAGCTCTTGTGACTCATTGCCATTCTCCTGAAGTCACAGAGAAAGGACAGGGGGTTTTAATTACGATCACAAAAAAAGTCTATCAGGCATATGGAGATAACAGTCCAGAATTTTTACGAGACCTTGGAGAAGCTGGTTTGCTGGAATTTGAAACCCTGGAAGTTGACTTATTTTAGCTTGGTAGAAAATTTCCTGAGTCTCTGATTTTTTTGCCAGAAGAATCTCAAAATAAGATTATTAAGCTATGACCTTTGCTTAGAAGTGGATGAAAGAGGAAAAGTACAGATAACAATAACTGAAAAATAGAACACAGTTCTAAGAAGTAATTACAAATTGCTTTGAACCTTATTTTAAAGCCCTTTCTTATGAGACTTGCTTGAAGTCCTACCATGTTAGGTTGAAGTCAGTGAAATTTTACTGTGCCAGAAGGACTGGATCCTTGATGACAACGTCATAGTAGCTATAAAGGATTTGCAGAGTAGCACAGCATTTAATTCTTTGAAGATTTTTAAAAAATTAATATTTGGGGTAAAATGGGAGGGTGAGAGGGCAAATGTTTCCTGATATCCTGTTACTGAGTGACCAAAACATTTTTTTAAAAATAAATTTGATAAAACTATTTTGATTACTGATAGGAGTGCTGATAGCCAAAACATCATTATCCCCAAAAGAAGAGGAATAGGATTATTCCTATTCTGGTGCTACATGTCTTAATGTTTGTTGATTTCCACTGGAACAAGCACCTTCTAAGAGAAGATTTTATACATACATTTTATCTGCAAAACATTAAAATAACTCAGATTCTAGCTGCATTTAATGTCATAAGAATAAGCTTCATGAAGAACACCAAATAAACAAAAATGTTAACACTTCAGTCTCCTGAATTTAATATTGACTTCAGTTTCTGTTTTATCTATAGGAGCTACTTGAATGGTATTTGGACAATATATTGTAATGATTTATAATTGTAAAAACATAAGGGAAGCAGAAGCAGCCTTTAATGAAGAAATACCAGAAGCAGAGGGTTCAGTTCATAAAACTTCTTACATTCATTCATTTTCATCTAGAGTAAATATGTGTGTATGGAGTGAGTTCACAAGAGACATCACATTGCATAAAAGTCATTACTCTATCAGACATGTGTAGTCAGTTCCCTACCTGTTGCTTTCTATGAATGAAGGCTGCTGTCTGTGGGGGTGTGCTGGGGCTCCCTTTGACTTCAGTTAGATTCTAATATAACCGAATCTCCACTGTCATCACAGGTGCACTACAGTTTTGAGGACCAGAGATTTTTATCTCTGCAGAGAGAAAAAACCTAGCAGCAGTTAATTATGAGCAATCATTGACCATTCAGAGTAATAACCAGTTTATTAAGTGAGCTTTTTACAAAGGTACTGCAATTATAGCTGTCTCCTAAGTATACACAGACTGATTTCTTAGTGCTTCCAAATTTTTTTTTCTTGCAACCTGTATTTCTTTTACAGACATGCAGGATAAATTCTGAGCAAACATAACAGCATGTAGCTTCTACCCGAGTCTGTCTTCCCTCCCTGCAAAGAAATTCAAGAAGGCAAAGGGAGAGAAATGACTAACAACTGAAAATAGCTACAACAATGCTGCTTCTTGGATAAAAACCTAGGAAAAACAGGGTTAAGAATCCCACCAAATTCAGAAGTTATTACTCAGGGCCAAACTCTTGTACTCACAGTAACTTGTAACTTAGAATACTGGCTCAGCAAGACAGGGAGTGCTAGTCTTCTCCCACACAGGTGAAGTGGTACTACAAAGATGCAGAGGCAAATTTCAGGTGGAGCAGATGATGGCATAGCTCTTTTAACATCCATGTAGGACTTGGGTAATCAGTGAGTCAGCTGGGTTTACAATTTGATTTTGCCTCCCACATGGAGAGTTGCAATCCTGTTCATAAACCTTAAGGCGGACTGTATTCAGTATATAAAACTCTTTGTAACTTTGTAAATTCACAACTTGTCAATGCATTTTTTCCCATACAAGGGATCATCCAAGCATTTTCTCACAATTTAAATCAGTCCTTACTTAATGGTCAAAATTCCACATGGCAGGGAACATCAGCAGTGTTCACTGAAATCAAACCATACCAAACAGTGCTCAGCTCATGGGTAGTCCTGCCCAATTCAACTTCTCCACCCAGTACAAAACTGGTTTTACTCTGAAATCCACCTTACTTTACTGTTGTCTCCTAAAGTCATAGAAGTGGGAGTTAAGAACCTCTTAGTGTGAATTCTTACATCTATTGTACATACTACCTCTCTAAGCAAGCAGGAGTATAGTGTCTTCTGAGGACAAGACACCAATGACCAAATTGCTGTTCAATCAGTTGAACTATAAGTACAATGAAGCCTAGAGCTGTAGCCATTTGGCAAAGAGTCTTATGATCTGTTGTACTGTGGCATGGGTTTCCTGCAGAGATCTGGCTTCATCATGAATGCCGGTGGCCATTGCCATCACTGTGTGATTGAGGTGGGGGTGGAGTAACAATATGGGAGTATCATTGGGAAATTCAGATTTTTTTTCCCCTCTTTTTCAACTTATTTTTCCACTTCCATGTGTTTTTTATTCTGATTTTGAGGACAGAAATAATCACGCACTTACCCTGTAATAATGTAGTAATCTGTCATATAAATACCCTGCCATTATATGGTAATTATGGTTTCATTAAATGATCAACAGCTACCATGTTAGCCAAGAATAATTACACATTTGTGCCCTGTATCTTAAAGTGTTCTCAGCTCCTTTTTTTTTTTTTTTTTTTTTTTTAATTGAAAAGGGGGAAAAAATGTTCCCTTGTGAATAAGACCACGATTTGGCCCAATGTATGCATTTATTCAGTATGACTTGGAATGCCACAATCTCCTATTTTGACTTTATTCCACAGCATACCAAGGTCTCATTTAAAGGAACTTCACCACAGCTATTATGGCTGCACATTTTCAAAGTTTCCTGAATAAGGGGCCATTCCACATTACTGCTTTTTTTCCTTTTCACTTCCAGTGCCAGTTCATTACTTTCCAGAAATTTAATAACGCACTAGTGTGTGGATTACAGCTCTCTGTCTGAACAACCTGGTTTAGCATTTGACATTGACCCAAACAATCTGGTAACTTGAAAATTTCTGTGATTGTTCTCAGCGCTAAGCATCTTCTTATGGTTGGTAAAGAGAGACATAAGCCACTTGCGAAATCTTTAAGTTTAAATTTGAGATACTGGAAATAAGGAGCATGTATAATATTAAAGCAGCATTAAATTATACTGAATAGGCCAGTGTATGTAGATCTGCTAAATTTTAGTATGTAGACATGGTAAAAAAATTAACATTTTAGCTGTACATTTTCCTGCCGGTGACCTTTTATCACAAATGCATGACTATTCATTGAAACTACGGTTGTCAACAGCTCCAATATTCTGGATAAATACATGATGAGTGAATTTAGAGTCCAGTTTGGATGCCTTATCACAGTCTTGTAGGCCCCTGAGTCATCCTGGGGTATGTAATCCAGCGACATGGAGCTGGCTGGTCCTGTGAGAGACCAATGCACTCCTGAAATGGCAACTACAGCATAGGTGGGATATCCTTGCATAGCAAAAATGACACTAGCCACCCACATTTGGGCACTGAGTTGCGCCCTAAGTGTCTGGTCATGGTCAACTCATCTTCCTCCTGGCCAAGTAAGTGGTGGGCTGCAGTCAAGAAGCTTCAGTTGAAATTGGTGCCATAACTCCATTTCACTTAACTGGACCAAGATTTCTTTTCAGAGATACATTCAGAAACACTAGATGGGGAAGAAGGGAGGAAGAAAGGAAAGGGGACGACAGGATAGAGTAAGGAGTTGCCGTTTCACAGCTTCTTCGTGAAGTCTCTCCCATGATACGCATAGCTTTGGCCCACTACTTCCTCAGTTTTTCTCCTGCCACCAACCCATTTTTGTTCTGCCAAGTGCTTTCCTTTGCAGGCACTTTACACATTTTGGATACAGTCTACCTCATCAACTTTTCCTACTCTTACTAAAGAACCTGTGTTGTAGTTGTTTTGACCTATTTGTCAGCATTTTTCCTTTCCTTTTCCCGTGTAATGTAGATTTTCAGTTCCAGAATTTCAGGGAACCTTCTGTTTCCAACATATTCATAGGCTCTGATTCAGCATGGTAAGTTGAGCCCATGCGTAACTTGACACATTCATTAAAAACACACATAAACCGAAAAAATTGAACATGTGCTTCACAGAACATTTTCCAAAGCATTCCACTTCACTAAAATTAAAAAGGGCAAGGTTATTACAACACATATTCTGTACTATTTCCTTGTGCTCAGTGTAGTTCTAGAAGAATCTCTTTTCCTTCTAGATAAACGCATGTCATTTATGTTGAGTTAAATACAAGCAAAATTCTGAATGCAATAAAAAGCCAGTGGTTGAAGACCATCCTCCTGAAATGTAGACTTTCACCCAATGGAAAATTATTTCTTTCCACCATTTCCTAATGTTAAACCGTTATTTATTGCTTTTACAAAGACAAAATGACTCACATTCTGTGATACAAGTAATTTACCCAGTAATAGGATGGTTTGAATTCTTTAAAGTTCAAAACAGAATCTGGATGGGGTTGAATAGTGAAGTCTAATCATAACATGCTTTATCCAGTGACAGAACTTGTCCTTTGACTGCATGCCTAAAATCACCACAGCAATCTGTTCTTAGAGCATAACACAAACTGTTGTGTACCATGTTTTATTGATTTGTATTTGTATCGTGTCACCATCTCAAGTGAGATACAATATACTCAGTAGGAAACAGGTATCCTAATGTGATCTTTCCAACCATATGGGTCCAACAATCTGTTGTTAGTACAAATGACTGTGAGGTAGGTGCTTCTTGAAAAATAATGAGTAGAAGTATAAAAAAGGAAAAAGGTGTGCAACACGAGAACAGAGAGTATGCAGATATAATCCTTAACCTTTGTAAATCATCATAGATGTCATAGGTTATGACACACAATGAAGTCCTGTGCATGTTTCTGAATAAATAAGAAGGATCAGAAAACCCAGAAAATTTCTAGATCCCATAGAGGTATTTGTCTTCTGCTCTTATATTCCACTCAGTCATAAGCCTTATTCACAGACACTTTCAGGGTGTCTAAAAAGTATTTTCCAAGTAGAATTTATTCCCAATCTCTGTTGTTACTGTGCATATATAAAGAAAAGAAAAACCTCAGCAACAAGCACGAAAAAGCAATCAAGAGAGTCAAAGCAAGGTTTGTACTCCCCTTCCTCAATTACCACTCAAGAGAGAAAACCTGACTGTTGAGAGGGGAAAAGCAGCTCTGTCATGTTTTATTTATATATTTATTTATTTTTAAAAAGCTTTGCTAAGAAAGGGAATAATTTAATACCAGGAAACATACAAAAGAAAGATGACCACTGATACTATATGCAAGTAGAGCATACTCAGGTAACTTGACCTATATTTTAAAATATATATATATATATATATATATATATATTTATTCTGTCAGTGGTTGCCAGCACAAAGGCTCTGGTCTTGCAACTGGAGACTTCTTGTTGAAGCCCCAGGCCCGTGTGAAACCCTCCCGGTAACAGGGTCTGCAGATGTGCTTTGGCGTGGAAGACAAAGTCGCTAAGAGAGCAATAATATCTCTATGGATGGGTTAATTGAACTTTCTGGATCCTTATACACTGTTTAAAAATAGCTGAATATAGCAGCTGCACAAAGCTGGCATCTTTTATTTTTATGTATCGGTCTCTTTTTTTCATTTATAGCTTGCACATTTTAAAAGTGAGCAAGATATTAAGGCTTTTATTGATGCAAAGGAAACATCTTCCAGTGATATAACAGAAGTGAGGGTAAAAAAAAAGAATGAGGTGAACAATGATACAGGCTTTGAACTTGAAAACATTTTGTGTTGTAGCTGAATGCCTTGGCAACAAGCCATATATGTGTACAACCCACATGGGCAGTTCAAAATGCAAATGATAAAGATGCAAGGACACTTTCAAACACATTTAGTCTGTCACGTAATTTGTTGTGTAAGTATATATTACAAGAAAAAATTGCATTTAAGCAATACTAAAGTGAAAAATCATGGCAGGTAACAAAACTGTTCTATAAAGGTGAAAATAAAACTATTCCTACTTAACATTACCTTTTAGGGCTGTGACAAACCATTGTTTTGCTTTTGCCTTTTTTTGTTTTTCATTTTTGCTGCATTTTTGAGAGGTTCTGTCATCTTTTGAAAGAGTCCTCCTTTTCAAAGTGGGAAATCCTGTTAGTGATAGTAAGAAAAAGAATTTGAAGTGCACATGAAAGGCACTCAGAGTGTGACTACTTTTCAGCCTCATAGATAATGTCAGGTAAAACCAGGCAGTGTTTAGCAAGGTAAGCGGCCAAACTCTTGTGGGTGGCCCTCCATGGCACCTGCCAGCCCAGAGAACTGGAATCTTCTTCACAAGTCTCCATTTTCAGGTTATCAAATTGTTGTTTGTTTGTTTTTCTTTTGAGCTTCCTCTGGTAATTGCTTATTAGAAACAATGGGCACTGTCATTCTGATTACCACCTGAGACAAATACCTTGTTCTTTCTTTTTTCCTCTGGCTGGACACATTCAGAGAAAACTTATGTTAGAATACCAGTGACATTTTAGGAACCCTCCTCTATGTATACTGTAATTATGTTCGTGGGAGACCCTCAGACTAATAGATGTTTGATTTGTTAACTTCTGCAATGTTCACTGCAAGACAATGCAAAAAATAGCCCATTAGCAGTCTGAGCAATGGCACCTCACATACAAGACTTTTCTTAGTACACTGATTCTGAAAAGCAGTCAACAAGATAGTGTGGAAAATTATTTTAGTTTACAAAGCATCAATATACATTTTTCTCCTGTACAGTAAGCAATCTGTGGTATTAATACTACTACTATCAGCTTTATCATTAAAGAGTAGGACTTGCTGTTCTGGGACAGTATGCAAACCCAATCAGTTGGGTAGACAAAAATGGATGCTGAAGAAACAGTATCAGAGACATCATGTAGGGTAATACTTTTCCTGGTATACACTCCCAGCAGTCAATGTTTTTCTCAAAGTTCTGCTGTCTGACCAAAGTTGGTTATCATAACTCTCAGGACTTGTTTCCTGGAAGGTGCTGAAGATCCCCATTCTATGTATAGGACAGTTAGGGTTTACTGCAGCATAAATACTTTCTAGTGAACAGCTAAAACCAATAATTTTCATAATGAACTTCTAGATGTCACTGTCACTAGACCATGAAGAGAATTTGTGAAATATCTGGGAAATCTGAAAACCTAGAGTTAAGCTCAAGTTTGAAAGCAGCTGTTCTTTGCCTTTCATGATGGCTCCTATGGAGCAGACTTTATCCCTGAAAAAATAGTAACAGTGGGGAAAAAAACCCAAACAAACAAACAAAACCAAACCAACAAAATCAAATCCCAAACCAAGAAAGCTTAACTTTCCTTTCTAAGATCTCTAGCACCCTGAATGTGGCAAAGAAACCAAACCCAGAACTGGTGTTTGTGACCCTGATAAGATAAGCTATAAAATACTTTGCATACTATTGAACTTACTGGTACATTCTTCCTGGTGTCACATTTGATTAGGTAAAATGGTGAAAGGAGCTGAGAATGAACTCAGTCATAGAAGAGACATTGCTAGATTAGATCACAAATGCTGGACTTCTGCTCATGTGAACATGACATCTAAGCGAGGTCATTATTTTTCCTTTAATGAGTAACAAAATTTATTTCAAATCAGCCATTCTTCGTCTTGCTATAGAGGAGGTTTTTTGAAGGTTATGGTGGACTTGAGCTCTTGAGTCTTGTTTCCCAAAGTTACTTCAGCATTTAAAGGCCACTGAAGGAAAATCAGTGAGATTCAAACATAATTTCTGGGTGTGAGACCAACATCTGTATTATTTACGAATATTGCTGTGGATTTAGTGTTAAACCCTTACTTTTACATATATAAATCCAGAAAAAACTACCAGCTGCTTTCTGTTTTCTTCCATTTCTTTGAATGGTAATGACCAGATTTTACATGCAGTGGGCTGGTTTTTCAGATGAAGAGGTCTCAGACCATCTTTGTTCCACAGAATTCCTGAGTAATCCTGGAGAAGCTGTTTACTCTCTCTCTCTCCACTGTAGTTCTTTGCTCTTTTTGTAATGGAATTAGTGATTTTAAATTTCACCATTGCCCAGGGACAAGTTTGTATGGAGTGGTCATATAGTGTGTGAAGTCATACTATAGGAAAGTCTGTAAATACATTTTACTTGAATTATGTCCTTGAAAGCAAGTGTAGTCTTCCCTGTCTTGTGCACTCGGTATTGTCTTTGCCATAAATGGAAGCACTTGAGCAAGAATTCATTTCATGAAGGATTTAGAAACAGATAGTTGGATCCCTAGCTGCCTTGAATGGTAAACGGTAAATGGCCTAATGCAATGCAACAAATTAAATTAATTCCTTTCATGTGTATTGTCTTCATCTATCCTTTCTTCTCTCACCTTAAAAGAAAACAGGTCTAATACCCCCAGTGTAAAACAAAACCATATGTCATAGTTAATTAAGTAATTGCTCTAAATTGCCATAACTAACAAACGCATGCCTAGGTATGTTCACATTGTGAATCCACAGAAAAGGGCATAAGAAATTAAGTATTTTCAAATGGAAGAGAGATCACTAGATTAATTACTTTACCCTAAATATTGCAATTGTCCTCTTACAAGAACAGATACTTTAAAACTCCAGAGATGATAAATAAGGACTTAATTAATTCAGGTCTTTAGCCTTGAAGTAAACATCTCTTTAAATACATACAATTTTTTTCCCACCCCTCCCCTCCTTTCTGCTCTCTTCTTTTTGGCTGTAGACACACAAAGCAGTATCATTGTGATCCAGGATTTATTTGAAGAGATTTCATCTGGAATGGAGTCAAGCAGAGCAGTGGCAGGGGAGCTTTTACAGATTATGACCTGTAATCTGGTTAATACTCTGAAACACAAAGATCCAAATGTTGAGTAATTTTGGACAAGACCACAGCCTATGTGGCTACCTGCCCTTCTGATAAGACATCCTGAAGGCCAAGAGGAAACCAACTATCTTAAAAGTCCAATATGAGATAAAATGCTATTTATATAACTACTGACACTTCAGTGCAATGTTTTCACCAAAAGCAACATAAATTTCAGTCACAAGACCTTGCATGATGTTTCTCCTGGCAATAAAAGGCTGCACAAGACTTAGTGCAATATAATTTCATGCAGTATTACTAAAGACAGTAGGGCAGTAGCCATTAAAACCCAAAGCTTTTAATCTCTCTTTTGGAGTTCATCAGACAGCAAACTCGTTCACAGAACCTGGCACAGGTCCTCAGCTCTTGACTAAATTTCACACCCTTGTGAAAAGCTAATTATGTAGATAAAAGGTATATTTAACATCTTGTGCTTGAGGAGTCAGGACAATGTCTGAAAAAAAGCCCTGTGACTAGATCAGAAGTTTACCTTTATGGTCAGATGAAATACCAGCACAGTTGTGGTTTGTAAGTAGCTCCTGAATATGCAGACCATGCTGAAGAAGCTTTCCTGGGATGGGTGTATATTTGCAGTGCTGCAGAGGCTCACGGAAGGGACTTCTGATGTGCCTTCTTGAGAACAAGTGGCAGAGCAGCAATAGCTGCAAGAGGTGATCTATCATTACATGGATTCTTTGTTCCTCTCCCTCATCACGGATATACGATATCATAAAGTATAAAGGCTATAGAGTACTTCAGCCAATATACTTGAGTGACTTGATTTTTTTTTTTTTTTTCACTCCAGATGATGTAATTTTTTTGCAGCACAAAGGTAAGGGATGCCACAAAGGTAAGGGATGCCTCTTCCTGACTCATTATTCACATTAAGTACTGAGGGAGCAATTTTTTTTTTTTTCCTCTCAGTGTCTGTACTGTAGACTATTGTTTAATGTATGGATGGGAATTAAATAACAAATTTTTATTCCATTCAGTGTTTTTCATAATAAAATTACAAGATCAGAAGGAGCTGTTATGGATAACTGGGCTAATTCCTGCATAGCAGAGATCATAAATTTTAATTTATCATCCCAAAGTCTTAGGCACCTAAAGTTGTGTGATGAAGGCCACCTTACGCAAGCAGTAGATCACAGAATCAAGTGAGCTGAAAATCTTTACTTGCCCCATGCTTGTGATAATAATTCCAAGGATTCCATCTTAATTTTAAAAAAAATATAACACTCTTTAATGCAAGGTAATTGTCTTACTGTCAAAAATGCATCTTATTTCCAGTTTGAAGATTTCTAGTTGTAATTATCAGTCCCTGGCTCATTTTATGCCTTGTTTTTTTGAATAAATAGATATTTATGATTAGCTACAGGCATCCTATATAGGTACTCAAGTTTGAGCATTTTAACAAGTACAATTATAGATATAAATAGTAGGAAACGGTTGCTTTTCTGAATCCTTTCAAATATTTCCAACATCTTTTTTGGATTTGGGGGAAATAAGCAGGAATTATGTCAGTAAAAGTCTGTCCAGAATTAATACCTCTTTTCTCCTCATCCATTTTCTCATTTATGTTAGCTTCTTTGCTAAGAAGCTTTTTTGCTTCTTCTTTGCTGCTTTGCTCTCCCAAATAAGTTTACCAAACAGACTAAAACCAAAATGTTTTAAACCAACATGTTTTTCACAAGTGTGACTATAGAAAAATTTTTTTAAAAATGCTCTGGACCAGCATGTACTAAGAATGTTTACTAATTTTTGATGTGCAATTTAAAATTATGTGTACCAGCTTCCCAAAGCTGTGAAACTGTAAATTCGTTTGAAGTAACTGGAAGCAGCCTGAGATAAAATCCCTACATCAAACCACTTGCAAGGTGTCATAGGATAGGTACTTGAAAACTGTGACTGTGAGACTCTTTGGCCTGAATGCACTGAACTGTTCAGATCTTTCTCTGAGTTTCATGTAAAATTTGGTTGAAATTGGTTGAATTACGGTGCTTACTTCTTTGAAGGACAGTTGTTCTGGTAGGTC
This sequence comes from Athene noctua, assembly GCF_965140245.1. NCBI lineage: Eukaryota > Metazoa > Chordata > Aves > Strigiformes > Strigidae > Athene > Athene noctua. Next base: position 23,606,629 of record NC_134042.1, on the reverse strand, counting down.
TCCTCTCTTTTCATGATATGCCATATATAATCAGCTCATATCGCTGTAGAACAGATTGTTCTCAAGCCAATGATGTTCCCATATGTGCTTCTGCACAGCTGCTTAACAACTCCCCTGCCTGCTAGTGGCCTAAACATGGCCACAACATCAAGAATCAGGAAAAGGACGCAAGATACTCCCCCTGGAGGAAATGGGCTTGAGAAGAGAACATTGAGTTCCAAGTGCTGGTATGATTTCATTCTAGTACCTACATGCTGGCCAGCCCTGTGGAAGGCACAGATTATGGTGAAATTTTGTCTTTCCCTCCCTTACCTATTTTAGTACTCATTTCTACAGGCAGCTATGCAACACACTGCATAACTCTTGAGTAAATATGTCCTCCAGCTACTTGTAGATTAGTAATCATGGTACTCTCCCTTGGTCCCCTCTCACTTTAGTTGTATTAACAGTTTAGTAGTAATAAAGGAAGATTTGGTAAAGCAATCAAGTGGACGAAAACTGGAAAAGATGGCAAGAAGTAAAGTATACGAGATCACTTTCCGTAGGAACATTTGTATAAGGTATCTGATCTAAGCTTCTTTAAACCTCAAGTTATTCTAATTTTAAGGTAATTTATAATTTTAAAAGCACAGTATGTATCTGCTGCAGAAGTTCGAAAGACAGACAAAAAGCCTTCTGAACTTGCTGAAAGTCTGTAGCCATGTACCTAAAGCCAGAGTCTGTTGGAAAGCTAAACCACTTTCGGGTGACAGCCCTGCCCATAGATCCAGAGATAATATTTTCTTCATTTCCGTTTCTCTAACAGATTCAGTTCATTAACTACATCTTTCAAAACTGAAAAACTGATTGCAGTTTTTAAAAAGCAGGAAAACTTTTTGTCTTCTACTCTGTGAATAACAACTACAGGAAAAGAATGAGATTATTTATACAATCTTAGACATGGTAGCCAGAATCAGTTCTCCTGCTTTCTGTCTTCAGTAAAATCAGTTTTAAATTAAAAACATATTTATATAAATATATTTGATTGTTGTCAGTTAAATTTTTAAAAAAATTAAACTTGATGAATCTAAAAAAATATATTTATCAACATGTTTTACTGCTCATTTATTGGAAAGAATCTACTTTTCTTTAAGGAAAACAAAGTATGAATGAACAAGACAATATTTAATTGTCCAAATCCAAGCTTCCTGTGTGCTGATTTAAATCAATCCACCCTGAATTCAGTCTTTCCATGCTTGTGGTAGTAGAGTTTTCTGGCCTTCCTTCAGTTTCTCAGTGTCTTTGTGGTAATGGTTGTGCCTAAAAAGGGAATGCAATGTTCCAAGTGACTTCACACAGACATGCCTAGGGCCTGATCCAAGCCTATTGACAGGGGCTGGAGTCCTTCCATTTGCTTCAGTGAGCTTTGAATCCGTTATTTTATAAGGATGTTGCCTCCTGGCTCCCTGATGCAGTAGACACTCACAAAGAAGCTAGATTTGCAGTGCTCCTTTTTTTGTACTCTATCAAACAGCATCTTCATATCTAGCTCACTCTCACTATAACTTACTATCTTATTCAAAGAACTGTTTTAGGACTCCTTCTTAGCTTTAGGGCATTTAGGATTAATGCACTGATTGTGTTACCATTTATTTTTTGTAATTTAATTCCATTTGATTACTTTCTACTCACAAATCTAATTTTTTTAGATTTCCTCTGCTATTTCTGTGTTCTTCAAAAGTAATGACTGCTCCTCCCAATTCAGCATCATTTATGAAAATTAGTAGCTTTGTTTACTGCTTTTCTGGGATCATTAGTGAAGTTAAAGAAGGCCTAGCATCATACAGATTCCTGTGGTAATCTAGGATTCTCTTTCGCATTGACTGTGATGCTGTTTATGAATACCCTTTGTATAGAGTCAACAGGTTGTCATATCAAGTGTTAACTATCTTCTAAATCAAACTAATCTGAAATGGAAAAAACTAGAAGCAAATATCGCCTAATATTTAACCAGAATCCAAATGTAATACAGCCAGCACTATAAACTTTGCTTCATGCTCAGCCAAACAGATTTCTTGCGGACTTTTTTAGCTCTGTCAGAAGAAAGTAATCATGTTCAACAGTTAAGTTTTACTAGTTTTAAATTCACAGTGCATATTTCATAGGACTCTTTAGTCATCTGGATGTTTATTGGCCCTATTCCTTCTCTCTGTAGGATACAAAGTAGTCACTGTCAAAGGTCAGATCATTTTTGAAAGTTGAAATGTCCTCCTCCTCTCCTCTCCTCTCCTCTCCTCTCCTCTCCTCTCCTCTCCTCTCCTCTCCTCTCCTCTCCTCTCCTCTCCTCTCCTCTCCTCTCCTCTCCTCTCCTCTCCTCTCCTCTCCTCTCCTCTCCTCTCCTCTCCTCTCCCTCCCCTCCCCTCCTTTTTTTCTCTTTTGTTTGGTTCTTGCAGTCTTGTATGTCATTTTATCAGGAATTAAAACTGATAAATATGCCTGTAGTAAAAGTTCACAGTTTAACACCTTTGGCACTGTTAGGGTCTCAGTCATCTTCAGCTTAGAAGTGCTCATATATTTCAAATATTCCCTTCTTTAGTATTTCCTAATATAAATTTTACTGAGTCTGCCTTAGTTTTTCTGTCATTTTTGTCTACTTGCTTTGAAGGAATTATTTAAAAATTGTTTGGCACTGTACTTACACAGTTTTAAGGCATCATTGTAATTTATCTTATTACTTATGACTAAGCACTTAGCTTAGTCTTGCTTCATCTCAAGTAAATAGGAGTGTGAACACTGTATCTGGAAGGCTCAGGAATACTACCAAGATTACAGGTCTCACTATGTATGTAGCCCACCTCTGTGCCAGAGTGAGATCAAGCCAGGAATCATCCCACTATGCAACTTGGTTTCCAGGTAAAGACAGCCCAGGAAAGGAGTTGTAACACATCTGAAAATACTCTTGGTGAGCACACATGGTGTATACCTTGCCTGTTAGATTGACGTTATCCTTCATATTACAGAGACAACTTAATTTTGCTAATCCATTTGTTAGCGTTATGTCACTCAGCTGAAATGCTTACTGCCTTCTTGTGTTGACCAAGTTTTGAGTTGTGCTTTTTTTTTCCCCTTAGTGTCCTTTCCAATTTCAATTTCCACAGCAATGTGTTGATTCTTGTTAAAGTCTTATTCCATCATTCATCATGAAGCCACAGGGCTGCTTCCTGAACCTCATGCTCTCCTTTTTTTTTTTTCCAGTAGCAATTGACCAAGCATATTTTGATAAAGCTGTCATTTTGGCATCGTAGACTTCTTCTCAACTGGTGAGCTTTAAGTCTTCCTTTGTGTCTTACTTATTAGATGCTACAATCATTCCTCAGCTAAAATTTTCATAGGATTCAAAGATCACTTTCTCTGAATTGAGACTGTAGCTTCAGGTCTCTTCAGTGGCTTTCCATTATAAAATTTTACCTGAGTGATGAAGAAGGTGGAATGTCTTTGCACTATGCTTGTTTGATATTGAAAAAAAGCTGCTTTCAGGTGTGGGCTTTTTATTCCAAATAAAATAACTTAATCTTATCTTATTTTACACACAGAGCTCTCACTAGTATCATTATAAAAATTAGTTGCACTCGAGAAGTAAAAAAACTTTTCTTGTTGTATAAAAAATGAAGAAAAAGACACCTGGTATATTAGTTGCAGACGTAACTGAAATAAACTCAAGAAACCTTTGTGAATAACTTTCAGTCAAAAAAACCTGAAGGGACAAAACTGATTGTGGATGTTCAAAACAAACAAACTAACTAACAGAAGAAAAAAAAAAACCAAACAAAAAACCAAAAAATAAGTCAGAACCACAAAGGATTGCAAGCAGTCTGTTTCTACCACATTCTTTGTAGCATTAAAACCTGACTTTAAAACATGTCAAATCTGCAGGGGCAGCCTCAGGAGTGACTGAACCTGAGCTGTGGAATCATGGATTACAAGAAAGTGTCTAAACTTTACCTATGCTGGCAAGGGATCTTGCACCCTTGTTGCAAATGATTGGGTAGCCCTACTAGTGTGGTTGTTCGTTCTTTCTTTCTTTCTTTCTTTCTTTCTTTCTTTCTTTCTTTCTTTCTTTCTTCATAGGAGACATAAAAATATATATGATGCATTAAAATAACTAGCCTCTAGGAAAGCAACTTTGGTCAAAAACCTATTGTAGAACATGGTTTCAGTGGATCTGGGTAGAGTGCTCTTTACGAGTAATTTAACTTTCAACCTCTGAGAAAAAAATGACTGATCTTCTGACAGTTTGGCTGACTCCCCCACCATCAGCTGATGCTCTTGCTCAATACACAAATCCTAGGTGATCTTTTTTTTTTTTTTTTTTTTTTTTTTTAATGTTCACAGTACTGTGTTGAATAGCAGGACTGGAGTTCTCATCCTTCCCGACAAAGCTCAAACACTGAACTCACCTCATGAGTTTAAGTGTGACTGGCAGGTAGGTGAAGGCAACTGTCCTTTTGAAATTACAAAGCAGATTAAGCAGCCTGTGAATACCTTGCAACTAAGACTGATACAGCCTCCTAATTTTTGGTACTGCTCCTCTGAGAAAAAAAAAAAAAGAAAGAGAAATGTGTCAGGGATAATTACCAAATTGAGAAGAGAGAGTTTTCAAATGATCAACAGGCATGTTTTCTGGGGAGGGAGAGGAGAGTGTTTATTTTTAATTACAGTTCATTAGACACAAAGAATCAGCTCTCATATCAGTGGGGAGACTGGTATTATTTCAGTAAAAGTCGAATCAACCACCAAAATATCATACAAATCAGAAGTTTCTTTGCTCTGTTTTGAATTGTTTTCCTCTACAAATCTGCTTCTCTTGGCTGCACCACTTCATCATATAAACACAGCCTAAATCAGATCTGTAGAAGTGAACAGCTGGTGTTGAGGATCCAGCATCCATACCATACATTTTCTAATGTATATCCACCTGGAGGGTGGGAAAAGGATTAATTCAAACTAGCTCTAGTCTGGTCCTCTACATCAGAGCTGTGTGTCATAGCTCCTGTACATTAGAACTCATTACTATTGGGGCATAATTTTTAAAATGTTTTACCTGAGAGCAATCCAGATTACATGCTCTCACACCACCTGGAATGTGAACCAAAGCCTGGTAAATGGAAATCATTGTGATTAGCTGTTCAGAAGCATGCTTTGAATCCAAATGAAAATGCTAATATAGGTATAAATTATCTTAAATATGAATGATCTGTAACAAAAGGAGGCTATAAAAGTTGCAGGGAAACTTCTGTAAAAATACACTGAGCAACTGAGAGAGATATGGCTGCTAATTTTTTGTCCAGGAAATGTGTAAGTGAAAGCACAGAAAACTGTGGTACTAATCCTACATTTGTCTCCATAAAGATAAACTCTTTGTTAAGTGATACAACCATGAAATCATGTCTCTGAAATATTCTTCAATGTAATATAAGCACAGCTAAATGCAGACTTGGTGTCTTTTGATGTCAGTAAGACTCTGTCATAGGGCAGTGATTGTAGAAAATTATTTATGCTACTGCAACCTCACATTTTATGTTCCTTATGCTAGCATTCTTTTGAGTCCTTCCTTTTTGTCTTTGTCATATATTTCTCCTTTTATTTGAAACGTGGAAGTTGATGGATTTGGTGTAAAATTGGCTTAATTGAGATTCCATTTAGATTCTACTCCATAGTATGATGAAACGCCAACTAGTCCAGCACTTTAATTAATTAGAAACCTGTTTAGGACATGAAATGGTATGTCTCAATTTCTAAATTGCCTATCAAGAGTATTGTATGAAATTTTTGCTGATGTTTTCATGAGGAAGCAGTACTGATTACTGTAATAAAACGCCTGTGGATCTGAGTTCAGGGAGTAATTCTGAGACCCAAAGGAAATTAAGTCCAAGGGATGTGTAAAATGTGAAGCCCTAACATGTACATTAATTCTGACCAGTTGTAACCTTTGTGCCTCTTCTCAAGACTTTTCCCATGTCTCTTTCTTTACTCACTTTCCCATCTCATTCATGTGAAAGCGCTACATATAGAGGACACAGATTTCTCTTTGAGCTATGAGAGAAACAGGCAAAGAAAGAACTCCATTTACGTGCTTTTTTCAGAATTCCCCTGTGACCCCGTGTAGACTAAGACACTCCTCACAACCTGTTGGCTCAGATTTCAGAAAGATGGGAAGTACCAGAATGGCTGACATAAACCTACATGTCTACACAAAGCACTGGCCCCGTAATTTTGGGGGATGCAATTGCTGTAATACCCATTGATAAGAATTTATTGCAGGAAAGAATACGCAGATCCTATTAGTCCCTTGCTGTCAAGAGTGCAATATTCTTGTCACAACCAAAAGGGAATCAATAAGTATCTATATTTTAAACCAGAGTCAGTATTGGCTTATTTAGCTACAGTTTACTTTTCTCACAAAACTCTTTAGCAAATAATATCTGCTAGGCTATGCAAAGATAAGCATCTCATATGAGGCAGTCTAACTTCTTGTTCAAACCATTTGAAAACTGACTATTTTAAGTAATATTAACACAGGGAACTACTTTCAATAATTGTGGCTGATGGTTACACTGCTTCTCTTAAAATTCCAACAGAAATATAAAGTACCTAGCACCAGAGGAACAATATTTGCGTGATGTAATTATTTTTTCACATGAAAAAAAACGCACTGTAAAACTAATGGTGTTACAGGGTGAACAGATAAAAAGATGAAACTGAATAAAGCTTATGGCGCAATGATAGGTGCATGTGTTACAGCAAGATGATACAAAGTCCAAGTATTCTTTACTGGGCCTCCCCTCAGAGAACAAAGTAATAGCTTTTCTCCTGTGAAACCAGAGGGCCTCCAACTAAGATTTTCAGGAAGCTTGGAAAGGAAACAAGCAGGGATTTTTTTATAGGTGCTTCTGGCAGAGGTATAAACCTCTTAAAGAGGGAGGGAATTACAGGGAAGTTTTTCTTCATCCTGTACACATATAGCAATGTTTTCATTTAGTTCCATCTGATCTTGCTCTAGGAACCATCTTTGATATAGTAAGATAAGAATGTGAGTTTGGTGCATATGCAAGAATAAATACTACACCGTTGGAGTTTGGTGCACATGCAACCACTTATTTAAGTTTTCTATTAATTTTTATTTTGATAGTCATGTTTTGAGGGTGCATGTGGACATATGCCATAGTGTAAGAAAGCCAGTGCACATTCAAACCATTCAAAACCTTTTCCTTCCTAACTTCTACAGCTTTCCCATTACCTGTTCTTCTCAAAGCATGACATGAATCAAAACCTCTGTTCTCATGCTAAAGTAGTACTTTATCTACTTGAGCTACATAGCAGAATTAGTAGCAATTGTCCAATTTTACCCACTACTACTTGTTCAATTCACTGACTGAACTGACTTTTCAGAGCAAAACTGGCATTCAGATTGGAGACTTATGCAATGGTTGCTTTGTCCTTTCTAGACTTGAATAAAAGCCATGATATTAACTTCAAATTCTTCATGTGTTTATGAAATGAAGATTATTGCTGGAGTTCAAAACTCTTCTTTCCTATGTCAGTCTGCTGAGTATCTACATGAGACTCTCAAATACAGTAGCTGTTAACTTATGTTATCAGATATTTTCTATCGTGGCTTTAATTTTCTGTCTAAAAAAAGGCTCTGTTGATTGAGACTGCCCAGGAAGGTACTAGTTCTTTTCATTTGTTCCATTGCCTTTTATAAGACATCAGCTAGGCAGTGGAGTTACACCTATCATTTATAAATACACCTGTTCTAAAGAAGCTTCCCACCAAGTATTGTCAGCATGCAGTTTTCAGAAGTAGCTGTGTCACAGCTGTTCTGATATGGGTTATTCTCATTAATAATAAATTACTAGCATGATACAACAATCTGGTAAATAGTGCAAAGATAGATCAGAAGCCAAAGTCTGCTCTGTATGGCATAGATTTAAAGACAGAATGAAGATCCTTAAGTCAACAGACTTCAGATGTATGTGATAACACAAACAGTTTATATGGATGTGTGGATGTGGAAAAACCAAATAGAAGAAAACAATTTTGAACAAATAGTGTTAAATTAAGAAGAAATGCATCATGTCTCATTCCACTAATATTTTCTCTGAGGAAATAACTATGTGAGGTGCTAATCCTGTTCTCTACACTGGCAAAACTCCCTTCAAGTCAGCGAGAGTTTTGCTGGTGTGAGAACTACCTGATTGGTATCCAAATGTATTCACATTTACAGTCTGAAGTGTCTCACAATCTTTCCAGAAAAAATACAATTTAGTGATCCCAATCCAGAGAAGACATCCACATAGACAGATTCTTGTTTACAGCCAGAGTGATTTACAAGAGCAGAGATTAAATCTGACATTAAGATCATTGACATAGCCTTCCTCAAAAGCAGGCCAAGAAACATTAACGTAAAATTCTCTTCTTATTACTGAACATTGTTTACAGCTGTTCTGTCGGTGCTCACCTCATACAGATTCAGTAAAACTTCTTATGTATTCATTCCTCAATGACAATTTTTGTACGTTATTTCCCCTTCTGTTAAAGAGGCCTAACGGCAGTGAAGTAAATATTATTCTTCTGGTACTGGGAATATGGAATTTATATACAAATTTCATGAGAAGCTTTTATATCTAGGCAGGCCACCATCTTAATCAGATTATTAACTTCTGCTTGTTTCATTAAGCTGCAAGATCGTTCCATTTACAGTGGCTTTTGTGGACACTGTGATAGTGTACCATTGCATATGAGCTTGTGCTCTGAATAGGAATTTCAAAGCAACCTCAAAGTCTTTTACATAGTGTTTTCTGACTATTCCAGAAAGATAGATTCCATTCTCTTAGTATTGTCAGAACAAGTACTGAATTTAAAAAACCCCAACACATCAAAACAAACAAAACAAAGCAAAACTCCCCACCACTTTACTAGAAAAGGAAACAGTTATTTATTTTACTTTTCCACCGAATATAGTTTATCTTATATGGATACAGTATGTAGGTATCAATTTCGGTAAAGGTACAGTGAAACTATGATAGTTAATACATTCATAATTTTGAAGAAAAAGTTAGCAATATATTCAGCTAGAAGCCCAGCTATATAACTGAAGAAATATCTTTCAAATAAAGTCTTCTCAAAACAAGGGAGAGATTTTTACACATTATCCTGCTCAACTGAAGATGCTTTATGATATGTTGGGAAAACATTTTTTTCCCCTAAAGACTCAAAAACCATTTCAAAGAAGAGTGGTCTTCTTTCAAAAGAAAATACCACCTGTTTACAATATCTTTGGGATGAGAGCACTCCCCAAATATGGGAGACAGTTTAAATTATTCTGCCTCAGGAGACTTCAACTTTCATTTCTAACTCTTTGACTAGTATTATAACTACAAGGCTGCAAGGATTTTGGAAGGGAAATCCTTGTTAGTCTTTCTGTTGAATTATTAAATATTCACAGGGACAAAGATTGGGAGCATAGTCCTGCACCAGTTAAGATACTCATTGAACTGTAGGGGATGTTGTACAAAAGACCTGGGTTTTAAATCCTCAGCCTTTTGCATTAGGAATGCAATGAAAAGAAACGTTTTTTCCTGGATTTTGAAGCTGAACTTTCATCCCCCAATGAATTTGAAAGAAAACCACCTTGTGCATTTAAGTTAGCTCCAAGCATGTTTTAACTATAGCATCAGCATCATCTGGTATCAAGTGATGACTTAGAAATTTGAATGACACCTGTCCCTGTGAAGACAATGCATGATCTTTCTGTTTTCTCAGCCTTTCCTGTAAATATAGGCCACATGTAAAAGGTTATAAACAATGAGTTTGTTTATATGCAGTCAGGACATTATATATTGTATTGAAGTCATATACCATTATTACCTTTCAGAATGAGCAGGCTTTAAAAATTTCACTCCTGGTATCATCTTATGCTTTTACTTTTGCAGGAGTATGTTATCATAACAGATACCAAACACGTCATTGATTCTGTGCATGAAGTCTATATTACTTGGGCAACATACTTCAGTTCCAGCCTACTGCATGCCAGTCATTCCAACAGCAACCCTCCTGGGTGCAGAACAGCCAGTTATATTGAGCTTTGTGGAATGAATTACTTTCTAGAAAGTAACGTATAATTAAAAGATAATTTAAGTCATAACCTCTGTATTTGAAAAACTACTCTTGCACTTAAAAACCCAAACTAACTGAGTACTTCCTTTCTCCAAAGCAAATAACTAGAAGTTAAATCAGAGAAGCGTGTTAAGTTATACAATTAATTATTGGAAGAGCATCTGGATCTTGAAAGATATAGCAAGCACAAGGAAATAATTGCAGTAGGATCTTCATTATGTTTGATACATTTTGCATAACTTTTTTTTTTTTTCTATTAAATTAATCATTGCTATTTGTCACTCAACTATTTCTGAGGTAATTAACCTAACACAGATCCTGGCTCTGGTCCATAACATGCATCTATAATGCTCAGGTCATTCTCTGGTATTCTTGTTTCTTTCTGATACGTCGAGGCAGAAGCATCCTTTTTGTACTTGTTCTTCACAGCTCTGCTGAGTTTACAAAAGATGTTGAGCACAATGAGCCAGGTCATGCCTGCTCTTTGAAATGTGCTTTGCAGAAGATTTAAGAGAAAAGGGACCAAAAAAAAAATGCTCTAAGTACAGTATTTTGTACTCACTGCTGGAAGCACAGTCCATATCACGTCAGTTTGTATTATAGTAGTGCTAAGGTACATGTTGAGTTTTGCTTAACACTCCATTGCTAAACTGAAGGATGATCTTTGAGTTTAAAAGTGTAGAAAGAGAGAGTGAGAACAGGAAAGGCAGGGCCACAAGCCATTTTTTTTCTGTTGAAAGCTGTATTTAGTATTTCCCTTGATACTTAAAAGTTTTCTGACAGCTCTACAAAGCATTCGGATCATCAGATTTAATGATTTTGGGCACCTAAGTTAGGTGTTTTTAGGAGCCTAAAGGAGCCAATCTACATGGCCTAATTTGAAAGCTGTCATTTAAATAGGGGCTAACCAGAATTTCTGAAAAACAACTCTTTCAAGATTCAGATATGGATTGAGATCCCCAAATTTTGAGACCCACATTCAGTTATTTTGCACTAGATCACCATGTTCTTCCTTGCTTTTAGGGCTGCAGTGACTGGGGAGGGAAACAACAGTGCCTACAGCAGTACTGCAGAGGTATTTATTCAGATCTTAGTTTTGTAAGAATGGATTAGTTTCTGTTATTTTTTTCTCCCTGTTTCCTTGAAGTGAAATGAGAGAGTATTTATAAGGCAGTTTTAAGTCATCAAGGGTGTACTGTTAAATTCTAAAACTTCTTAAAAGCTACCTATCTAGGGTAATGGAAAAGACGACTGTTCTTTCATCAGCCTGATATCAGATGCCATAACTTAAGAGCTTTTAACATGAATTGCGAACAGTGAGACAAATAGTTGCTGCTGGCAGGAAGAAGTAGGGTGCAATTGTTAGAGAGGACAAGGGTTAACAGAATCAAGGAAATGTGGCACCTACAGGACTGAAGACATTTAACATCCATTTAATATCTTTGATTGAACAAGATGGAAAGATGCTGTGTCTTAACTACAAAATATTTTATATATAATAACTCTCATCAGTATCTTGGTGATAAAGATTCTTGTTCACAGAAAATAAACTAAACTAGAAGAATGTTTCAAACTATCAGGAAAACAATGTTTGGAAGCAGCACAGAAGTTAGAATAAAGTAATGACAGTTTTATCCCATTAAATATGATCTTATATTAACTTCAGAAGAACATTACCTGTTATGAAGATATTAAAGAAAAATATTAAAGACCTTTAAAGATCTTCTCCATTCCTAGGTTATCCTTTTAACTAGGGAGTTGGCCTCCTTGAGTTTTAGTTATTGAAAGACTGCTCAATGGGCTCACAGGGGTGACCAGCCCATCCCTCCCACATTAAGGGATTCTTAAGGGCCCATCCCAAACTGAAAAGGCAACTTGAACCTGTTTACTTTATAAGGCAGTATATTTTCCACTGCTTAAAATTTTGGCTTAAAACTCTTATTTCAACTGCAAAATTGTGCATTAGCCATGGGAATAAGTATGAGGTATTAATCTGCTTAGATTTCAATAATTTGTCCTCTGAGGCACCCAATGGATAGCAAGTTTAGCCAAGTAGCTTGAGGGAATGTTTAAATAGAACTTTTCCCCATGTTGAACAAACACTGATGACTGACAGTAAAACATAAATCAAAGTCATAAGAAAAATAATCACAGGATCCATTGCTATGATAGAGAGCTTTGCAAAGGTACATGAAATGCCATTTGAAGCTAAACAATGTAGCCTGTTACTGTCAGAATTTCTTCTCTTTTCTTAGTCTTATATCCTACTGACTTACTTCATCTTAAAAAATTTTTTGCATAGCTTTGAAGTGTTTGGCCATAATTTGAGCTTCTCACTACAGGGATGTTTATCAAGTGACATCTGGATTGTTAACTACTCTGTCAAGATAGAAGTATTCAAAAATGTAATCAATGGCTATATTTTTGGTGGTAACTTAGGGAGTTTTATCCCGTATTTCCAGTCAATTGCTTTGAAACATATTTCCAAGTTACCTCTGCTTAGAATTTCTCTTTTCCCCCTCCTTGATCTTGAAAAATTAGGTCAAACTTGATTTTTAGGTCACAGTAGAGAAGTACAAAAATCAGTAACTACTTCACACTGTGCCTTATAATAACCCTTTCATTTATCCACCATCCTGATCTTTTATGAAAGCGTTGAGAAGTGATGACTTTCATACTACATATAAAAAAAAGGTACGTCATTTTGAATGACAAATAATTCATCTTATCAATATACGATAACCTGAAGACTCCAGTGATAGGTCAAAAATTTATTTTTTATTTCAAGTTCAAAACCTCAACATTCTAGAGGTAGAATAGCTTTTGAATGTGTTTTACCTGTTTCTAAGAGGAATCAAAGAAGTAGTTTAAAATCAGCTAAGATACTTCTATAAATTGCTATAGTATCATTGCATTATCTTCAGAACTCTGAGTAGCTATTAAGAGCCTCTTTTCATGCAAGATTTTGTATTTGTCCTCTGGTGAAGTGGGACGTGCCAACTAAGGGATGGAATAAGGATGCCTTTGCAACCCGCCAGTTCCCTGAAATGTTCTGACAACTTGAATGGAGTTGTGTTTATGAGAACCAGAAATTAAATCAGATAAGTTCTTTTCAAGTTATAGTCAATAAATACTATGGTTGGAAATAACAAAATGGAAACAGCTATTTATTTCCAGTACCTCACAGGCCCATGGCTAGGGCTCCTAGGTGCTGCCACCATACTAGTATTAATGACAGAAACAGGGGGAAGGAATACAAGAAATAAACAAAAGCTCCAAACCATCACCTAAAATAATTTTCAGGATCTAAGAAGGGCTTTAAAATGTAAAATTACAGGCTCTTGAAACTGTCCTTCTAATTTCTCTATTCAATTATTATGCTTTCACTAGGCTCTTATGAAAGAGAAAGAGAGAAAGGCAGAACAGAGCTTAACTGTCGCTGGAAGACTAGCAGAGAAGCGATGAGGAAAGCACAGTCCCGTTCTCTTTGTAGCACCTCTTTGCTATAGAAAACTCTTACCGTTTCTTTTGCAATCTTGAGAGAGGTCAGAAAAGAAGAACAAATGTGACCCCTAGAAAATAATCTCTTTCATCTCCCTTGCTCTGCTAAGGATACACTTCTTGTCTTGCAAATGGAGCCGTTTGACAATCATTGCTCTCAGTGTCTGGTTAAGCTTCATCTTTGGTGCTAACAACTAGTGCACTTTTGACCTCCCTGTGCTGCAGTAGACATACAGTGGCAAAAAAGGTCAAGGAACAACTTTTCCACAAAGATTATAGTCTGACAAACCTTTTCCTCTGGGCAACTGCAGAACTTGGATATTGGCCTTATTGGACTTGATTTTAAGAAAATTCAAGGTTGCTCCTGTGCGAGCAAAGACAGTCATTCTGCTATTGCTGTGAAACCCCCATATTAGTCCCCTTTTTGAGACACACTTCTCTTTACACTTTCTCCAGCGTGTTTACATTCAGCCTTCTGTGCCTTTAAAGAGGGAGGGGGGATAAGAATTTTCTGTTCTCTGCAAAAGTATGGGCTTGTCTAGCTGTGGTGGGAGCGAAGAGGCCGGTACTGGTTGAGACTGGAAAAGTAAGTGCATGTTTTTTGGAATCACTATATTCAGCTGCCCAGAGTTCATAAACAAGCACTAGAAATACAGAGTATTAAATGTATTAAAACATTAAAGCTTTTGGTTTTACACTAATGAAAACTAAACCTTTCAGCAATGTCTTATATAAATACTCTTAACTTATAGATTGTAAAACAAATTAATAGTGCAATATCTATTCCATTTTTCTGTCTTATAAAAATACTAAAAATCTAGTCTCAAAAAAGTGGCCAGGAATTCAAATTCAGGCACCATTCCATCATCTAACCGAGGGGACTTATCTGAGTGATTGATTTAAAGGTCTTTTCCTGTCATTGCTTACTTTTTGTCATGTTGATATTCTAGGACACATGGTATGTCACAAATAAACCAGGACTCTGGCATTAGCCAGTGCTAAAGGGCTAGTCATGTGCTACGGCACTGTGCACTTAGCAAGTTTAATTGTGAAAAGGATCTAAGTTCTGCAAAATCTTGTGTTGGCAGCAATAATTACAAATTGCAATGTAATTTTAAAAATATAACTAGTTAGTGTATTATTTAACTCATAGAATTTCTTTAGAACAAGGGCATTTATATATCCTTTTAAGTGCATAGTTTGTTATAGAAGTCAATACTCAAATTCAAAACAACTATTATTTGCTTTTCCAAAGATATTTACAACAATAAAATGTAAAGATTTGGTTATGAAATAAATTAATTTTAAAACCTTCTATTCCTAATGGGACCTTGAAACAGACTATCCAGAATGAGATAATGAAAAACCCAATCCAGTTTAGAAGTAGTAAGTATTATGCAGCACCAGAGCAAGTTTATCATGTTTAAGAGACCAGATTGTTAGTTAACCAAAAGTATTGACATATGATGAAGTACAGTCTGGATGAAACTGCTATAGCACAAAGAAATCACTATACCTTTTTAAAGCGTACAGTATGTAAACATGTTTATGAATCTGGGCTAAGGAAGGGTGCTGCAATTCTTTTTTCAGTCATTTGCCACACCTCAAACAGGTGCTGGCCCTCTGATTCTGTAGGCAGATTCATCCCACCTCATTAGCACTTCAGTGAGTTCATATTAGTGGCTTCTGGTTTCCATCTAACGTAATGGAAAATTATCTTGCCTAAAGACTGGCAGTTTATGAGGCCACTGTGGCGTTTTTTTACATCATAACAATACTGCCTTTTCAAGTGACTATGTACTAGTCTCGTCCAGTTTCCCATGCTTGTATCACCACTTGTTTATTTATACACTGCTTTGCCCTAATGAATTCAAGACCTCACTATCCAACTTCCACTTTCTAACACTGCAAAGGAAGAAATACTCAGGGATCTTTTCCCTCTTTCATTCTAATCATGTCCTCTGTGCTGAGAACAGAATTTCCTGATAAGCAAAACAGACAATGAGAGTCTGTAGCCTGCTTTATGGCACAGGCATTACCAGTACATGAAACATCAAGAGCTCCCTTTTCAGAACCACTATTTATGGATCCTTGTGTAGGAACAGCTTGGCTTCTGTTCACTAACATTGTCACAATGAAATTACATTTAAGGACATCGGATGTGATTTTAAATATGGATGGACATAAATGGAATAACTGTATGCTATATAATTTTGCTTATTTTTAAAATTTGGCTGATAAGAAACGTTTTATATGTCTATTTGAGAGTAGGAGTAAAGAGGAAGTATTGGTGGGTTGCTGTTTGTTTTCTCTTTTTAATAACAAACAGATACTCTTCCAAAACCTACTCTATTGTTACCTTTAGTGCAAGGCAAAAATAAAAATATAGTCACAAAAGAAGCAGCATTGGGGAAAATAAGTTGAATGAGATGTTCATTTGAACACTTTGTTACGAGATCCCAATGGTATTGAAGCATAAGATAAGGACATTTTAATCCAAACTGATATTTCAGCAAATAATATTGTAAAGGTGATATATTTACTGGGTACACTTTAGATTCAAGTATATAACTGTAGCCATTACAATAATTCTGCTAGTAGCCCACACCTACCTTGACAAATGTTTATCTTGGCTGTGAAGAAGCCTCACAAAATCCTTTCTTCTCCATGTGCTGGCTCATATACATAATTTATCAAATTCTACTTTCTGAGCACCTGATCTCTCATTTCATTCCTTCCTATTAAGGAAAGCTGCTGTTCACCAGAGTGTCTGGGAAGTTTATCCCATGTTCTTAAACGTATGTTTTCCAGTTCAACACACATATTCAGTGCTGAAATTCAAGCTTCTCCCCAGAGGCCCATTTTCGATAGCACAAGATCTATATGTGTTTGTTGCAGATACTAAATAACTGGAGTTCTAATACCCCTAAAAATGTCACGTCAAATCTTCTTTTTAGAAGAGCTGGATGAAATCTCAAACACTGTTCACAGATGCCAGGGTTCAGCTGCAGATCTGTTCTGATGAAATCTCAGCCCCTGTTCAGAGATGCTACTCGCAGTAGGTGAGATAGGGCAAGCCAATAACATTGTTCTGGTAGTGGCAAGAGTGACTAGAAGGAAGTTCCTGAAACTGCTTTCTTTTTCATCCTTCCATAAACTTCATGAGCATATGATATAATTATTAGAATGTAGATTTCTAAGATTAACATGAAATTTCTTCATATCATATTTTTAATTTGACTAAACTTAAGACATGCATTCAGAGATATTTCATTGTGTGTTCACTGTCATGAGGATCAGGAAGGATAAATATTATTGTTCACCATTGAAAAACCATAAGAAAATAATTTTAATGTATATCATATTCTAAAAGAACCACTTGACTCTTCGGATGAGGCTATATAAGTTGGCTTGCAACTGAAATGATATAGTTGCTTCTAAGAAAATGTTAAAATTAAGAATTCCAGTTGGATACAAAATGTGTTTTCTCTCCTGGCTTGTTTTAAAGACCCATAAAGTAAAAGTCCTGGTATAAAATTTTCTTGAATAAAAAAAAAGCATATGATTGCATAAAACTTTTAAAGTACAATGGAAGTCTAAGAGAAATATAATTATTATTGTTGGTTTATCACCTCAAACATGTTGTTGTAAATGTCATTATATCAGATGAGTTTGAAAACAGGTTTTCCATTTTGCACTTTATTTGACAAGGTGATTCATTGTGTAGAACCGTTTAAGATGTCAGTCCTCGTGGAAAGAATTGAGTTGTGCTGATGTGCTTATGAGCATTCCTACATCAAAGTATATGATTAAAGAAGGGTTATTCTTCTGAAATATTGTTACCCAACTGGCCTGACATATGAGTGCTTTCATTACCAAAATATAATTTATCATGGTTAACTCCTTCTAGGTAACCATGTATATGTTACATATGGCATATGAAGGCTGGTTACAGTTATCTAAAAAATCATATTTGAGATAATTGTTTATGCTGCAGCACAATAGCTTGTTAAGTAATTGAAATAATTTGTTTCTGACATCACATCTTCATTCTCAACAGGGGAATGAAGGGGAAAGAAAAGAAACACAAGCATTTTCTATTCTATGCTTTTTGTGTGTTCCTTGTGTCTGTCAGTTGCCCATTTTTGATTGCCTCAGAGAAAAGCAGAAAACTTCTATCTTGCTTTGGCCATTTTTGCATTGAGTTTGGGAAATTTCCCCTGTTGTTTCAGTGGACAACAGCTTTTATCTTGGAGAATGAAGTTTGCTCTCCACTGTCATTAGTTTGAACTAACCTGCTATCTTAGCACAGCTGCCTATTCTATATTTAGACTCCTTTACAATCCCACTAAGCTATTTGACTCAGTAATTTCTTGCAGAAATGAAATTCCACAGATTAATTATATATCATGCAGAGGAGTACGGTATCTCCTTCCATCATGTCTAAATTCACTACCAATCCATTTCCATGAGTGACTTGGTATTATGTAGCTGGGAGAAGAAGAAAGACAGATTTGTCTTAACCAAACCATTAATTATTTCGAATACTATCATGTCTGTTGTGTTACAAAATGCTATCAAATAGTTATAGATATATACTGTAGGCATAACTCAACTTGCTCTCTCCCCCTCCATCCATTACTTTCTCCCTCTTTTCTTTTCTTTTTTCTTTTCTTTTCTTTTCTTTTCTTTTCTTTTCTTTTCTTTTCTTTTCTTTTCTTTTCTTTTCTTTTCTTTTCTTTTCTTTTCTTTTCCTTTTTCTTACATATCTTACTTCTACATTTGTCTAATACGGTGACCTTTGCATTTCCAGATGCTATTCTACATAAGAAAATCCAGTATGCAGGACATACTGTGAAGGACTAAGGTGCTGATACACTTACTGCCTTTGTCTTCCCCTCTTACTGTGGCCATAGGAGTGGCAAGTGGCACAGAAATATGTACACACAGATTAGAATCTGACTTTACTCACAATTGATGCTACTTATTAAGGACATGTCTCTCCCCCTCCAAAGAACTCACACATACATACCCCTCCCCCTCCAAGAAGAAACTTCCTCCTCAACACCCTATGTTTAATGCAATCAAATGTTAATTAACTGACAATGGTACATCTGATTGATATGCTTGGCATACTGAGCAGCAGATTCAGAAAAATGAGTATTCATGAATAGCATCACTTTACAGTTTGCAATAACAAGTCTAGCAATAGAGATAAATCTGTTTCAATACAGTGTATGCTCCTATCATTCTACAAATATTTTAAACAGAGCTAGCTAACTATCAAACATCCTTGAAGCTCCACCTCCTCCTCTGCTTCTTTTTCAGTCATCAGCCAGCATGACTTTTGCAGATCCAAATCCTCTCTCCAGTATAGCTGGCACAGCTGCAGCGTTACATATCTACCAGACACTCTCTTCACTCCAAGCCCGTACTGTTCTGCCTGTCACTTGCTCACCTTTCAAAACAGAGGTTGCAAACCCTTCCTTTATTTGCTAAATTGTACAAGAAGAAAAGGTATGAGTGGAGAACTGTTCAGCTCAGAAGACCAGGGGTTAAGAGATGCAGGAATATGTAAAATGAACAGCAACAGGTTTAAGAAATAGTTATATTCTCATTTAAAGCAAACTACCCTTACAGAGGAAGCTTTCCTTAGTAGTCATGTTAATAGTGGAAAATAGAGCTCTATGTGCATGAAAAGCTTTTTAAAGACTTTGCCTTCATAAATATGGCCAAAAGCATCACTGATCAGCTGGGCTGGCACAGATGCTCAGCAACCCAACAGAGCTGTGGGGTTGTTTTGTTTTGTTTTGTTTTTTTAATTCATGCCACAATTTTAACCATTGAAAAGACATTTCCATAATCTCACACTTGGAAAAGCCCTACTCCGAAGTAAGTAAAGCAAAAACTATAGAGAGACATAGATCTGTCTGGCATCAGTATATCTGGATAAATAATGATCCATTAATAGAACTATTATAATCCCACACAGTTTAGAGTATTCTCGATTAAACTACTGGCAGGGGACCACTAGGATTTACAGAAAGATTACTTTTTTGTTTTCTTTTCTTTTTATATTTTTTATATTATTTAAAATCTGCTTGCTACAACTTCTTTTTCATCTTGTTAGAGGCAGATGTTCTTCAGCCCAAATCTGGTCCTGTTCCTTAGGAGGAAACCAAAACCCATGCTCTCTAAAGGCAATCCTGGGATTAGGTTTTTGATTCAGGAGCTACAGAGCCGAAGTTCAGGTGTATATGCACAGTAGCCTGTATGAGAAATTCCCATACCACCTTGCCTGAGGGCATGTTATTTCCCGTAGCATGCATCTCTCCCTGGAAAAAAGGGATAGATTTTGGGTGGATGGTTGATGCTCACTATCAGTTCTTCAAGAGCCCGATTTTTTTCATTCTGTAAATGAATTGCATCAAGAATGGTTTGTGGTTTCCCATTATTGCTTAAAATCTTGTCAAATAGGTTTCCCTTTCCCTGTCACTCTCATAATGTTTCTTTCCTCCTATAACTGGATCCTTGCTGTACTTAAAACATACAGTAATGAAAAGAAAGAGGAAAAAATTTCAAAAATTGAATGTGTTTTTAAAGTATTTTCACTTCCATTTGTAAACCCAGAATGTCACAGAGATGTGAGCTCAACATAAAGCAGAGGTAAAAACATTTACTTGTCTAATTATTCTTTTCATAGCATATAATTTCATTTTAAGCATGATGTAATTCTGTACTTCTTGTAATTTTTAAGAATTAGTTTGACAATAATTACAATATTCCACTACTATTTGTACACTAAAATTACTGACTTATAAATTCTAACTTCACTTTTAACTTAGCTTATTTCTCCACCCCCCAGAAATAAAGTAATACTACTTGCTATTGCATAGGAAATTCCATTTTTCAAGCACTGAAGCACTTCAAATTCATCCAGTGCACAGAGCAAAGTGATGCCAAGTTCATTTATGGTCTAGTCTTAAATACATTTCTAAAATCAGGGATGAACATATATTTACTGAGCAAACACTAGTCACACGAAAAATGTAAGTAATACAGGTTGGCTGAAAAAGTATAAAAGACAGGGTGAGTCTGAAAAATCAGAAGCACAGAGCTGAAGGCAATAGATCAGATGTCATTTGTTAGCCAAAATCCCTCTCAAAGTGATGCTATTATTAGGAATAAGTTTGTAGAAACTTGTCAGTGAAGGAGATTGACTTGGCTAAGAACCTGACATCCCCGTTAATCCTCTTGAGCCAAGTATGACTATGGTCTGACCTAAACGTTAATAACTCCTTTTCTGTGCACTGCAGCTCAGGAACCTTTACAACATTGTTCCTGGTGTCTTCAAGCCAAAGAAAAAAAAAAAAAAAAAAAAAGAAACCAGCCTTTTTACCAGGTACATTTTAGTCAAAATATGTTGTTTTCCTCAGACAGGTAAATTGAAATAAAATTCTAAAATATGTGATGTGGAAGGCTATGTCATCCATGGATCCTGTCACCAAGGAGAAAGGTCAAGATGCCATCTAACTGACAGCAATTCTTTATTTGAGCTTATTGTGAAACAAACAGGAATATTTTTAGTATCTTTGCATGTGTTTGTATGTTTATGTGTACACATACATACAATGAACTGCACAAATAACCATAAGGACATAGAGATGCCACCTAAATTTCTCTTACTGTAATAAAGGTACAGAGGCACTGTTCCATAAAAACTCTTTAACTTACCTTGGGAAAAAGAAAAACCATTAAGTGAGAAACACTGGGGACGTGGTTTACAAGGTTATCCATATATAAAACTACCGTGATTACAAAACACCTTTTAAGTCATAGTCCCTGGCATGTTTTTTACCTCCAGTGTTAGTGTGCAATCCCTTTGCTTAGAGCTGGAGAGCTCTGGCTCTCCGTGGAAGGAATGTGAAGCAGGCAGGAAAGGGAGATCCACGTGTCAGGACCATTGCTGTCATTGGCCTCCTCACACATTGCAGATGTTGTTCAAGCATGAGCCAGGGACTGTGTGGAATAAAAAGCAGCCTATGGAACTTTAGGCAGGGATACATGCTGAAGAAAGCCTGCAGCATGCTTCTACACCATGAGAGAATTTCACCAGCAGGGAACAGGATCTATGCAAGAATCTATGTATGGGTTGATCTTAGAGTTAATATTGGTACATCAATATTAATTTTACACTATACCAATATTTTTCTTCAGGGAGTTAGCACTAGAACTTCTTGCCAGTTCTAGGCACAATTTGGTCATAAGCATATGACTTACACTAAGACATGAACAAATCCTGAAGAACATAGAGATTTTTTTCCTTTAGAAATCAATTTTTATTGACAACAAAGTCCAAAATATTCTGAGGAGAAAAATTAAAAAGGATAAAGCTTCTAACCATACTTAAAAAAGGAATAGATAATAATGATGGGTCTTGCATCGCAGTCGTAAAAATGATGACTTTATCTCATGACACCAAATAATACAGAACTGGGAATACTAGTTATATTAAAATGTTCAGCATCTCTCAGAAAGGAACCACAGAAAATTTAGCTGTGACCATATAATATTCCAGATATTGTATGATGAATATGTGGTTTATTGATTTGACAAGTACTACTATTTTCCCCCAGGAAAAAAGCAAATTTGTGGCAAATGGCCTAATAAAATGGTACAAGTAATTGATGAATTTCTGCATAGTCTGTTGGATGAGGTGACAGATCTGAAAAGCCTCTGACATTAGTTTTCCTGTTGTCATAATGTTAGGTACGACTATAGTTAAAGTAAGTTTAAAAACATACAACATAAACCAGAAAATGCTGAGGAGAAAAAAAAGAATGATTCCAAACTCAATTCCCATGTCAAGACCATTGTAAAAATCATATTTAAAATAACTCATAAAGGAACATAATAGTCAAATTAGGAGCTATGTTCCAAAAAATATTTAAAATATATTAAAGTGATCTTTAACTATACAGTTATACATTTTAGGTAATTATATGTTAACATATTAGATTTGTATATGATGCAAGATATGTGAGAGCAGAAAACTCTACAGATTCAGGAGGCTCTCTTAATAATTACTTCTTACTATTTACACTTTTCTTTATGC
Organism: Athene noctua; assembly: GCF_965140245.1. Classification (NCBI taxonomy): domain Eukaryota; kingdom Metazoa; phylum Chordata; class Aves; order Strigiformes; family Strigidae; genus Athene; species Athene noctua. The sequence goes on along the minus strand of NC_134042.1, from coordinate 23,583,855 downwards.
TAACAGTTGTTTCTGATGCCCTACCCACATCATAGCCTACCCAAGGCTATGAAGTGGAAATTTAAATTGAAAGAGAAATAATTTGCCTCTTGAAGTAATAGGAAGCTGTTAGTAATTTAGAAAACATAAGGGTTTTTTAAAATATCTGTCCCTTCAGTGTTGTATGAGTATATCAGCTGGTCAATATTCTTCCTCAAAGCTACTAGCTAAGCTTGTTAAACTGATGCACATTTTTTGAAGGGAGAAGAATGTTGAAGCTTTTTGTAAAAACATTTATTACTTGGAAAAATAATCATTAAAGGTGGTATGGAAGAACATTTCTTGCCTTTTAACTTTCTTGATATCCCTTCCCAATAGTGTTTTTAGGAGATGAATGCCACGTTGCAGAGATAGGTTATAAAGCTGTCTGGCTTGTTTTGGCCACCCAATATAGTTTTAGCACAAGATAAAAACATTTTAAATGTACAGTCTAAGCCATTAAAACAGCCAACTGTAAAAGTGTCTATATAAATATATATAAAGCTTATTCAATATAATTATGTAAATGAATGACATTTTAAGAATCAGACAATGAACTGTTACCGATAAACAAAGAAAAGTTTGGCTATAAAAGTGTGATTGATCATTGTCACCACTGCAATTGGCAGTGTACTAGTTTAAACTACAAAAAAAAAAAGTGTTTTCTCGTTTGGCCCAAAAGACCTGCAAAATCTTTAATAAAAAAGTTCTTTACCTCTGAGTCAGGCAATACAAATCTTCATCAGCTATGGAATCGCATATCTCTAGGGAATATTTGCAAACAAAAACACATTCTTCTGTACTTTGATAAAGCATTCTGTTTTTGGAACGCAGGTAAAACAGATCACCAGTTCTGCTTTTTTTTTCCCCAATAAACTATGTTTATTATGCCAGTTCTAATTACCATGCAATCTAATGGTTTTAAGGCTTATATTTTCCACATCACTGGACATCACAAACATGAAAGCATTTTATACTGTCATTATACATCAATGTTTGCACTTGGTTATACATATATACAGAAATTATTCACACATCTTAACCTTGCTATTTCCTCCTTTCAAACCAACATAATTTTACTGTGAAAGCAGCTTTTTAATAAATGGTATAAGAAATACAGCAAGGCACACATTTTTTAAAAACTTTTTTTCTCATTACCACCTCAAGAAGCATAAAAACCCAAAATGTTGTACTTAATTCAGTAGAATGTCAACAGTTCCTAATATACAACACCATGTAGTTGTTTCTTGAAGTGTTGCATAGATTAATTTTAAAAATTAAATAAATAAAATGCCATTTATTTTAATTGCTTAATTTTTAGATGTATTGAGTCAGGAGGGCTAATGACTTCTTTTTGCTGCAATCCAACAAAATTTTCACTTTAAAAGTAAAATAGTTTCAATAAATTTATGCATTATACACATAAATATTAAATTTGATACATAAAATAGAAGAGTACTGACAGGTACAGTTCTGAAAAGATGAACCGGAGTGAGCATGAATTCTGTGAAACTTCAAAACTTTAAAGAACAGAACCAGTGATAAGTAGTACGGGAGCATTCAATTTAGGAAGGGGAGGTCATTAGAGGTAGCTTGGGAGAGGAATCCATATGAAAGCAAATGGCCTTGCTACAATACAAAATGATCACTGAAATAGGACTAGCATATGCAGCCTGATCACAAAGCCAACATGGACAAATCACATTTGGAAAGAAAATTTATCTTGGGAGTCAGTGTAATGAAAGGCAGTGATACAATGGAATTGGAGGTCATCCCAGGGTTTACAGGATGAACCTGCACCTGAATTGCAGCCAAGTTTCTAAAAGGAAACAAAAAAGTAATAGTAGGTTACAGAAAATGAAGTTTTATTTGCAAAACATAGCTCTTCCAGAACAACCATAGATATTCATTAAATGGTCACATGCTAGAGCTTTTAATGCAGAAGCATACAGTAGGCAAACAATGACTTTTAACAGCCTGAGGTACAAGTTAGTGTAAAAAATTGTATTGATGTAGAAAACACATTGATTTTTGTAAAGACTTCATTTCTAAAGAAACAAGGAAAGTCATCAAATCTGACCTTTTCCCTGGATCCTATCCTCATCCTTACCTGCAAACTTACCTTCAGCGCACTCAAAAGTGCACTGATCAGTGAAAACATAGGAATTTTCAAAAGCCAAGCAACAAAAAGATCTACTCATCACTTATTTTAATATTTATGTAAACATATAGAACGAGATTTCAACAGAGAGGAGGAAAGGATTGTCACAGGAGTGGTCCATAAATAGAAGTGTCAGTCACCACTGTATTTTTAAATTGTAAATAGCTATTTAGCCACTTCTAGTACCAGCAATGAGTTAAATTTTCATACTATAGAATTATCCAGCTCAGAGTTTAGGGTTAAACTATTCATCAAAGAACACAGGCTTATGATGAGGATTATGAAGAAATAACTGTCAGAATACAGCTCAAAGATTAGTGCAAAGTACATCTCATAGGCATTTCCTAGGAGGCACTCCAGACATGCATTATGTGCCTCCCAAATTAAGCAGGAATATCTGGATCTATCAAGTTACCTTTTCCTTTGATCTTATTTGCTGTAACTCCCCCCCCCCCCCCCCCCGAAGAAATATACTTACATGAAAATGGTGAAAAGCTCAACAGTTTGTTTAGAAATTAATGGAGAACTGATCTGAATAAAGGGGAAGATTGTATCAAAAGGTTTCTACAACTCTGGCATGAGTGTCACATATCTATAGTAAGAAAAGTCTCACTGATAGATTATGTCAAATTTTTCAAAAATTATGTAATTCACTGGCAATACAAGATTATATCTTTTTTTTCTTTTTTTTTTTTTTTTTTTTTTTTTAAGTTAGCTACTGTAAGGAGCTAAAAAGTCAGACTGTTTAAAACTCTATAAAGAAACTTTATAGTATCTACCTCCCTATAAGACCATCTAGAAAAAAAGTGTTAAGCAAAGATTTAGATTATTCTTGTAGTTCCAGTCTCTAAAGAAAATTATTACATATTAACTATTGTGTAAACCTGTATATTATTTTTCTCTTGTGATGAATAATTAACTAACAGTCCTTTGCATTTATGTATTGTCTTTTATCTGTGGATCTCAAAACACTTTTCAGTGAATACATTATGCTTCCCAGGTCCCATTGATGATTATTCTCATTATTTTGTTGCTAAAGAAACTGAGGCAAGCAAGGAATAAATCATACCAAAAAATCTATTGCTGAAAAGAAAATAACTGCCAGACCTTCTGAGTACCAGTCCTGGGATTCTCCTGGCTATAGTAAGTGCCAGGATATTCTGGCTAACATTGTAGCACTGTCAAATAATATCAGTTCTTAAGCCCAAGTAAGATATTTTTTTCCTTAAATTAAGTTAAAACTTAAGTTTAAATTACAAATTCTGCACAAAACGAAGGAAATAACTTTTGGATTTACTTGTAAGAACTAACTGATTAGACATAGAATTCTAACATATCCTCTAGAAAAGACTTTGGACACATCATATAAACCTCCTTAATGTATTGATCTCTACACATATTGAATATGTGACTAGAAATTCCCATCCCATTGGTGAATCATGGGTCACAGCGATAGCAGATCACATGATCTCATATACAGAAAGACAGTTCTTTCAAGCTATCCCCTACTTGAGAAATAAAATCAGCACAGCTTTAAGAGCACCTCTGTTGAAGAACTCCATGTTGGCTTATACGATAGACTAGTAAGTGCCAACAAATATTTCAAAGCCTGCTTATAGAAATGGTATTATTTTCCCATAATGTGGTTTGGTTTGTTGTTTTTTTTTTTTTTTTGTAGCACACAGCTAAATAACAGAATTGCAAAATTTGACAAAAATATTCTCTTCACTATTACTTTTATTCTCCTGTATAGCCAAGGTAAATACTAAAACCAGAATGAAATCAAAGTACATTTGAAACTATGCCTTTTTCAGCTTTGAATTCTCAGTATGCTTTTAAAGTACACATATACTATAGATTATTTTTCTCTAAGTATTGCAGCTACACATGGAATTACACATTTAAATGAGCTTACAGCACAGGTGCTACAGGAAAAATAATGGTGTTTGCCATTTATCTTTCAAATTAAATAATGTGTTTTTAAATAGTAACTTTTTTCATAATACACTTATGGGAACAACATTTATCTGTCACATTTTAAAAGATGTATTAGTAATAAATGTAAATTACCTTTGGAAAATCAGTAATTAGCCTCATCAAAAAATAAACAATCTGCCACCAAAAAGATAATCTTTAGCATAGTTAAGTATAATAACTGTTATTTGAATAAGTTAACAAATTAGGATAGATTGCTTCTGTAATTCATTCCCCATAGCATGATAGATGAAGTTAAAGCATCAGGCTTGTGAATGGGGGAAGGGAGCTCAGACTTTAGTAAAACCAAATCTAGCAGCTCATATTTTCATTTTTTGATGTGCCAGAGATAAAATATATGTATCCTAGGGCTTTACTACTGGGAATAATACAGTATATAATTCCCATGGAAGCAATGCTATATGTATCAGTTAAGAACCAGTATATCTTCCTTAATGTAAAATGTGGGATGTAGTGTGAAGGGCTTTGTTACCTTAAAAGTATTTATCAGCACCTGGGCAAAATTTAAAACTATAACATAACTCTATTAAGTCATATAGAGACTGCATTACATTTTATTGCATTGTGACACATTTTTTAATATCCTCACCCTCAGTGACCAAATTTAGTCCTTATACCAACTGCATATTGTCATATCACAATTTTATGAAAAGTACAGCTGGCTACCATGTAGGCAACTATGAAGTTCTGAAGAGTGAGGGAAAGTTTGTACAGTATTTTGAGATCCTCAGAGGAAAAGTACTAATGAATTGAAATGACATGTTATTATCTTCATCAGGGAACAAATGAGAACAAGAATAAAATCACACTCGCTATAGTAAGTATTCTTCCTCAAATTAATATTATAAAAATGAGTGAAAAAAAAGAGAAAAATTAATAAACCAGTAATTTAGGAAAAGCTTATGTTTACATAATTATCAACCTCAGACTTTTGTCATCATTTCAATTTCCAAATAGAAGCTTCCATATACACATACTTCTTTTAATGTAATTCTACAATATATATATATCATCTATATAATATATAGTATCATCTATGAGTTTTGTAATTCCCAGTTGATTTCCATTGCTTCTCCGGTTGTTTGGATGTGTCCAAGTATTAACCTAATTGGCAACAGGTCATGTTAGCCTATTTCAAGAAATATCCTCTTTGCTATGATGGTTCCAACATAATGCATTATTCAAATAGATATGTGTAGAAAGAGAGTGGCAAGCTGTAGCTAGTGCTGTCATAACCTAAAGACTTTGCTAGACATACTTATACATATGTGTATGTGTGAATGCTGGGTAAACTGCCAACATGTGCAAAAAAAAAAATCCAAAGCATAGTAATATAATATAGCAAAATCCGGAAATGCCAGAGTTAGATATCTAATAGCAGCAAAGCAATCTATTTCATAAAAATAGGTCCAGATCCTTTGCTTCAGGTACATAGTTTGAAATAGGAGAGTACTTGTTATTTTCATGGGCAGTGATGAATAACAACCTTTTTTCCTAGCAACATTGTGGAATCATAGCATAACTTAGGTTGGAAGGAAACCTGAATGTCATCTGCTCCAACCTCCTGCTAAACAAAGGCTATTTTCAAAGGTAGATCAGATTATTCAGGGCCATGTCCACTTGAATTCTGAGAATCTGCAAGGATGGAGATTCCAGAACTTCCCAAGGAAACCTTGTCCCATGCTTAATCTTGTTTTTTGGAAATTCCTTTGCTACAGCTTCTGGCAAGCAGCGGCATTTGGAACTGGAGTGGCATTTGGAGTTGCCATGCTGGCTTTGGTCTACTGGAGGAGCGTTTCCAAAGACTAATGGCATTCTATGCTGGCTTTTGGGTCACGAAACAACTAGTGAGACTCAAAGAAGCAATGCTACACGTTGGGATTTGATCCAGAAGTTGCTTTGTAGATCTTTTGTTGCTAAATGTTCAGTTATCATTAGACATTTATGTGAGGTCAGAAACTCCAGATCTGAACCACTTTCAAACTTTGGAAGAGATCAGAGACACATTTTCATCTAGGTTCCACCATCTGACATGTTTCAATGTGCTTACCACTAAACAGAACCGAAGCTTCCAGTACTGCTCTGTGGCTACCAGTTTCCATACGTTTTGGTATTCAGGTCTTTATTCTACATTATTCTCACATTACTCTATTTAATGATGTTGCAAAGATTTCCTATTTTGGTAACCTCAACTTCTAGCCTAACACTGTGTTGTAATAATTGTGTTCTTAATAATGCTTTACTGAACATAAATCATGGTAAGCTGACATCAAGAGATGACTTTGTATCTCTCTACTTATTCTTCAGTCTGCTTAGCCATTCTTCACGGCTTATCTGGAAATATTGTAGAACTCCAACTCACTAGTTACCCAAAACTCTTGTAAAACTGGAAGTTCAGCTTCATGAAGTGCTTTTGAACACCTCATAAGGCCAGCTGACTGTGGAGAAGGGGATCAATGAGTAGAGCTGGTTTCTGGTTCCACAGCTCATTTGAGGAGGGAAGAGGAGGCTGATATAGAATTATTACTTCTGAAGAATTCTCAGGTTCTGCAAGATAGCAGATTTGTTCCAGAAGGGAGCAGCTGCAGTTGGTGCAAAGCCAAAGGGCAAGAAAGCAGTATTCACTGCTTTTGTTGACCAGTGGCATGTAAATTGGGATTATAGTGTAATCACAACAAATGATATATCACTATCATAAAACAGAAGCCCTGGATGGTGATTCACCTCCTTTCATTGTAAAAAATGTACAAAAAAAAAAAAAAAGGGCAAAAAAATGTAACAGAAAAATGAATGTGCAACTTGTAGAGTACATACCTGTTTTTAGGATAATGTACGTGCCTGAAGAGGGTTACATTCTATCTGTGCATATTTATATGTCTTTCCTTATGAAGATTCAGGAGATTTTCTTCACAAGTAAGAGTTTTACTGTTCTGATGCACAACATCATTTTTCTGTGAATGGCCAGTCTTTAACTGAAACTCTATAGCCGAAGCCTCTTCAGAAGCAGCAACACATCCTTTGGGCTCTTCAGTTTCAGGTGATTTCCCTGTACTATTTTTAGTGCTAAACTCTGGAGAATTCTTTTTCAAACCTTCAGTGTGCCCACTGGAAATCAGCAAAGCATCAGCAGCGTATTTCAAATTGTTTGATGCACTTTGTTTGTTAGGATCGGGGACGTTTATATCATTAACATCAGATAAAAAAGATAAATCCCTACCTTCAGATGAAGTTTTAACTTCTTCTAATGACTCTAGAGTCACTTCACCAAGTGACTCTGCAGATGTTTCAGAAATAGTGTTAGAAATAGTTTGCTGCTGCTGCTCAACTCGTGCTTCAGCAGTACCATTAGAAATTGATTGCTGCTGCTCAACCCGTTCTTCCTCAGGACAGGCTTCAAAAAAGCATTCAATATTTTCTCTCTCATCTGTGAAGTCCAGTGGCACAGGACTGCTGCTTTTCTCCTCTATGTATTTGATTACCTCTCCACAGTCACTATCATGAGAAGAAAGTGAAAGATAAGAATAGAAGTCCCCTTTTCTTAGCTGAATGGGTCTGTGAGAGTGTTCTAACACTTTTTCCTTGATCTGTGCTAATGAAGCTGGAGCAGATGACTCACATTCAGGTTGTGACTTACTTTTCAAAGCTGTTGATGCCATGTCTATTATCTCCCTCACAAAATTGTGTACTGAGCCATCTTCCATGTTTCTTTTATCAAAAGCAGCAGATTCACAGTTACAGCATGAATCAAGACCTTTGGCTGAGGAGTCACATTCTGCTTCATTGGATTTCAAGGCTGTACAGCAATCAGTAGATTTTTCAGTAATGCTTATCCTATGTTGTTGACCATTAGGTAAGGATGTTTGTAAAGCTGTATCTTTTATATCTACACAATTAATTTCTGAGGAAGATTCAAGGCAAGGTTTTTTAGCAGGAGAGGAGGAAACAGCATGACTATCAGGCTGAAGATGACTTTGACATTCTTTTGGAGGGTTTCTGGATCCATCTGCCAACAGAATAGTCTCCTTGCCATCCATATGTGAATCATCTGAACTGTCTGTAAATGCTTCACAGACACAACATTCATTTTCTGCTTCTCTGACATCAAGTGATGCATGAGATTTGGGAGTTGCTGATGTTCTAATAAGACCTTCTTTTGGACTGCCAAGAGTATTTTCAACATTGCCATTCTCCATGTCATCCACAAGCTGATCCTTCACAACCTGAGAGATGTCTTTCATCAGGTGACTCTTTGTGCCCTTTTTGTGATCATGTGGTACATTCTTACTATTGCCATTATTTTCTGATATTTTCTGTACTGAACCATTCAATAGTGTTTCAATGCTTAATGTATCTGTGGCTTTTGATGTCTCATTACTAACTTTACTGCGCTGAATTTCATCACTGAGGTTACTTTTTCTCTTCTCCCTTGTCAAAGAAAATTTTGGTCTAATCCAAGTTTGGAGTTCATTTTTTATATAATCAAGCCCTGAAATTAAATTGCATTCTTCATAAATATCCTCATCAGTTGCTATACTGGAGTCATCATCTTCATCTTTGATACCTAGTTCTTCCTCAGTTAAGGTAAGGGTGGAACTTGAAAGCAAATCACTGTCATCTTCATCATCAGTACAAGCAGAAGTGCAGGAGACATTAACAATCATGCTGACATTGACATCGCTCTCATCAGCTACAGATCTATTAAGATGTTTTCTAAATGATGCATTTGAATCTGGTATTTTATTTCTGTGCAGTACAATGTCTTCAGAGCAGAGAGAAAGATCCTCACTGCTGCTGAGTTCAGTGAGAGAAGCTGCTGAATCTTCGTTGATTGAGGATGCAATATCTAGAGACCCCTGTCCGGTAAAAGACATTTTTTGAGAGCTACTTTGGAGTGTTATATCAGAGATGCTGCGCTTTATCTTTTGATCTAAAGGACTCTGGATATTCTCTAAGCGATTCAAAAGATCTAATGTCCTTTTGCTGAGCTCTCCAACAGAATCACTGCTTGCACTTATGTCTCCTGAGCCATGATGACTAAAAAGATCTTCGTTGCTTTTGTATGAAGTGAGCCAGCTCTCCAAAGAGGTGCTTCGCTGAAGACCATCTCCACTTTTAAAAATACCTGAGCTGAACAAATCACCTACTACAGACAGAGATTCTAATGAAGAACTACGAGATAAAGTTGAAACCTGTCGGGTGTTCTCTGTAACAGTTAATTTTCTCACAGTTTCTGCAGATTTACAGGAATTGGGATCTGATTCTGCAGGGATACTTGCCAGAGTATGGTCATGAATAAACCCATCTGGTTGTGACTCTCCAGGCTTATGTTCAGATTTACCAGGTATTTTATCAAAACAAAAGCCATGAAACAAACTGCCCTCTGTATGTGATTTTTCAATTTGTGATTGCTTGATTATCGCTGGTAATTTGAATTTGGAGCCTTGAAGATATGAGTAATCATAAAATGTAAACACGTCACGTTTTCCTTGCAATTCTTCAAGACAAACAGGTTTACACATGGAAATGCTGTCCAAATCCTCATCATTTTCACTTCCACAACATGCAGAAGGTGCCAACTGGAAATCATCTGAGATACTAGCATGGTCTTCTTCATCTTGCTTTATTTTTTGTTTTATTACATTGACTATATCATCCACTTGAGTTTCTGCATGTCCAATTTCAGGATTACTCTGAGTGCTTTCAATATCATTTAGAAAAAAAAATTCTGAATTATTTGTAGTTTCTGTATCACATTCACTCACTATCCCGCTCTCACTCTCAGAATGCCTGCTTATGTTTCCACTCTGATACATATAGTTATATGGTTTTGCCAGTGTGGTCCCCCCTATTAGGTCTGGCAGGGATTTGGTAGATGAAAATGATGAGTCTTTGCTAAGACTTTTGTTTAAAATGTTAGACTGTGTTACATTGGAGAGTTTGGATGTTTTTTTCAAAAAAGGCATGTGGTTTTTTTCTGATAATTCAATATTATGAAGACTATAGACCTGATAGATATGAGGATTTGGAGGAGAAGTAATGCTGGGACAAAAAAGAGGACTTCCGTGATCACTGATACTTTTGTCTTCATTCACATCGTTATTGCCACAATCTCCTGAAGCAGGTTTCTGGATTAGATCATCATTCTTGGGTTCCTGATCAGGATCACTTAACTCCTCATGTATACTGATTAGTTTATTACTTATGTCAGTTTCATCCCATTCTAGTGCATCTTCACTTGGACCATTTAGATCCATCAAACTGGGGTCAATAACGTTCAGAGGCTCCTGCAAAAAAAGAAGTCAAAGATTAAAAATATTTACAGCTGCACTTCAAATGTGTTTCCACTGAAATCATCTAAGTAAATTAATGGGAGTAAAGTGCATATGGAACAATGATCACTAATAGGCTTTTAATTTTGTTGCGTTTTGTGTACCATTAAAATGATCAATTAAAATGAAACCTCTTAAATTTTACATGACTTCTTAGTATTCTTAGTGGGGTTTTTTTTTATTTGCTGTCAGTATATAATACAGAAATTTTACTCTAACAGTAATTTTGTATGTAACAATTTATAACCATTCTGCAGAATCACATAGGAGTGTGTTAGTGTATTAGTAAAAACATTTGACTAGTTCTGTATTATGTTGGATATATGAGAATCTCTCTTAGCCTTCTTAAGTTTAAAAGACTTAAGTTATAAAGGATTTATTAAAGGATTTTTGAAAGGATTTTTGAAATGCTTATAGCAAACTTTTGTGCTGTCAGCCTTAAAACAGATCTAATGTACTGGATCACAAGACTTGATGAATTTTTGTTAGAATTTCTATTTATTCTTTAGCTGGTAATAAAGGCAGTATTAAAGACCAGTAAGTAAGACTAATGAATGTTAGTATCTTCAGCTGTAAGAATAATCAGTCAGTATAATCAAGTAATTTTTTTTTTCTGATACCTTTCTCTGGGAAAGGCATGATAAATAATTGAGCTAAACTTAGTTTGCTTTTTTCAAGACTTTTGTAACTTTACAGTAATATTTACTATTATGACTCAGAACATATAGTATCAAGAATTGTTCTTCTAGAAACATGTGCAGAAGAGGAACACCTTGACAACTTTTCTCACTCAAATGTGATGTGTCAAGTGACCAACAGTACCAACTCACCTTAAACTCCTCAAAATGAGAGATAAGAGATCCTTGATTTGGGGGCTGGTACTCTGAACACAAATTAGTTTTATTTTATTTTTCTATTTACTGAGAGGTAAAGGGAAGACTTTGCTTATACAATAAGTCGTCTTATGGAACTGTTAACTACTGTAAAAGAGTTTAGTTTAAAACATCTTCACAGCTGAACAGTGGTCACTGTATCCAGAAAAAGAAGCACTTTTTAAAAAAAAAACTTTCAACTGTGATCTCTCGCTCTATTGAGGTTTCTTGGAGCAAGTTTTGTTTTTCAAATAGAGCATTGGTCACATGCCAAATAACTATCTAAATCACAACAAACTTACAAAGTTACTGAAATACAAGAAGATAAAATGAGGCTGTAGTTCAATGAAGTGCAGTTGTACACAACTTAGTTACTGACAGATTCAAGATGGCCAAGGTTAGTTGTGCAGGGGAAGGCTCATATCTTTGATTTTGATTCTCAGCTGGGAACTCTCTCTTTGAAGTAGGAACTGAAGCTACTCAACCCTTTTGTGAGAAATCATGGGATATTCTCCAACAGCTCAATACTTAGGTCACTGATTTGGGAAATGGGACACTTTGTCAGGCTAGGCATAGGAGACATGAACCAGGTTCTCATTCTCTCAGGAGAAGACCTACCTACACGTTGTTCTGAAAAGACGACTGCTTCTCCTGTTTTATTTTGCATAAAACATTTAAATATTAATTCAGTCATAGATAGACAAGAAGAACTTTATCCTGCAGTGCAGTGTTCAGAACATTTGACTGGCAAGAGGCACAGATCGGTCCAAATCTCTGTTCCAGTGTCTATTTATTTATGTATATATGTATATATTATATTAATTATAACATATTATATATACCTTATATATTTTATATATGGGTATATTTATGGATATATATTTATGGATATTTCTGTGCAAGACACAAGGCTATCCCATCCCAGTATGTCCAGTAGAGCAATGGCTAAAACACTCATATGACATAAGGAAGAATTATTTTCTCCAAATTGGGCAGAGTATCCACCGTTCAGCAGGGTGATATTTGATAAACCAAGATTCGCCATGTAAGATAAATCTGTGTCCTCACGCTTCATTGGACTAAGTTGTAAGGTAGGTCCCTGAGTACGGCAGCTGTGTTAAGATACTGCATATAATCCTGGGCAGAAATACTGGTGCCAAAGAATTTTTTCCTCTTTGGCAGGTTAGGAGGCTTTTGGGATTTTGAAAATCTCTCATGTCTAATGTTGAAGGCTAAAGTCTCTTTCTGGATCTACCTACCCCAACGTTTTTATGGAGTAAAATTGTTACAGTCCTTTGTTTTTTTCCCCTGTGAGATACTGGCTAGTGATAGCTTAAATGTTAAATTCCCATGAGAACACCCATTTGCTAGACAACTACAGCTATCAGAGCAGTTCTGTACATTGTGGAGTTTAGAAATTAATATTTGGATTTGCCAGTTTGCCATGTTTTTGTCATGGTTCCTGGTTGGTAATTAGCTGGACGCAGTTTCTCACCTGTAGCTAACTCTTAACCAACCTGCAAGTAAAAACTGGTGGAAGGTAATGACAATAATTAAGTTAGTTTGAAAACCTGTTAGATTAAACAAGAAATCAGCTACAGTTACTCATTTTCTCTGTGGCATGTTTTATGATTGCCACACCTAGCATTAGGAAGACATTGCTGTGAAAAGCTTCCTAAACTGCACAATTTTACTGCTTTAAGTTTCTGCCAGCTGCAAAAAGAAATTCCCGAAGGCAGGAAATCAGCAGTAGGTTCCAAGAATTTTATGTTCCATAGAATCTGATTTTGTTTCTCAAAAACAAAACATTTGGTCCTTATTGGTCAGGAAGATAACCTTTCCCCTGTAAATCAGCACTTGGCTGCCTTGTTTGTTCTGCAAGTCAGATGGACTAAAACAATAAAACATGCAGAGTTGTGACCTCAGCCCATTCATCTTCACTGAGAGCTCCTCGCTTCAAAGCCTATTTTTTATTCTTGAAATGCACATGCTTTTCTGAGGCCTGGTATATACTCAGAAGTTTTGCAGGCATAGCTATGACAGTAAGGGATTTGATTTCTTTTTCCTTCTGATTTTCACAGCTATACTTGCAAAGGCTCTTATGTAGATGTGATCATTTTACCAGTATAGCTTTCTCTATCCAAGGAACTGACTTAATTGATATTAGTGAATAACTACTTTTCTTATAAGCATCGTCTCCCTTAAAGTACAACTTTAGTGGTTATCAGCTACGTCCGCAGCCCTTCCCAAGTACAGACCCTGTTTTAACTTTGAAGCGAACCACTCAGTTCTTATATAATTTCTATTTCTTTTTTAGAAAATTTAGCAAGCTGCTCAAACAAGAAAGAGACTTTAGATGTTAAGGTAGTTGTTGGAGAGAGCAGCGCCATATGGACTCTTGAATAAATCTCTGGATTGAAGAATGGAAGGCAGTGTCACTCCAGCCTATGTTAGCACTGACAGCAGTAGCAAGGTAAAACCCAGGAATCTCTGAAGACTATTTTTGTCATGTCAGATGTCTCCTTATCAGACTGCTCAGTGCATAGGTAGGGTTCTGGAGGGTTAGAATTATCATGATATTATTATTAGGTCTCGCCAACAGAACATTTAAAATTCCCCAGACTGATCCTTTACTTGGTGTTATACAGAATATGGGAGGTACAACACCAAAAGTGTCAGCTGGTGTCAGAGCTAAATTTTGATTGCACACTTTACTGGGAAAAAGTGCTGTTGTCTCTTCTCCTTATCTTCTTTTTCATTCCAAAGAACTGTATAGTACTGACAATGCATCTTTTACACAAAGCAGACAAATCTTCTATTGCCCAATTGGGAAAACTACTTATGTGAGAGCTGTACCATGTTTTAATCCCATTTCAATTAATGATGAATGTGGTTTTCCTACAAAGTTTGCATTTACACACTCCAAAGGATGTTCTGCCTAACCTGGTCCAAGGTACTACTCCTTGAACCACAAATACTCAACAAGAAAGGGGTCTGTCACAGACAGACATGCTGATCTCCACATGTGGGATAGACTACAATTAGAGAAGGTTTGAGTGTGCTACAGAGCTTCGGATTCTAATGGGATAGCCCTGTACCTTCGCTCTTAAATACTGGCCTTGATGAAGTCTGTGAGAAAACATGCTGCAAAGGTACCAGCCATGCTACCAAAGGTACCAATGCCATTATTTGGCAAAAATCCTTTGGATATTAGCTGGTGTAACTGGTTGCACTAGATTTCCCAGAATTTAGAACTTGTTTTTAGTATGCTCAAGAGTGTGGTTTTTATATGTGCATATGTGTATGTGTGTATACCTCTTTCTAAAAATGGGTATCTTCCAAGTAGGTCAGCGTGACTTGATCATTATAAAGTCACTAAATACCACTACATCTAGAGTAGATCTCGATGATCACATGGTTCAGAGTAAAAGAAGGCAAATAGTTTTGACCAAGCAAGTAAAAAATAACAATGCAACAAGAACAAAAAGATGAACAGTATTATGCATATTCCTTTTTTAAAAATATTACCACTAGATAAGAAACACTTAGGAAGCATTTACTGTTGCATAAAAAGTTTCTAATATAATTAAGCCAAGAATCAATTAACTTACAGACTCAGAAGAGTGAAATGTTGAATTAATTCTAATATATTTGAAAGTGCTGTTTTAAGGAGTTTAGCTATTCCTAATTTGAACCCTGAACTATTTTGCTCAGGACGGTATTCCCATTTCAGTGGAATAACTCATGTGAGCAAAGTTAGGTGTGCACTTAAATTCTTACAGAGTTGGTGTTTAATGGTTAAACAGCTAATCTGCTGAAAATGTTAATGGGACGAAATAAGATTATTAAGCCAAATAAGGACATTTCCTCAACCCCAGTGCTCTTTAAGGAAAAGTCTCAAAAATGTGTTTTTTCATTTGTTTCCTTTACGGATAGTTTTTCTTTTTCTGCAGCAAATTTTATTAAACAATGATTCTCTGTTTCAGCTTCATTTGCATGTGCTACTCCAGTACAGATACTTTGTGTTGGTGAAACAGGCCTGTAATGTAACCCCTACGTACCATTATATTTTTTAAAGGAATTAACATGAAAAAAAGAGCTTTTACAATAATAAATACAAACTCTGTTCCTCCCTCCCCTGCAACATATCCTTCAGTTGCTGTGGACAAATTATCTGAATTCAACTGCATTTAGGGGCCCAGGGAAAAAGAAAGAGAAAGAAAGAAAACCATCCCCCATCTCCAGGAATGTGTGCACATTCAAGGAAGACAAACATGATTTTGTCTTTTGAAAGATGCAAGCATGCCAAGTACTTCTGCTGAGGGAAACAGTCATGTGTACAGTACCCACTTCACCTCTGCTTCACTTAAATTCATGTTCTAAATGGGGTTCCCTATACCAAAGCCAACAAGAAAACTGTGCCCATTTCCCAACACCAATGTTTTAATATGTATAAACATATGATTAATATTCCATATGCATAATACTGAAGTGACCTGCACATTAACATATGGTCCCAAAATATATGGAAGCAGTATGCTTTATCACAGAGAAACAGATCATCAACATACATATTTGTTATAGTTACAGTTAAAAGAAGAAGGTACATGTTTATTTCCTGAGAAAATAAGATCCAAAACTGTGTTTCATACTTTATCTTGCTTCACTTTAAAAATATCGTTGCCTCTCTTGATGAAACAATCCTGCATATGCCTAACTTGTAGTTTTGTCAGGTGTTACGGATGCTTAGAGTTATTGCCAGGGTCCTACCTACATGGGTCATTGTATGTACAGATTCCTGTAGCACAGGAAGGACACTGACTTCACCTCTGCTCTCTGCAAGGATCTTAGTGCAGGCTGGGTCTTATGGGAACAACAGAGGTTCCACCATTGCTCAAGTACCTGCCTTTATGATGATGTTTGAAGTTCTCTGATAATGCTCAGAAATAAAAGTCTAGAGGATAGGATTGCCATATCCAGGTTTTAAAACTGATAATTTTCTTTATCATTATAGCAGCTTTGTGGGCACAACTTCTAAGCAACTGATTAAATAACTGCAGTCACATTTTAAGAAGATGCCCAGCTGAAAACTCTTAGTCCCTACTAGTAGTAGAAGTGTTTTAAGAAGTCAGAGAAATTGGCCATTTTCTAACCATTCTTCTGCTATTTAAATGTCACTTGATGATACTAGGTAACACTCTGGGGTCAGTCGTGCCTGCACATAAGTCCTGTGGGGGTCTTCTAACTTTCTGAATAAGCTGCCTGCAACACCAGATGGCCAAAAGAGAGTGAAAGGCTCCAGCCCCTTCACCACACACCAGTTGGTGCAGACAAGCCAGGCTGGAACAGAAGATGGGCCGTGTCAGCAGAAGGCCTGCAGGAACTAACTTCTATCACAGATCAAGGCAAAAGCAGGGACGCAACATGTTTAGTCCCTGCGCTGTGCCCAGACTATCGCTGCTCACACGCTACGCATTATCTGTTTTCCAGCTTCTATGGAAGCAGTGGCCTCCTTTTTTGACACCGTATCCTTATATGGCTTTCTAACAGCTCTGATTCTCGTTTGCTGAAGAAGCCCTTTAAATGTTACTAGAGAGCAGAAGAATATCTGTAACATTTTTATATTGAATCATATTGTCATCGAAATAGGTTTACAATCCCAGGCATACATTCCAAGTTGTGTATTTGGGCTTTATTTTTTGTTGGGTTTTTTTTTGTGATGAGAAAACCTGGCTACATGGCAAATTTTACTGACTGTTGTTTTTGCTGCTTTGTAGTTTTCTTTTCATCTGTCAAGAGGTTACATGACGTGATTTTTTGCCCTTGAATGTCATTTCGGTCTCACCTTTACTTCAGAGGAATATATGATTTTCTTTGTGCAAGAATCCAACACAAGCCCTTTATGAAACTCAGAAAAACATTTCTAGCTTTACCCAAACCTGAAATGTTGCCATGCATACCTAGTTCAGAAAAGAGCAAATCCTGGAACTCTACCTCAGATACACACCCATACAAGTTGGTGGGAGTTCATCCATGCCAAGTCTCAGAATTTGACCCAATCAAAGATCACTCTTTATGGTTAAGACAAAAAAGTCCACCAACACCAGGATATCTGTGGAACCAACCATACTTAAACAGGTTTAGCTATTGCTTGTCTACACTGCAGAATTTAAGCACAATTTTTCACTGGTACACACGTATTGACAACAAATCTGTTGCATTCTGCATTAAGATGCTCATGAACAAAGTTGTACTAGCAAAGCTACAGTAGCATAATAAAATCACTTTGGTTTGACTTTGTACTCGTTAAGAGGTCTGCAACCTGCATAAGAGGTTAAGAATACTTTCAATCGGGTATCATTTACATTGGAAGAGGGTACTCTCAGTTAAACCAGAACGACTCAGTGGACACTATGAATGGACTCAGTAGACACAATAGCCATCTCCAAACTACAACAGGTACATCAGGGCACCTGGAATCACAGAGGTTTTAAGAGCTTTGTTTCAGCAGAAATGAGTGTTTGTGAGAAACACTAAAGAGTGAGGATCACCATAGAAACAGATAGATAGGAGGTACATAAGAATAGGACATAAGCCCTTGGGAGCTTGACCTTAGGAGAAACCGAGAAAGAAAGTTTTCTCACTGAGAGCTGGAGGAGAGATGCTTGAATTTCTAAATAAAAATTCTTCCTGTGTACTGGAAAAGGAGAGTTTATCTATTATTTATGAATAACAGGACTGCATGAAAAATATCTGGCTCTATCATCAGTTTCTGCTCCTCATGAAGCAGCTGAGGCTACCAAATTTAGCCTAATTCATGTTATCAAGGAGAATGGAGTCTTTTTTTCCCCCTATTTAAATTTTGAACACAATTTCTTTGTAATCTCAGTTCAGGCACTTCCTGAAGTAATTGATTCACCATCTGTAAATTTGGGATATTGACTAGAGGGGAGTCAATAAGCAAGTATTGTGAAGTCAGAGGCTGGAAGAATGCTACATATTATAAGTACTTGCACAGTCTGCCTACCTATGGATTTCCGAATGTTAAATTAAACACCACAGTTGTCAATAAGTGGCAGAGAGTTCTCCTGGCGATGAATCAAGATTACAATGGTAAGCCCCTTGACGCTACAACAATACAACTGCTCCTTGCCATTACACAGCCTATATCTAAGAAGAGCTGCTTTTCAAATGTTGCAAAATAGAAACACTGGCTTTATCTCCAAGTATAAGAGGTCTCTAGGCAGAGCTTTTTCACTAAGATCATCTCATCCTTGAACTTCTAGATTTTTTTGTTTGTCTCTCATCACTGGTAAGTGATGATGTTTATAGTTTTCTCTGTACATAATAGATTCCAACATGGCCTGGAGCTGGCTGGAAAAATACGATTGGAATTTTCAGTCTAACCTGGTATATTGATCCTGTGCAATGTCTCAAGTACCAGTGTTATATGCACATTTTGGTTTGGTCACTTGAAAAATGATCTAATATAAGAATACTCTATAGAAATTCACATAGATGAAGACAAAGTAATGGACAACTATGTCTTGTTCTGATGAGAGGTTTATATTTGCCTGCCTTAGTTTGGCTGAGTACAAAATTACAATGGGCACTACCTCATTATTACAAAACCACGCCATTGTTCAAATTTCTTCTATTATAGGAGAGTTTATTTTAAATGTTATACAGTTTAAACTTGGGCTCAGATTGGAACATAAACTGAAGATTTAAGTGTATCCACAATGGTTATTTTCAGTGCTGGTAAGGCACAAAAAGTCCAATGAGTACTGAGAGTTTATAAGGTGGTGTAATAACTGAGGGCAGCAGGGCTATTAGCATTAATATTATTAGTAAATGTGTTGTTAATTTGCAAATTTAAAGTATAGAGCTTGAAGTCTTTCATGCAGCGCCTCAGGTTCATACTGAAACTGAATGTTTGACATGCACCTTTTGTGTAATGCTTAGGAATTTTGGAACAGTTTATGGTATTTGGTTTCACACTGAAGCAATATTCCTCCCCCCTTTTAAAAATAAAAAAGGATTTAAAAAATAAAGCATCTCTCTGCATTGTTCATTAAACCTGCTGGATGAGCTGTGACTCCATAAAGTTTAGGAACTCATTTATTATGTTGGTAGATCAGACACTGCATTTATTCACACAGTGCATCTTTAAAACCTAGCTTTCATTAGAGCTGTGGGGAAGCCCAGTCTTTCTCCCTTTACTGGAGAAGGTGAAGCTCAAGAAGATAATTAACCATGAAACAATGAGGAGGCTTGCTGGGTAAGCACTAGTGTGAAAACAGTTACTCCTCACAAAAGAGGGGAAATTAGCTGGCTGGATAAAAAAGGAAGTGTCAGACTGGAAGACTGAAAGGACTGCAAGCATAAGTAGATAGCTCTATGCATCATTAATGCAATTTTTTTTAACACTTAAACTTCACTGCTTTCTAAGTTTAAATGCATTAAAATGCTATGTGTTAGGGGAGATTAATATGCCATTTTAAAATAATTTCTCTTAAACTTTCCATTTTCATGTTTCACTGGTTTTAGTCACCCTTCCCACGTATGAAAAAAATCACTGCCTCTTAGTATTGTATTCTTGTTTACAAAGCTAATGTAAACAGAGTGTTCTAAAAAGATTCAGTTCTCTCATTGTATTTTACAAGCCCATTATTTTACATTAATACAGATATTTTTATGAACAGAAAGTTTGTTTTGATTTTACTGTTTCACTGAGTAAAGACTTATGATGTGTGTTTCCTTTCAAAACTTCCTTCTACTTGAACAAGTGTTCCCTGAAGCAGCCACATTTTTGGCAGAAATTCAGTTATATGCTATGCCAAAAGAAATAGAATAAACAAACACTGCTTAATGCAGCTGGCTAGGTAATTTACATATTACTGCACACCAAACATGAAGACCTGAATATGGATTAGAGCTACAATGATGACACAAATGTCTTCTATGTAAAGGGAAATGAAATTCAGATCATCATTGCTAATGATTTAGATTTTATTATTTAATGTATATTATAGTACCTCTGACACATAAATGTATGGACATATTTCAATATTAAGTAGAGGTATGTATTATATTTTCTGTATATTTTACAGAAAAAATTGCTAGAAATATCTTGAAAAACCGTCAAGTGGGTACATTTTTCAAAGTTTTCTTCTGGTGAAAGCAGACTAACTAAATGGCTACATCCTAGTCTTTGAAAATAACAGAAAGACCCCAAATACAATGAAAACCCTCTACGTATTCCTTAAAACTTCTTTGCTATACATAAAAAGATAGTATAGGGAGGCCTCCAAATCTGCAAGTTCATGTGCTTTCAAAAAGCATCTGTCATTTTAGGTGAGATCAACAGTCCATTCAGCTGAGTCCATCTACTGCTGTGGCCAGTAGTGAATGTTTATGGAAAAGTTAAAAATCCTCAAACACATAGAATAGCATAGGAGATGCCATCCCAAATTTGAGAAGTCAGCCTGTGGGGATTTTCAGAGTTGGAATTTAAGAAGCATTAATTGATGTCTCCTCCATTAATTTGTCTAATTACTTACTGAACTCATTTGTGGTTTTGCTATCCACAATATCCTGTAGGAACAAGTTCCATTTTTATTATGCAGTGAATGAAAATAGTATTCCTTTTTGATGGTTTTAAATCTCCTGCCTCATAATTTCATTAGGTACCTTTTACTTTGTGTATAAAAAAAAAAAAAAAGTACCTTATTTATTTTCATGCACTTTAAAAATAGTTTTTTATTGTATTCCTGTCTGCTTACATTCCTGATGCAGCTCCAAGAACATACTGAACAATGAAACACTGATTATGCATATACTTACTGAAGATCCTGCAAATATATTTCCATAATGGCTGGAGAATTCGGGCCCTATCATCCAATAGGGAAGACCCTTGTAAAACGGAAATAACTGTTGTACAACCTGTCAGAAAATAAGGTTTCTTCCTCTCTTTCTAAAAACTATTTTGCTTGAGAAATCTTGAAACAAAATATCAGAAATTTAGCTTCAATTACACTCGCATACCATTCCGTGCAGAACTGGAGTCATCAGAAACAAAAAATCAAAGTTTTTAAACAATGACGGCCTCAGTCATGATCTTATGACCAATGGATAGTAGGCACCTAAATAAAACACTGACTTCATCCTGTTAACCTGAACACAATGGCATTGCAATGAGGGTCACAATCTGATGAGCACTTTTAAATATCTGGGCCCTATATTTAAGCCCCTATACAGGAAGTGGGTTCTTTTGAACTCGAAAATAAAATCCTAGCCATTTTTTTTTGTTCTTTTTGAATGAATTCTTTTTGCCAGTTAAATGATGTTTGACAGTTCTTTCAGCATCTGCATGCATTGGAAATATCAGTTTTTCAATTTCTGAATATTACATATTTTCCTTCTAAAACTGATTATTCCTGAGAATTCACTGGAAGATTTTAGGCATCTTACAGTTCTAATGAACATTTCAGGAGTAGGAAATATCTTTTTATCAAAGCTGTGGAAATTGTTTTACCTACACTGTTTCAACAATTATCTAATTTGTAGAATGGAAAAGAAGATTAATAGATTGACAGATGGTTGATAGAATATATGCCACCATGCTATAAATACCTAAACTTGCTACACTTTTCCCATTATAAAGTTATAAAGCTCACATTTCTCTCACATTTATAGATTTTATAAGATTGAATTCTGGTGTCTCAAAACCCGAACTTTTCTAATTAGTCAATGAATATTTATTTTTAAAAGATCATAACAAGTTGAATTACTGATATTGTAGTTATCTATAAATGCAAAGAAATTAAGAATGTTAGATACACCACTGATGAGTGTCAAATGCTATTAATTATGAGAAATATGACAGTGTTTTCATGATCATATGTTGCATTACAGAGCCATGTGATAAACTGGCACTTTTGAAGGCCTCACTAGCATTTTAAATCTCTTGAGGGTTTGTAAACACCAACCATTTAAAAAAATCAGATCAGCAGAGAAGTATTACCAGCTTTCTAGCTGCTATGAAATTCCGTCACCTAACTCCAAAACAGCACCAAAACATTAGTACAGATGCAGTATTTCATACTCAATTCAGACACTATGCTTTGAGCTAATTATAACAGCAGGAGCCTAGTCCTGTAACACTGCTATCATGATATTTTCTGCCTTAAATACCTGAAGCTAGTTTTTCACTGCACTACGAGCTGTGGACAGTAGCTATACATGATTGAGCAACCATGTTTGGTTTAAAAATAATATTGGGAAATATATTTTTATTTTGCTTTTATAGTCTTTGTGTTTAAAACTATGATCAGACATTATGAAGCATTTCCAGACTCATAAAGAAACTTGTCTTCTAAAAAGCAAGTAAATTTCAAATATTGCATAGAAATATTGTGTGCTTTGTCAAGAAAAAAAAAAAAAACGAAATCAAAGGGGGCTTGGAGTAATTAAGTATTGTGGCGGCTGATGTTCTCATTAAAATAACTCTTTGCTTGTAATGTAATTTCATTTATCTTCCTGTGCTCATGCCAACAACAAAAAAGTAACTTTCACCTCTCATGTTAGAAAGTTTGCTGGGTACCTTGAAGAAGGCAAAGAAACTCAATGTGTGCAGAATTAGCAAGGAGTTACAGAAGAGAACTATGCATCTCAAAGAAGTATATTGAGGCCAGCTGAGGTGGATGGTGACTGAAATTTGTTACTGTAGGACTGTGGCTGAATGAACTACAAGAAATATTCTTGTAGGTTCATTATAATGCAAACTAAAAATTCATATGTAATCAATACCATCAACATTAGCAGGAAACGTAGGTCTGAAAATTTCAGTGTAGAGAAAAGGACTGAAAGAACAAGAATGCTGAACTACTCTTTCTGCTCTAGGTGGTTCATCTTATGGAGCAAAGATAAACTGCACTGGAAGAAGCTCTACAGGAAACCCTATTCCTAGCATTGTTCATACCGAACCTGTGCTACACATGAAGACTTTCTTTTCAGTGCTCTCTTTCTTTTCATTAACAGAAAAGAACAAAGGTCACAGAAGCAACAAGGCAGAATTGGTGAGTACATTTTCTCTCAACCTGAACAATTCAGCCTACACCCAAATCATCTTCTGAGACTCCAGAGAAAGTTAGGAGTATGTACTTCTACCTTTCTTCCTCACCAGGGGGAAAGCTCAGGCTTACTACGGACTAACAGAGACTGTGAAATAGTGAAATAGGGCTGCCTTAGTCTCTACAGTCTGGATTAACTACCAGCCTCTTTTTGCCTGATCCAGCCAACAACTAAAGGGTCCATAACATGATTAAAATTGGAGCAACAGCTAAAAGTCTGACTTGGTGGCAGTGACCTCAGATGACCACCTCTGAGGGTTTGCTCTCTCAGAGAACTGGAATTAGTTCTGGTTTGTCTGGGGTTATGAGTTTGAATATATACCTTGGGATTCCTATCATTCTACAAAGCCTGGCAAAGCATGGCAACGTCTGCCAGGGTGAGGGAAACAGTTGAATAATTTAGCAGATTGGTAACATTGCATGGAGTATTTCACTTCTGGATTGTTAGCTGTGACAGAAAGTTCTACAGTCTCTGAGGAAAGAGAAGAGTCCTGTGCAGAAAGACTTAAATGTATTCTTTCTTCTTTTATTAACTCTGAAAACTTACTGCTGCATCTGACCCCTCAGGAGATTTTCTCAAGAATATAACACAGCATTTATCTGAATTTTTATTTAATTTGTCTAAACTCCACTGAGTCTGCATATTTTTTACCAGGATCTGCTCCACAAGGAGAATTTTACCAGCTTCAGTTTTGCCAGATCATCCAGACTCTGCATATGGCTGTGATGGCTGCCGTCATAACTATGGCTAGTCCTCAAGAAAATGATAAGAAAGACAGAATTTCTTGCAAGAATGCAGGGCATATCACCTATCTTCAGTTAAAGCCCAAGAAGAATCTAGGCCTATGTTCACCATTTATTTTAGGTCCTGCAGATAATTATTCCATGTCACAAATCAGGCTTGCAATGCAACGCAGAAGCTCAAATGCATATGTACCTCAGGTCTGAGGGTGGTGCACCACATCATAGACTCTACAATCAAATATCTATTCACTTAAAAAAAAATATATTTTAAGAAAGCACCCAAATGAGTGACCTTCAGTGTTGAAATATAAGTACAAGATGACTGACAGAAACAAATACAATCAAGATTGTCCTGTCATATGCTATATAAAGAGGTCCAACATCAAAACAAAAAGTACTTATGATAAATAATGAAAAAAACAATTTGTAAAGGTGCAAACATAAGTCATTTAATAATTGCTTTGTGAAGGCTAGATCAGGTAATAGGTGTTCAGCACTTTACAGCAATGTAGTATGCTCTCCTCAGCCAATTAAGTTAATCATCACTCAGTACTTTGCTGTAATAGGCACTCCTGATGAACTTCTAAATTGTAAGATTTTTGCTAGATCCCACTTTACAAAATAATGGCTTGTGATAAAATAAGAATATTTTAGAAACCAAGTTTTTGTTTAGTGGAGCTATCTGACAAACAACTGAACAATATCAAATTCATTTTTTACCTCTGAAGAAAGGGGGTTTATGTGGGGTTTTTTAAGCTTAGAACAAGTGTCATTCCATGGCTTGGAAAAATATTTCACCAGTGAATTAAGTATAGAGATGTAAAAGGGAGAGACCATGCCTAGCATTATTAAATACTGGGTGGGTTTTTTTCCAGAAAGCATTACAGAAACAGATGAATGGAGGAAAAAAGATAAAGACACCAGATCTGAAGCAATATAGTATTTTTAATCAATTTTTTTTTTCAAAGTCCATTACAGAGAATGAAACCTAAAGGAAGTTGGAAAAAAAATCCTAAAAAGAGCTTTAAGCAGGCTCTTTACCTCCTAAGAAACAAACTTGTGGAAAAGAGAGAGGTGCCCTTTTTTTTTTTTCTTTTTAAGTGAGCTCTCTCACCATTGCAGAATTTCCCAAGTCCTTACAACTCTAATTAAAATGTGGTAATTGGTTATGTTACCTCAATTACCATGATGCATGGACATTGATGCAAAGCGACACCAATTGAATCCCTTGGGTGTTATACCCCAAGGCCATCCCATTTATTGTGGCCTTATTATTTTCAATTATATGGCTGGATGTACAGCATACTTTCAAGCCAATATAGATGGGAGTTTTGCTGGACATACAGTGTAGTGTACACATGGGATGACTCAGGACAACAAGAGAAATTTAAAAAAAAAAAAAATGTCATGAATCATAGTAGTGAACTTAGTGATCAGACAAATATTTCAGACATTTTCAGGACAATGTGAGAATTACAGCATCTTAACCCAAATCGCCTTAGCTCAAAATCTCCATTTAAAAAGCATGATTAATACTGTCCCTTCAATAATTAGCCCTCTCTGTTGAATAAGAGATTGTCTGCTCCATAAAACAGATATGTTTCTCATTCAATGAATGAGCAGTCTGGAGAAAAAGCAGTTTCTCCAGTCACCAAAAAGGTAGGAATATTGAACTGCAATTTAAGAAATAAAATCCATTAGAAACCACAGTTTTGTCTCTCAGCCATAGCAGTGTAACAGTTTTCTATAATCCAGTATTGGTAAAACAGTCCAGAAAAGTGAATTTCCATGATCAGCTCATTGTAGCTTTCTATACAGAGACCTGGAAAGGACATCCCCAAACTGTGAACATCTGTAGTGGCTGGAATAATCCGCTGAGGCTAAACACATAACTTACATTGAGTATATCTCTGGCTGAGCAAAAGATGGAAAAAAAATGCATAAAACAACTTAAACATTCCCGCTTTGACTTAACTGTTGTAAACTTGTGGGCATGACCATGACTGAGTCTGTCCCAGATACTTTTTTAACTGTTCAGTCTTTCAAGTAGACTACAACCTCTAAAGGAAAGTGTATAGTGAGTTAAAGCTTCTCCAGCTGTTGAGCAGGAATTTTAGATGGCAATTTTGGGTATAGTTGACTAAAGATTGTTGCTATTGCTGTTGCAATTGCCAGACAGACTCCTTTTGCTTTTAAGATAATTGCCAGCAGGGTCTTGTTAGGCAAACTATAAGGCATCTGTGTAATTCTGAAGCTAAAATTTAGGTGACATATAACATTATATCAGCAAACTATGGAAAGATAAATCTGGGGGAAAAGAATTTACCACAAAAAAACCCAAAACAAACAAACAAACAAACACAAAAAAAACCCAAAACAAAAAAACAACAGATGGGGGAAATAAAAACCTCTTTTGCTAAAACAGATTAGGACTGCTTTCAGTAACAGGCAAGTGTCCTACTGTTTTTTAAAAGTAATCTTCGGATTTTTCACTGTATGAATTCTTAATTCTTTATAGCTAGATTAACCTACTGAATCTAGCCACATTTAATCCTCCTGAAGTGATTTTTGTTGACAATTTCACATTTGAGACATAACTTTTGGTTTATGAGAAAGACATATTTTACCAGACTTTAGGTGCTTGTAGTACATGTTACTATCTTCCTGTTATTGGTTAACTTATGGTGTCTGCTATTGGAAAAGTTGAGCAAAATTAAACATTGCTGAAAACCCTCAATGAAGACAAACAATTCAAAAGAAACCTAAAAGCCTTTTGTGTTCAATTCCAGCATACCTTTGTAATGCTATAAGTGGCCCAGATAAGTGACTGAATGTAAAAAGGGGCAGAAACAGGACAAAGGAAGATCCCAGTACAGAAATTAAAGACAGTAGAAGATGCAAGGGACTCTTGTACTTTTATGACGCAATATATAATAATTTGGGCTATCTTATTTACTGCTACCAAGCCAGATGCCATGAATGAGTCAGATGCCATCAGGGTATAAAAACATCTCATTTGTTTTCATAAATTACAGTATTTTGTGGGTAACCACAAATAAAGACTTGTTACCAAGGGATACTGTTTGTGTGCCAAGACTGGCACACCATCCAATAGAGAGAGATAGGGAAGCAGAAGAAACAGTTCTGGTACCTACCCAAGAAATGACTACACAGGAACTGAGTGAAAAGGAAGGTTAGAACATGCCAACTCAGGCCAGGGAAGAAAAAGAAACCTGAATTCTGCAGTGGCTGGGGCATCTTTAAATGTTGAGAATACAGATATTTATCAACATGAGAAACTTGTAGATAGTGACATACTTCAAAGAATCATATGATTATAAACACGCCAAGGATGAGAAGTTCCAAAAGAAAACAGCTCACAGTGAAAATTAGATGAGCATCATGATAGCTCTAAACAGCTGCCATTTCTCAGCAGAAAGAATGATACACCTCCTGCCCAGTGAAAGTCAACTCAGCCCAGCAAATAACTCCAGACTACCTCAGGCAACGTGGGAACAAAGCAGCATGATTCTTGTGAAGTTTCAAGTGTCCGGATATCAAGCAAGATGCTGTACTTGTACCCTCACCATGCCTCAACTCCTGATTGACTGCAATCCCAAACAGAAACACAAGATTTCAGTCCTGCTGCAAGAGCAGTGCCATGCTCTAACTAGCTCATAACAGTTTCTTTACAGTAGCTGCAGGTACAAACAGCAAATTGCTTCCAACGGCAGCTGCCCACATGCAAAAGGAGATAATATGCTTTCACTGCAGTAACTTGCACCTCTGGCCAGAACTCTCTAGCTATCTCACAAATGTAACTTGTTTCCATTCCAGGTTCAAGAGAAGATATATATTTACCGCAAGAAAATACTAAGTTTTGTAGATGAAAAAGGCAACTCATTGTTGTGGTACTTTACCTTTTAGAGAAACACAGTAGAAATCCAGTCCAATCTCTCTTGGGCAGTTATATACAGCATATAGCAACTAAAATTCAGGATTCTGAGAACTATTTTTTGGTTTGGCTGTTGCCTAATACTGCATGCATTTGGTTTTGATGCTCCAAAATGCAACTGTTTTTTCTACTGCTAGTCAGTTCATTAAACATTTTATGTAGCTCTAACCAACAGTTTACTAGAGCTACTGATGTAATACGACTAAAAATATTCTGAAGATGGATCACAAAAATATAACCAGTGTTTCTCAAGAGAACTAAAAAGTTATTATATTTTTCATTGTTTATCAGTCTTTTCTATTCCTGTCTCACATTTATCTTCTAATCCATTCACTTGCCCATCTTATTTCACTGCTGACTTCTCTTACTTCTGTTCTCATTTCTTTCTCTCCCAGATTCACTACCATCAAAACTCAAGAACGTTGTCTCTCTGCCACTGTTGAGATGTCATTTATTTCTTGACTTCCCTCTCATGTAAATGTGAATGTATTTTTTAAAACGCTTACCTCCACTTTCTACTCAACTTCATTCTGGATCCTCACTAATACTGTTTCTTCCTTCAATTCCACTGTAATTTCTCTAACGTTTTCTTATGATCTTTATTTATCAGCTTCTGTTTTACTTTTGATTCTACTTGATCAAATTCTCAACAAATTACTGCCTTGGATTTTTCTGCTCTCTAGATTCTTTTTCTACCCCCTCTGTGCTTTTTTCCTATTGTTCTTTCTTCCTCTTCTGCTTTTCACTAGACTTGAACAATCCTTTTTCTTTACCTACTTCCATTTTCTCCTTTTTAGATGATAATATACATTCAGATACCTGCAGTACCTATCTCTGGACTGAGGGTTGAAGTAAACTCCTTTGCATCTAACCCCGGTCTTCTGCCTGTCTTTTAAATATTTCCTTCTTAATGTCCATTAGCATAAACTAAGCACAGAAAAATTGGAACTCTTGCTCTGTCCTCCACAGATCTCATCTTTTCTTCATGCTCTGTCAGTATGACTGTTCTCCCTCTGGTAATCTGCATCAGCAGTGGCACCTACAGCTCTCACTAGCTCTATTAGAGGAATCTTAACATCATTAAGATTTGACCTTTTTCTGCTGGTCATATAGTGAGAGCTCTTAGCTGATCTCCTTGGTTGTTTCCAATAGCATTCCTCTTCAGTTGTTACTTTCCTCTCTGCACACAGATGTATAAGTCTGAAAAATAGTATTTTCTTTTCTCGGTACCCTTGTACAATCACATGTAGTTTCATCATTTTTATACTTCTTTCAAACAGATTAACTTTTTGAGGGCTTAACTGACTCTCCTCAATTATCTACATCTCATATTGTCAGTTGACTACTCATGCTTATAAAAACAATGTTGATGCTCCATCTGCTTTTCAATTATGTCTTTCTTCCATGTTGCCTCATACAGAAACATGTCCCTTTTGACTTGTCCTGAAAGTCTGTTCAAACATGTTCCTTCCTCAAGTCCCATTTCTATTTCAGTACCTAAAGCAAAGCAGCCAATAAACCAAACAGGCGGAGGAGCACTCCTACTTTAGAACATTTGATAAAGGCAGGCAGGCAACAGATTGTTATTACCTTCAACGGTTCACTTGTCCACAGCATCCTCCTCACTAACTCACCATTTCTTGGCCCATTTAGAATAATAGTATTTTCACTCAGGAACTGCTAATGTTTCTGAACAATGTCTTGTATATCTTCATACTACACTATCATAACTGAACAAGAGATTTACAGCTTCTGTTATTTTTGTAAAGGAACTTTACCGAAAAGAAGTCAAAAGTACTATTTCACTGTTAGTCAGATAATTGTTAGGAATCATGTAAGTGTCAAGCATTTTTTCCTTTTACTTATTTGATATAAATCTAAAAAATTCTGTAAGCTAAATATATGTCACTTGTTCCCAAATCTCATCAAGGCTCTTCAGTACATGCACTACACAGGGTTATCATTGCTGTCAATGTAGCTGCAGTATACAGACTTCAGCATTATGATAGTAGCACAAAACATGCTGAGCCAATTCATCCATTACAGTCAATGGTGTTACAGTAGGAATTATTTTGTTCCCCTGTAGTTTATTGTTTAAATGTAGATACTGCTTTGTAATATAGTTTTACTCTGTAGAAAACGAGTCTAATTCATGCCACTTAATAGTTTAAGCAGAGTGATATTTTGCCTTTTAGGAATCCTTTCCCTGAGATAAAAGCAAATTAATGCATTTTACTTATATTCATATAACACAGAATTTTATATCAATCACATACCCATCATATTCTATGTGAAATACATATCTACTGCTGGGATGTTAATTGAAACCAGTCTTATACAGAAAATACCTTTTCTGAAATATATTTACAATCAGTGAAATATATCTCTGGGCTCAGTTCTGTTAGGTACTGAGCAACCTGGCAACGAGAGAAGACTGTTTTCATTCCTTGACAGGATCAGACGTGATGAGACTAAATATCCAGCAAACAGAACATGTATATTGTGAGTTTATCTTATAACTCAGTTTTGTCTATAGAATACAATGCTTTGTGGAAAACTAAAGCTTCACTTGTTGGCAGTAGAGACTAGGAATGGCATCTTCAGTCAGAAGAAAACACTCTAGATGAATGTGTTTGTCTTGCATTGAAAAAATGTCTCTCGTGAAGAATGAAACCACATGAGATCTTTTTAAAGGAAGTATCACTCACCGAGTCTTTTTCCAATCTCTTCTGTAGCCTTGTTTGCCACTGGACAGCTTGCATGACAATGGCTTCCCACCTCCTCTCAAGGTTTACAATTATCAACTGCATGGACTGGTGATCTGCATTTAGGTTGCAGGTCTCCTGGTCATCCAGGAGGTGCTGGCATAATCGCAGCACGGAGGCTACCCCACGACGTCTCTGTTTGATCTCACAGCATAGAGACTGCAGGATAGACAAACAACAGATGTCAGAGTGGAATACATTGCAAATGAAAACATTGACCATTATCTGATATATAATGGTGCCCAATCTCTGTCTTAGAACAGAGATTTTTTTAGCTCTTCCATTAATTCCAATACTTAGTGTCAAAGCTTAGAGTTTTATTTTCAGATAAACACGGTCTTAATCTTAACACAGAAGGAGTAAAGCTACTTTCAGTCTTCTTCAAACAAATGCCATGCATAGCTAACTGTCTCAATAATGCCGAAAGTTTTATGATGTAGACTGGTTTATTCTTCCTTTTTTTTTCATTCAGCTGGGACACATCTGAAATGAGTTACCCTGACAGTAATCAGTTTCAGAAATTCTTCAGGAAAAAATGGGGGGAAGAAATTGTAGTCATGCAATGAGAATATATGTATTTTTAGA
Source organism: Athene noctua (assembly GCF_965140245.1). Taxonomy (NCBI): domain Eukaryota; kingdom Metazoa; phylum Chordata; class Aves; order Strigiformes; family Strigidae; genus Athene; species Athene noctua. The sequence goes on along the minus strand of NC_134042.1, from coordinate 23,552,297 downwards.
AAAAAACAATAGAAACTATGGGTCATATGTACCCTGTCAGAGAAGAAACCTTAAGGAAGGAGAAAATTCGGTATAAAATTCTTTACAGATGTTTTTTGTTATAAAATATTTCCCGGGTAGTTCCATATTCGAGTAAATGTAAGAGTACTGTGATAACTGTATCCTTCTTAAAGTTGAGTAATTCATTGCATTTATTTCATCATACTGATCCCAGTGCTCCCAAAAATGCAGTCTGACCTGAACTGCATGATAGGAGGCAATCACTAAACCCTAATATAGGTGAATATTAATGGGAGACAGGATATGTTCGTTCTGTGCCAGAAACCCAAGTAAATATATTGAGAATCTCATGCAACAGCAGTGTAAATAATGCATCCTACATGCCAAAACTAAAGATGTATCTACCACCCAGAAGCAGTTAATGGCGTGGGGTGCTTTCAGGTATGGTCTTATCCACAATCACACTCTACTGTCATCCAACGTCAAATCAGGATTTTATTAACTCATAATCTGTTTTAATAATAATATCTATGAAGTTGGGGTTCAGAAGGCACAAATGCATCTGAGGATGACTGCTTCAACACAGCTTCTGAGACCCTATACTTTTATAGCACTGCATGGTTCAAGTATTCATCAATTATCATAGGCGTGTGCTACTCCTGAATTTAACAGGACTGTACTCCACTCCACACGTGGGAGCTTTCCAGATAATTTAAACTGAACTGTAACTTGCCAACATCTGTTTCCCTCTGTGGGTTGCTACAGATGAAAGTGCATGACCCCATGAGAAAATCTGAACTATCGTCTTTTTTGAAGACAGAATATTTGCCTTAAAGCTTCCAGTTAATCATAATAAGTAAACAAAAAAAGCCACTGCATCTCTCAAATCTGTTCACAAGCGTTAACTGATAAAAATCAGGACATGTCCTCCTGAATTTTATTAGCAAACCAATAACATCCTATAGAAAGTGAATTCAAGTTCCAGATTTTCACATCACTTTTTCTTTAAAAATTGGAATTTATACCTAGCAATGTTGTATCTCAAAGGAGCATTTTGCTGCTGGAAGTATGTGCTTGATCAACGATATTAAGCTGAAAGTCTGAAGCAAAACATTGGTATAGACATCTAAAAATATATATCTTTTCTTTGCCTATGTATAGTGTGCAAGAGATTTTTTTTTATTCAAAGCCTTCAAGAGAAATTATCATTAAACCCACAAACATGGCTGAATTACTAATCTACTTTCACTGGCACGGTTGGGCCATTCTAACAGTTAACAGATTGCTTATTAATCAACAAGGGTAAACAAGACAACGCAATCTCATTTAAAGTGGAAGTTTTAATGCCTAAAAGTATTTGTGTTCAAAATTTTAATCCTGATAAGGCTTCATTAGAAGACATCTTAAAATGATTAAGTACATTTCAATGTAAAGTACACTGAGTAGTATATTAGCAGGTGGACATTTCATACAGATGTTCCACTTATCGATATAATGCATTCTATAGCTATTTAAATCACCCTAACTCTGTAATAGCTAGAATTCTATTACTGCTATAATGAGAAAACCCTGTACCTTTAATATTTCTGAATTTTAAATACGGCGAATGACAAATTCCCAAACCACTATTTATGGCAAAATATGACCAGGAATTTTATTATTCAATTTATACCAGAGCTGCATTTTCACTTACATTTCCTGAACTCACCCTTATTTCTTTTCCTAGAGTTCATTACTAGTTTCCTTCATAGTTCTTCATGTAACCACCACATCTGGCACATTTTCTTTATGATGCTGTTCATTATCCTAATGTCACATCGGAAAAAAACCAAACCAAACCATACCAAAAAATCTATCTAAAGATAAAGTCAGGGTTCTTATTTTACATTTTATAACAGCTAAGCAATTCAGTTTTATGGAAGTGATGGTAAGTGATATACTGATGGCAGTCAAATCTATGTACATCTGTATTAATGGAAGTCAATACAACTCAGAATCTGGCCCCATAACATTACTTACCTTGATCTATATGATTATGTAATCTCTTATAAATATTGTTCTTTTTTGATACAATACCTTATAATATAATGAGGTAAGGAGTATTTCATTCATGAGCCATTGTATGGGAGTTTAAGTGAGGCCTTTACGTTGTGTTACCTGAAGCAGAGCTACAGCATCCAAATCATTTCTAATTTACATCAGTTTTACACCAGCATAATAACAGTAGCTTTACTGAAGCTATTTCTGATTTACATGGCTGTGACAGTACAATTAGGCCTATGGCACTTTTGTTTCAATTTTATTACATGATATTATGGTTAATATTAAACGGGAGAAGAATGAAGTACTTGTAGCTAGCAGTGTGTTGAAAGAGTTCGTTATAGCAACAATACTTTAAAAGCCAGAGAACTTAATCATGTAAAGACATCTTCAAACCCTATATAATAGGACTAGTAATAATGAATTTAAACAGTATTAGGGTCTGGTATACGGTGTCCTAAAGGGACACAATGATTGCCTGTATCTTATGACATGACAACTCACAGTGTTGCATCTACACCCATGTTCTGCTATTGTTAAAATGGATGCTTGTATAAAAATCTGTCACTGTGGCAATTGTACACAGAAAATATGCTTCCAGGACCATGGTTACTTGAATTATTTTCAAGGTAAATCCTACATTGTGAATTAACAGCTATGATTTGTGATTAATTAAAAAAAATAAGAAAAGAAAGATGAGTATCTCTACTGAGGCTTGAGTCTGATCGTCTACAGCTGCTATAGTAAGCTACTGAGTACTTGATGGTTCAGAAAATTAGGAAATGATCTCACAGTAGACTGAGGAGCATCACTTAGGCTTACTTAGTCTCCTGTGCGTACAGAAGATTTGCTGAAGTGTAGATTAAGAGATCAGACACTTTTGATTGTGGCTTCTCACACTATCATGTGTCCATTGAGCTGTGGTAACTGTAAATACAATCCAAAGCTCTGCCGATGTGGGAAAAACATATTCACTTAACTCATTTGCAGTGTCTCTTAAATTAACGTATTTGACTTTTTTGCTGCAGGCTAAGTATACACAGTAACTGTGGCTGCTGTGTATGAACTTGACTTTGTGTCTGAGTCCTTTGCTTCACAACAGATACTCTAATAACACTGAGGTGTTATTCATTATAATGTTATTATGAGTTGTGGTTTCCCATACTGAGGATTCCTGTCCATGCACTAGAATCTTGGAAGATTTTTCTTTCCTCTGCCTACTCCTATTTTCAGTGCTTTGAAGTTATCACCCGCATAGCTAAAAAGGGCTAGCTGAAACTACTTTCACAGCTTGTTAATACCATGCCTTAAATCATCTGGAAAAGCCCCTGCTGAGTCAAATGACATCAAACACTCTTTCCAAGCCATGGACTAATGGCACTATCTATGGGGATGGAAGTAGCCATGATCGGAACAGAAGGTGCCCTGCACAGCTGCGTGACACCTAAGTGAATGGCATATGACCAGAAACAGTGTGCAGCTTTAGGCAGTGCCAGAGCATATGGGAGGAATAGAAAGGTGGGAAGTTGAGGAATATTAGAGCCCCTCAAGCTCCAATCCTTCTCCATCCCTCGGCCTTCCTGAAGTGTACCGGCGCCTGCACTGTGCCGCACCACCTGCTCTGCGCAGCTAAAGGACATGGATGGGAAGTCGGCTTTCTCACACAACACGATAGATGAGTTGGCCACTGAAGCACTCTTACATCAGGGTTCTTGAGCAGGTGTTTAATATTAACCATTGAAAAGGTCTAAGTGGGACTCACTCTCAGTGAGTTTAGTGGGACTACCTGTGCTTAAAAATAGCTTAAAAGTCAGTTTAAGATTAGTTTAGTTCACTTAAATCCACATAATCCACATATAATCACCACATAAAAAGTTGCGATATGATTTCTGTGGCACCATTGATTGAATATGGCTTGGGGAATTTTTATGTGATCTGAAGTTCTTTGAACCATTTCCATCTTTCTTGCTTTTGCTCTACAATTAGGAATAATAAAGGTCCATGTAGAGCTTTAAAAATAGTTGGAAGATGACAAACGGTAACTTACACAGATGGATTTTCTTTGTCCTTTCAGGTTCAGAAGAAACACCAAGGTATACTGAGAAAAATGTTATTTCTAGGCTTACACTGTGTTTTTGCATAGGGACAATACTGGGCATTTTTAGGAAAACAAAAGAAACTCGACTGGGGATAAATCTGGAATGACCAGATCTGAGAGGAAGTTTCTGTCTAACCTACATATGTTAAAGGCTTAACCTTGTTATTTATTACAAGAGGTGGGTATGTGAGGGAGAGAATGATACCCATCTGATTGCATCAGTTGTTACCTTATAGAAGACAAAATGAAGATGGAACTGTTGTTATTTAATACAACAACCATGTGCAGAAATTAAAGAAAAATCTGAAAATGGAAGCTGCATCAAACTGTTACAACAATCAAACTGCAACTCGTAAAAAAAATGTAATTTGCCTTTTTATGTTTGATTTTTGGCTAGTTTTCAAAAGTGCTAATGTAAAACTTTTAAGTATCATGGCTAATGGCACTAATACATCAATAAAGGGAACACAGGAAACAATATGCTCGCAAATGTTGAGTAAAATGTAGTTTTCAGTGTTTTCTGTGAAATGGTAATGCCTTTTGGAACTTCTCTTGTCAGGGTGATGCATCCCTGTATTTTAAATTCCATTCTTACAGGATACATGGTGAAAATAAGAAATTCTGTTTCTGAATGAAAAAGAAAACCCAAAATTCCTTAAAAAATATTAGTAAAAAAGTAATTCCTCAAAATAAAAAAGCTAAATGACAAAGATAGGAAATGAATGATGACTTGTCATCTTTTAGAAAAATACTGCCAAACCTGTGTGCTTTTACTTATTTCAAGGTTAAAGGAAAATGTCACCTAATATGGGAACTCTACTCAGTTGCATACTGCGGGACTTAATCTATACTGAAGCTAAATATTCTATAAGTATGCAGTGAAGTGCAAAAAACAGCAATTGAAAAATGACATGATTAAATGGCACAACATGCAATCATTTGCTCTCAATTATATCAATGTATCTTCTTCATTTCAAGGAGTCAGGCAGAAATATTGTTTTTTAAATGCCTCTATTAAATTGGGCACCAATAATAAAATAGATGAGAGTCCTAATAAGCTCATTTACGTAACATACATCACACACCACAAAACTATTCTCTCCAAACGGGTTTGTTCATAGATTTGTCTCCTGGTTGTCACCAGTCTTGGCTATATTAAAAGATTTTAAAGACACAAGGATTGCAGACCATTCAGTGGAAAACCTTTGTACTTAACCCTTGAGAGATCTTTAATGCTAATTATGGAAAAAGTATTGATATAATATCTTTGCTGTCACATTTTATTACGATGATGGTCACAACAGAATCTGGGACTGACATTTTAGAAATATCATCTAACTGCAAGTCAGAAATACAGAATGACAGTTTGAAGTAGAGTATGACTTCTTTCAAAACAGTGAACTGGTTCACTTTATTTAAAAGCCCTACTTTTAATAGCATTACAACAACTAAATTGCTACACTGATCATAACTCTCTGTAACTCACTGCTTAACAAAGTGTTATGATATCTCTCTTACAAGCCTGAGCACAGTTCATTATATTCCTTGTGAACAGTGTGTGTTTCTATACATATTAAAAATGGCAATGAATTAAAAGTAAAATATATGTAATTTTTGTACTGCCTTCAAGAATCTACACAGGTGCTTACATTGTACATATAATCAAGTGCTTATATGAATTCATTAATTTCATTAGCATTAAAAATTTAAATGGGAATTTGTGTTTCTTTGCAATCAATAATGCAAATAAATGTATTATTTAAGTAACTATATTTATTTTAAATAAAATATTTATTTGTAAATAGCATTCTAAAAGTAGCCATGTTCTTTCCCATTTTTCTCTAGAATTACAATGTATGCATTAAAACCAGTAACAATCCAGAATAGATGCTTCTGGGCTCATTCTATAAAAGCTGCTATTATATCTGTATGACATTCTTTAATTTCTTTGTTCTATTCCTTATGCTCGTTTAAGTACTTCAAAATATTTGTTTGTAAGAATATAGCTCAATGGTCTGTTATTTAGCTCATATTCCCATGTAACTAGTAATACGTAATATACTTCTCTTCATAAATTAAAAACACTATTAAAATTCCAGACGTATAAAACAACATGAAGATTAAGTTACTATAAAAGAAACTATAATAGCTTACAGATTGCTTGTATCATTACTAAAGCGCTGGTATCTATTACAGTGTCTCCCTGGAATAAAGAATGCACTTTTGGCAATAATCTGTTAAAAAAGTGCCCATTATTGTTAAGATGCTCCTATCTTAGCTCTAAACTAGCATGCAATTACAGGAAGGTAACTTTTAAAAATAAAAGAAAACCAGTGTTGGATGTAAATGCATCTTCCCTACTGAAATACAAAATAGCTTTTCCAAGACTTATTTTTCTTGTGTTTCACACAGGGGATTAATTAGATTCATTTTCACGCTGAAATATTTTAGAGCTATTTATTACACACTGCAAAGTTGGGGTTAACTTGGTTCCAGGGGCTAAGCCAAGTCATTCAGACAGAGAAGCCAGACGTGATGGCAGGAAGATCCATTTTTGTAGTCTGGCACTGTTTGTGTTTATAAATGCCTTCAGTTCGTATCCTCTTTTCATTCAATTTGAGAAATTCTCTTTCCAGCAAAAAATATCCAAAGGAGAAATATTAAAAGTGGCATGATTTGCTAAGGTTTCATTTTTGTCACCAGAAAATACTAAAATAAAAGTAGAGAAAGCATCAGACAGGTAGGATAAATATCAGTGCTATGTTTTGCTTTTGTAATAATCCTGAAGCACACTACTCAAAAATTCATTTGCCTGTAGTGGACATGGCAAACTTGAATTTTTTTCTAGATCACCACACTGGGCAGTTTCAAATGAATGTGTGTGGAAATTCAAGAGATTAAATGACTTAAGGTACAGGTGGAAACTTTACAAAATCAAGTAAGTAATGAATTAGGCTCAACTTTATTTCTGGTTGGTGGAATTCACTTAGAATTACAGCTTAAAAGAAATCAAGATGTTTCTCAACATACATCACACATGAGATGCCAAGAAACCCCTTCCAATTGCCTAAAAATTTCAAGTATCAGAATTTCAGCTATCTTTAGTGAACAGTTAAAACTGTTAAAACTTTGTATCCTGCCTCAGAGCTAAATAGGAGGCTTTAAAAGAGAAATTTCCTTGCATGGATGTACATCAATACCTGTAACCTTCAGGCTGAGGTTCAGATGTTAATATTGTAGTTACTCCCTTTCGTAATCTCGTTCCCCAGCAGATGGTAAACATGCACTTTTGCTGTCCCTGTGCAAAGGGTCTGGTATATTCCAAAATATAGCAAGAGTTTACCCTGTTCTGGATTACAGGAAGAAAACATTCTGTAGTGCGTTGGTATTACCTCTTTATGGGAAAGCAGCAAACATAAAATAAATTAGATTAATCTTTTGAAGACTTTACGACAGGCAGGGTAATAGGAAAAAGAAAATAAACACATCTAATGAGTAAGGAAATAGGGATTTCCTTTGGCTTTTTTCTTGTGTCAGTGAAGCAAATTTAGCCTGGATTCAAAACTGTACAGCTTGAGCTGCTCTGGGGTAAACAGACGAAAATATATTATGATGCTTTCATGTGTATCTGTATGTGCACAAGGACAAGAAGCAGGCTTTTCTAGAAATGGTGTTCCTCATCTTATTTCAAAAAAGCAACACATCCTCAGAATGGATATGTCATTAAAACATTATGTTCATTCTTTTGCCATACCTGAATCATAAACATACACACAGACACATGTTTTGGTTTCAGCTCAAAGCAAAACTAAAAGTCCCCAACAAAAGAAGATACTTGCAGCAGAATCAACCAGAGCCAGGCAGCACTGCAATGAGGTAGGTTCACTCGTATATGAAGTAGGCCAGCCTGCCTCAGTATCTTACTCACATAAATAAGTTTTTGGCAAGTTTTCAAATAAGTACGTTAAGTTTTAAACGAACGTTAACCTGCCTCTTGTCCAAGTTAGGCAGACATGACTTTGACATGCACAGTTTAGTCCCAGGACTATGAGAAGGCTGGAATTAGAGGTAAGAACAGAGGCAGGTGATGTGGTCAAGATGAACCATGAATGGCACTCAGAAAGCCAAGGGCTGCCAAAAGCCAAATGTCTGGATGAGGTGACTGTTTCTGTATGATGGTCTTAGAGGCTCAGCGTTACTCCTATTATTGCACCTTCAACTGCCATTCTTCCATTGCCTGGACAACAGGACTGGGATAAGAAGACTGGATAGGATGAAAGCAGAGAGGGCACAAAACAGGCTTTCTTTCCTTCACTAAAGCTTAGACTGGAGACATAACAAAGTTCCTCTTATTGTGCCCAAAACATGAGTGTCACTGTGATAAAGGGAAAGGTGGTGCACTACAAATGATATTGCATCATCAGCTGTTGGTGAAATGTACTAAAAATCCATCAGATTAGAGGCCAGGCCTTTAGTTTTATTCTGAGGCGAGGAAATGCAGCACTTTCCTAACAGACTAGTAAAGCAATCATCCTGCAAAGGACAGGAATCCACATACATCTTTTTTTTTTTTCCATTGACTATGCAGCAAGCATAATCTAACCCACTCTGTTGTCTCTAGTAATACTTTGCCAGTCTGAAAATCCCATTCCTGACTGACATGTCATACTTGTTATACATAATATACCTGATAAGGATTGCAATAACACTTCAGAATGTATACTGAAGACCTGTTCTTTTTACACTCATATTCTTACTCATACTGAATTTCCCTTTACCCTGCAAAAAATTCTACTAAAATCAATGGGTTTTGTGGCAGTAAAGGTACTAATTACTAATTACTACTACCACTTTTGTGGTAGTAAAGGTACTAATTTGTGTAAAGGTACTAATACAGTCTATAATACTATTCCACATTGGGACTACGATCTATTAACTTACTTGCAAGGATGAAACTTGGGAAACCTGTCCAGTACTGAAACCAAAATTAGGCGTCTACTATGTCAATGATCCACCAATTAAAGAAGAACCTTGTTAGTAGGATTTAATGGCTCCAAAGAACACTATTCAGTCAATAAGCCTCTAATATCAGAGAGATTCACACCTGAAAATGGAATCCTATGGCTCCAAAGGGGCAATTATAGACAATCAAATAAATCGTATAACCACATGCAGTAGTGCAACATGGACCTTAATGGAGACAGTACAGTGAAATTTTGTTAACAGTCTTATATTTGCAGTCCACACTGTACTTGTTTTTCTATGTTACCACTAACAAAGGAAATGAAGCTTAGAGGCCAGCCAAAGTGCCAGCCCTTGCACTGTAAATTATTGCAAGTCAGTTGGTCTATTTTTAGGGGAAATATTTATTTTTCTTTTTCTTTTGTCACCTTTTGCTTTCTTCCCATTTTCCTTTTTCGTTTCCAGGTTGATAGTAGCAGAAGAGAAAGATTCTGGTTTTGCAGTAAATAGGTCTTCAAAGCAATAGTAGAACAATAAGCAGTCACATTTCCAAGGAGTTTTTTGGGTGGGTCAAAAGAAGAAAATCAATTATATCTTGAATAATGAAAATAGTAAGTGATGGAATAGAGAATGTTCTCTCAAAAGAAGCCAAATCAGCTATTTTCACTTCTACACATCTCACTCTTCAAGAGACCATGTCTGAGAGGGGAAATACAGCCCAAAGTCTGCAGATGTCATTGATATAAAAGGTTTGGGAAAGGAACTTTTTGTCAGTTTGTCACTATGAAATTGCAAGTTTTACTTTGTAATGGCCACTTTGGGACAGCTTTCTCTGTAAGACAGGGCACCTTCTGTGTTAGTCCGCTTGAGTCAGACCCCAAGACTTACAAGACTACTCATGACATGAGAATTAAATGTGAGACCATCCCAAGTACAGCAAGAAAGACAGGAACAAGCGCCCCATTGCCTCCTTCTCACCAGCTCCAGTTAACAGGATGGCACTGGTTCAAATATTGCACATTCAGGAGGGCTGAGAGAGAAATTCAGGATCAACTTTTCTGGAAAAGAAATAAGCCCATAGTTAGTATGGGAGAACCTCACAGATATTAGCAGTAAATATTTCTGAGCTGGGATTGCAGTTGCCTCAACATCTTCAAGTCCCTCAGGTCTTAAAGACATTCCTCATGATTCCTTGAGTGGGATTGATCTGAGCTAATGGAGAACTTGATGCTTGAGCTAGTCATTTAGAAGCAGGTATTCTGAGGTACAGTACATCTTCACTGTAGTCAGATGCCTGAAACAGGACAGATTAATTGCATCCCCAAAGTGCTTCCCCCCCCAATTACTATAAAAGAAGCTCAGACAAGATCTCTGCACTGTCACTATCTAAAGCTAGCCTGTTTTAAAAAACCTCTACCATATGGCTATGCTGTCTGCAGGGTAATCATCTTGGTATACCAGAAATAAGGGGACAGTACATAAAACAGAGCGAGGAAGAAAGCAAAATATTAATTGGTAGCCTAAAAATAGTCACTAAGTTATTCTCTCCTCCACAAAAGGATTCAGCATATTGCTATATCTGAGCTCTGCTGAACTCAGGACTCTTACTGTTATTGCAGCAACCTCCATCCCACACCCCAATCTTAGTCCAGAAGCCCCTTGCCACTGCTGAATCAGAACTGCATGCAGATATTTCATGATAGCTCTGAGGAACCCTACAGCATGTCAGATCTCACCATCCCTGGTGGCTAGATCTTCTGTGTCCCTTTCCCCCAGCAAAGGGAGCCCTTGTGCGGCAAAATGGTTTTAGACAACCAGGTAGTTTTTATGATTAATTTTGAGATTTTGATTAATTAAAATCTAAGTAACAATTAAAAAAAAATCTCAGAAAATTCACAGTTCAAACTTCACAGTCCAAATGGGATGATGGAATGAAAGCTGCTATCTCAGATGGGATATTTAATTCTAAATGAGAACTGTAAATTGTATTAGTGTTGCCTTAATAGGGAGAGCTTATTGAAACACAAATTGAACATTCTTTCAGTAAGTAATAAGTATATTAAATCAACATTTGAGATAATTTGAGATACATTTGAGTATATTAAGTATTTGAATACTCTGTGTGTATGTATATAGATAGTATTCAGCATCGATATCTGAGTATATTGAAATCAAAATAGAGCTATAAAACCATGTATTGTATTAGGGCCAAAGCCCCCACATTTTTGGCAAAAAATATGTAGAGCTGCTTTACTATAAAGAGGTGGCTTCTCATTTATTGATGTACAGAAGTGCTGCTTTGGGATGGTGAGTCCTGTGAGTTTACTTCAAACCATTTTAGGTGGCATCAGGCTACATCTGACTTTTGAATCCTACCTGTTTTTCATAAGATTTAATACTGTATGCCTTCTCATTTGTTAAAATTTAATCCAAACAAAATTTGAGTAAACATTTCTTCATCTGTGAAAAGATTTAGGGCTCTAAAGTCACACTCTTTCTGAGAAATTTATTAAAATTATTACAATTTTTTTTTTATCATCTTAGAGGTATAAAAAGGATTAAATCCTGCTTGACTTCTTTTGGACTTTCTATTGGAAACTGGTTTGCATATTGTTGTTACATGCATATTGAATTTCTGTAATTCTTTGCAGCTCTGCCAGGAACATCATCCCAAAAATTGTAAAGGATCCAAAATGCAGCATCAAAAGCAATTCCTGGCACCTGTAGGAACAGCCAGCACTTTTCTCCAGTCTCTGAGTCTCCAAACCTTTACTCAAAGTTAATATTTTCTTCAATTTTAGTTTAGCCATAATCTTATATGCTCCCAAACTCATTTGTGTTTTGATAGAATTATGTTTAACAGAATTGTTTGCAAGATGCACAGCACTGACTCTTATGCGAACTTTTCAGTTAAAATCAAAAGCATTGTCATTAACTGATGGATTATTAATTACCAATGCAACCTAAATTGTTTAATCAGAAAGTTCAGTTGCTTTAGGCACTGGAGAAATAAAAGATGGTGCTGAGAAATACTCTTTTTTTAAAATGACATTGCATCATCTGGTACACTCAGTCACAATTTTAGTGGAAGATGAAAACATACACTTCAGAGTGAGTCCAATCTTTAGAAATAGTTACAAGTGTCAGATAATTTACACTGTTTACAAGGCAAACAGAAATTTCTACAAATACCACTAGCTATGGAATTCAATAGACCTTTAGAAATATTAAATAAGAAACATTTCCAAGACTACCAAAAGACTACAAAGCCTTGTACAGTCCACTGACTTATCTGCTCCTGTTGTTTCACATGGGCACTGGTGATATAGCCAGGACCAGTCTGAGGAGTATCCAGGATTACTGAGCCCTGGAAGCAGTGGCAACAGACCATGGGACTTGCTTTGAGAAACCTGGTATACTGGGGGCTGACAGGGTCTATCTGTCAGAGAAGGGGAAGAGCATCTTTGATCATAGGTTTGCCAAGCTGGTGAAAAGGGCTTTAAACTAAAGTTGCCAGAGGAGTGGAACCTCGATCCATCCCACTCCTACCAGCTTGATGCCAGTGCCAGCAACAGATGCCCAGAGCCTGGAGAGGGTTCATAGGTCAGCAGAAGAGTACCTGAAGAGCAGCACAGAGGAATTCCAACCACTTAGTCAGCTTCACTGGAGGTCCAACTTAAGTGCCTCTATGCAAATGCATGTAGCATGGGGAATAAACAAGAGGAGCTAGAGATGTGCACACGCCTGCAGGGCTATGATCTTATTGGCATCATGGAGATGGGGTGGAATGGCTCCTACGACTGGTGTGTTGGAATGGAAGGGTACAGGGTCTTCAGGAAGGAAAGGCAGGGGAGATGAGGAGGGTGTGTTACCCTCTATGTCAATGACCAGCCAGAGTGCATGGAACTCTGCCTGGGGATGGATGAGGAGCTGATCAAGAGTTTATGGGTCAGGATTAAATGGAGGGCAGGGACAGGTGACATTATAGTGGGGCTCTGCTACAGGCCACCCAGGAAGACCAAGCAGATGAGGCCTTCTATAGACAGATGGGAGCAGCCTCACATTCACAAGTTCTGGTCCTCATGGGGGACTTCAACCATCCCAATATCTGTTGGAGGGGCAACACTTCAGTGCATAAGCAATCCAGGAGGTACCTGGAATGAGTTGACAACTTCCTTCTCCAAGTGCTGAAGGAGCTAATGAGGAGAGGTGCTATGTTGGACCTTGTTCTCACCAACAGGGAGGGGCTGGTGGGCACTGTGGAGCTTGGTTTCAGTGGCCATGAAATAGTGTAGTTCAAGATCCTTAGGGCAGCGAGAAGAACACACATCAAGCTCGTTATCTTGGACTCCAGGAGGTAAACTTTGGCCACTTCAGGGATCTGCTTGGCAGCATAACATTGGATAAAGCCCTGGAGGGAAGAGGGGCCCAAAGAAGATGGTTAATATTCAAGGGTCACCTCCGTCAAGCTCAGGAGCAATGTATCCTGACAAAGAGGAAGTCAGGTAAGAACATCAGGAGATCTGCATGGATGACAATTGGAAAAAGGAAGCCTACAGAGAGGGGAAGCAAGGACAGGTAGCCTGGAAGGAATACAGAGAAATTGTCTGAGAAGCCAGGGTTCAGGTTAAGAAAGCTAAAGCCCTGACAGAATTAAATCTGGTCAGGGACATCAAGGGTGACAAGAAAAGCTTCTATAGGTATGTCGGTGATAAAAGGAAGACTAGGGAAAATGCAGGCTCTCTCTGGAAGGAAACAGGACCTTGTTACCTGCACACAGAGAAGGCTGAGGTACTCAATGACATTTTTGTCTGTCTCCACTGGCAAGTGCTCCAGCCACATCACCCAAGACACAGAAGGCAAAGGCAGGGACTCCAAGAATGAAGAACCACCTACTGTAGGAGAAGATCAGGTTCAAGACCATCTAAAGAACCTGAAGGTGCACAAGTCCATGGGACCTGATAAAAGGCATCTGTGGGTCTTGAAGGAACTGGTAGATGAAGTGGCTAAGCCACTATCCATTATATTTGAGAAGCCATGGCAGTACGGTGAAGTTCCTTCTGACTGGGAAAGGGGAAACATAACCCCCATTTCTAAAAAGGGAAAAAAGGAAGACCTAGGGAACTACAGACCAGTCGGTCTCACCTCTGTGCCCAGCAAGACCATGGAGCAGATCCTCCTGGAAGCTATGCTAGGACACATGGAAAATAAGAAGGTGACACTCAACATGGCTTCACTAAGGGCAAATTGTGCCTGACAAATTTGGTGGCCTTCTACAATGGGGTTACAGCATTAGTGGATAAGGGAAGATCAGCTGATGTCATCTCCATGGACTTGTGCAAAGCATCTGACACTGTCATGCATGAAATCCTGGTCTCTAAATTGGAGAGACATGGGTTTGATGGATGGACCACTCGGTGGGTAAGGAATTGACTGAACAGTTGCACTCAAAGAGTTGCGATCAACAGCTCGATGTCCAACTGGAGAGCAGTGACAAGTGGCATTCCTCAGGGGTCGGTGTTGGGACCAGCACTTGTTTAACACCTTTGCTGGAGACACGGACAGGGGGACTGAGTGAACCCTCTGCGAGTTTGCCAACGGCACCAAGCTGTGTGGTGTGGTCACACACTGGAGGGAAGGGATGAGCCATCCAGAGGGACCTGGACAGGCTGGAGAGGTGGGACAGTGCAAATCTCCTGAAGTTCATCAAGGCCAAGTGCAAGGTCCTGCACATGGGTCAGGGCAATCCCAAGCACAAATACAGTCTGGATGATAAGTGGATTGAGAGAAGCCCTATGGAGAAGGTATTGGGGGTACTGGTGAATGGAAAACTGAATATGAGCTAGCAATCTGCTCCCACAGCCCAGAAAGCAAATTGTACCATAGGCTGCATCAAGACAAGTGTGACCAGCAGATTGAGGGAGGTGATTCCCCACCTCTAGTCTGCTGTTGTGAGACCCCACCTGGAGTACTCTGTCCAGCTCTGGGGACCCCAGCATAAGAAGGACATGGACCTGATCAAAAGGGTCTAGAGGAGGCCACAAAGATGATCAGGGGGCTGGAGCACCTCCCCTATGAGGACAGGCTGAGAGAACTGGGGTTGTTCGCCTGGAGAAGAGAAGGCTCCAGGGAGACGTCACAGAGGTTTTCCAGTCCTTAAAGGGGGCCTACAGAAAGATGGGAAGGGTATCTATATATCAGAGAGTGTAGGGATAGGATGAGAAGTGATGGTTTTAAACTGAAAGAGGGTAGATTTAGATTAGATGTAAGGAAGAAATTCTTCACTGTGAGGGTGGTGAGGCCCTGGCACAGGTTGCCCAGAGAGGCTGTGGCTGCCCCCTCCCTGGCAGTGTTCAAGGCCAGGTTGGACAGGGCTGTGAGCAACCTGGGCTAGTGGAAGGTGTCCCTGACCATGGCAGGGGGCTTGGAACTAGATGATCTTTAAGGTCCCTTTCAACCCAAACCATTCTATAATTCTATGATTCCAAAATTTTTTGGTATGAATAAACAGTCTGATTTCTCTAATGAATATATTGACTGAAGTCAGGGAGAACCACAAGCTTTCAGTATTGCTGAAAATCAGTACTTTTTTTTTAAAGGCCCAAATAAAAATTTAGGAGACAGGTATGATGATATACATAGCATGTTGCTTATTGCTTCAAATAAAACCAGATCAGAAAACTACATGAAATGTAACGTTATTGTTGCCAAAGAACACCATTTAGCCAAAAACCTCTGCTAAAATCCTGTTCTGAACAGGACAATTCTGTTTGCCCTCCAAACCAAGTCTGGAGGGGAAGGAGAACATGATCCTTTATAAATCTTGCTACCCAAAGCAATAGAGACTCTCCCAGTTTTACCTGACTGAGAAGGGATACTGCGATGGACAGATATTAGCAAGTCCAAGCTTGTTCTTGAGTAGCAGGCCTGTGAGCCAAAGCCGTAACAACTTTTGATGCTGATTGGCCATTTTTCTATATTGAACACTTAAAGTCATAAGTTTTACTGCAAGTGACAAAAATATCTGACTAATTCTTTAGGCTCCCTTGCTGTCTTTTGGAGGGCATTTTGCATAGAAAACTGCATGCTTTTTGAAGTCCCAGAGACATAAAAGCAAATGTGGCAGAACACTTCTATTTACAAGCCAACAAGCACACAAATCTTTGGCTAGACCTTACTCAAACGAAATTCACTAAAACTTTCATGAAAGAATGTGAATTCTTTTTATTATTGCTCCTCATTCTTTCCTGCTTCAAATCTCTCCTGACCCACAAAATTGCCATACATCATTAGGTTAGGAAATCAGTTGTGCCAATTATTAGTCTCATGACATTAGGTCTTTCAGCTGCTAGAATTATGTGTTTACCTGAGAATCTTGTATTTCATTTAAAAAGTATGTTTCTGGTTCTGGTCCTCATCATTTCAGTGAAAAGCTAGAAAACATGAACTCGAGGGACTCAAAAGGCGGAATAGAAATAAAAAGGATGAATAAATAAAATGTATGCTCGTAGTTATGAAGATCTCATTAATTTTAAGTAAATCTCCTCATTTTCTTAGTCCAAATTCATGGGGTTTTCATGTTGCAACAGAAGAAAACCAAGCAGGAGTAAGACATCCGTGCTTCCGCCTTCACAGCTGGGCAACTTGTGTTCACTCTTTCCCCCTTCTCAACAGGACCCAGAGTTAGGCTACACTTGGAAGCTCACTTGAAGCTGCTGTGGAATGGTCAGCAAGTGTCGCATAGGCTGAAGCAAAGTTTGTGCCTCTCCTTTGTAACTAACTATGAAAACGTTTGAGGCAGCCATGAGCATTGAAAGATGGTGGAATTAGTAGCAAAATGGCTCTGCAGACTGGCCGTATGTTATGAACCCCAGATCGCTGGGCTGACCAAAGTATGCCATATAATTTCCACAAAACCAAGAAATACTGGACCTTACATAAGCTGGGTAATAACCTTAACTAATAATATTCTAGTAATTCTAGTATCTAAATATGCTAATATTAATGGAAAAAAAAAAAAAGACATTCAAACATACTCAGCAGGATTTGAACTTTGAATATAAAAAAGAAACAGCAGTAAATGCAAGGAAACAGTCTCTTTACATCACATATGAAAATGAAATGTACTGGAAAGTAACCTAGAGGAAGGAAGGAAGGGTGCCGCGAGATTAGCACCAAAGATTTGGGGACACTGTAGCTGGGTTCTACCCCAACATAGTGACTTTCTGTGAAAACCTGAAAAAGTCACTCAACCTCCATGCATGTTATTTCCCTCATTTCTAAAAAGGTTTAGTGGGGTTTAATTCATTAATGTTTGTACAGCATGTACAGCTCCTTGACTAGATAGTACTGTAGAAATGCTAAGTATTATTATTCCACAGAAATATCCCAAAAGAAAAGTAATGCAGTACTACATTCTTTAATAAAAGAACACTTAAATTAATATGACATGATTTTTTATAAAAGAAAACAGAGAAGTCAAAATAATTTCCTACTAGTGAATTTAACAATCCCTCCTCCCACCACATTGTTCTCATCTTGTGTCCCAGCTGCATGTGAACTATAGATTCAATTCGTCCTCCAATTGCAAAATGAAAGGAAAACACCTGAAAAATCAAATAACTCTTTTTCCTAAGGCATAACTGTAATTTAAAACATAACATTATAGAATAAAAATCAATGGCATCGTTGAGTTTATTTTATTAAAAATGTTTCTCTGTGTACAGTGGCTATGTGTATAATCAGGATGGTGCAGCACAATAAATTTCCATTAAGAAACAATGATTTACTTACCACAGTGAAAGCAGTAATAAGGTTAAACTCTTAAGTTAAGTGGAAAGTAAGTCAAACTAAACCCCAGCAGGTTTCCTACTAGTGGCATAGCTAATGTTTTTGAAAATGTTCTAAATGTTCTTTCTCAAATATATGTATTATACATTGCAGTATTGTTAATTATATCCATTTTCTCTTTTATACACTTCCCCAGGAGATCAGTGAAGAATGGAAAACTTACTTATAGTGGATTTCAGATTTAATGAGACAAAGATGGTTTAATATATATGACAAAGTGATGTGCTCTCACCGTATTTGATAGGTAATTATTTTTTATACTCTAATGGCTACCATTTTGAAAATAATTAATGCATTATTTATGTAATTAATAGATAATCAACTGAGTAATGAAATACTCTGGTTACATCATTGTGAGTGGTACTATCCTGTTTAACATCTCTACTGCTCCTGACATGACATCATGTCGTATATATATGAAAAGATTTCATTTGAGAGATTTATGCACATACCAAATACGTAAGTAACATTGCTATGGTATTTCTGTTCATATGTGTGTGTGTATATATATATATATATATATATATATATATATATAAAAGTCTTAGCTATATATATAAATGTATATTTAAGAACCACTTTGTCTGAAATTAGATTTTTGAATCCATAGTTATGTATTTAAATAAATTACATCATATTCCACAGAAACAAAAAAGCATGAGCGTTTCCTACGGAAAACATGGATCTACTGCTGTGAAGTTTTGCAGGTCTATCAACAGTCCTTCATAACCACTAGCTTTGAAGTTTGCTGATAGAACAAATAGAATCAGCATGATTTTTTTCCCCATTAGCAGAAGACCACAAGTCATTAAAAAAAAAAAAAAAAAAGTAATGAAAATACTTAAAAATGTATTCAAATGGACATACTCAGTATCATGGAAAAAACCCTACCAACTTTATCTACATTGACATAACTTTCTCACTAACCCTCATGATTGGAAAAGGAAGAGATAAGGAATGACTAATTGGGAAGACAGTCACTTTACTGCTATTGTTTTCTTGAACACTTTATCAAAAAGTATGTTTAGAAGTTTTAGAAGTTCACAAGTTTAGAGTCAGTTGAACAGGAGCCAGCAGTGTGCCCAGGTGGCCAAGAAGGCCAATGGCATCTTGGCTTGTGTCAGCAATAGCGTGGCCAGCAGGGACAGGGAAGGGATCTTGCCCCTGTACTCGGCACTGGTGAGGCCGCCCCTCGATTCCTGTGTTCAGTTTTGGGCCCCTCACTACAAAAAGGACATTGAATGACTCGAGCATGTCCAGAGAAGGGCAACGGAGCTGGTGCAGGGTCTGGAGCACAGGTCTGATGGGGAGCGGCTGAGGGAACTGGGGGTGTTTAGTCTGGAGAAGAGGAGGCT
Organism: Athene noctua; assembly: GCF_965140245.1. NCBI lineage: Eukaryota > Metazoa > Chordata > Aves > Strigiformes > Strigidae > Athene > Athene noctua. The sequence continues at coordinate 23,532,992 of NC_134042.1, read as the reverse complement.
GAGGGGAGACCTCATCGCCCTCTACAGCTACCTGAAAGGAGGGTGCAGAGAGCTGGGGATGAGTCTCTTGAACCCATTACAAGGAATAGGACAAGAGGGAATGGCCTCAAGTTGCACCAGGGAAGGTTTAGACTGGATATCAGGAGGAAGCATTTCTTTACAGAACGGGTTGTTACGCATTGGAATGGGCTGCCCAGGGAGGTGGTGGAGTCCCCAGCCTTGGAGGTGTTTAAGAGTCAGGTCGACATAGCGCGCTGAGGGATCTGGTGGAGCTGGGAGCTGTCAGTGTTAGGTCAATGGTTGGACTGGATGATCTTCAAGGTCTTTTCCACCCTAGACGATTCTGTGATTCTGCAAAGTGTTTGCAACATGCCCTTTGAGAAGATTATTTAATAAATTGTCCCTCACCTTAAGAGTAGTGTTGCACTAGACACCCTGATGTACTAGTGGACGAGAAAAACTTCACCTCTCAAGCTCAACAACTACTCGTGATTCCTTTTTTATTCTTTGGTCAAAGATAGCTTGCAGAGTAAAATGACCTGTAATGATGACTCAGGTGAGGGTTTATTTAAAAGTGATAGCTATAAACAGGAGAAAATTGCATGGTTCTACCAGGTTTGTTTGCTAACTTAATAGCCCTCTTTCCTAAACAGTCCCACTGCTTTTGGGGAATGGAACAAAACGTACAACCTCCATTAAGTCAGTTGTAAAGCTGCGTGCTGGTCTTCAGTTGAAGGAGCCTATCCATCTGAATATAGCATTGTGACTACAATTCTTTCCCCTCCCTTCCATAATCTTCAGGTTTAGGCTTAAAATGTGGCCTAGATTAATGCAAATCTCATAGTGTACATGTCTTTTTACATAATTCACCACAAACTTGAATGTTTTCTCATGTACGTCAAATTTATATCTCTGTGAATGTGACCTCAAATAGGCTACTCCTGACTCATGTGCAGAGAAATAGGCTATTAAACTGATGGTCACAGAACGCATTTAATTAACTGATGTAGGCAGTGAAGTTCAGAGTGAAACTTTTCGTGACAAAACTCAGCTTTATGGTGAAGTAAAATGAAAGAATACTATTGCTTTTCCAATTGTGGTGTGATTAGCCCTCTAAAACTCTCTCCTGCAAAAAGTCTAAGGAATAAATATTATTGTAAAGGTTCAATAAAATCAACATGAATGAGAACAAAGTACATAAATGAAGGTGAAAATATGAATATATGATTACATATGTACATGCATTGCATTATGTTGTATAAGATAAATATTTTATCCCACCATAAAGAGGAGTCTCTCTATGGAAACTATGATTGTTTTTTTATTACCTTAAAATATTGCAGTTGTTTCTCAGCATTCATTGTTCCTTCATTTTCTTGTCTCAGACAGGAATTGAAGATGAAAAGCTCTGTATCTCTCAGCCACCCTTTCAGCTCTTTGATCCTGACCTCCAGCTGCCTTACCAGGCTGCCGCTTTCAGGCGAGAGCAGGTCACGTGGACCTAACCCACTGTGCCCTACCATTGTGTCTTGGATCTTCTCTCCTAGGGTTTTCTAATGCATCAGATAAAGAAAACATAGATTAGTCTTATGTACCAAAACATATACAGGTTAACATGCAACAAGAAGCATCTGTTAGATGACTAGAGATGTGGGTTTTTTTAATAATTACTACTAATATCAATCAATTTCATCCTTTGTTTCCTTGTTTCAATCAATTTCATTTTTTGTATCCTTGTTTCTCACTTATGCTGTTCTCTCTGGGTCAGTGACTTTGCTGGAAGCATGATAAATCAATGTTTATTAAGAGCAACTATGGGCAGAGGAGACAAAATGGTACATAACTTTTTTAAGTAGTTACTCTACAGAATTTGTTCGTGGCTTTAGACACTTGTGACCGTGAGAGTTACCAGTTTCTAGGCAGCAACAGAAAATATGACAAACAAACTCTTCACCAAACTCCAAGGTACCATCTAAGTTTTTTGGGAAACACTGAAATGTTTTCTGAGGTATGAACTGTAAGGTCACAGTTTCCAGACTTGTAGTCCTGAGGTTGTATACAGGAGCAGTTAGGTTACAAAACAGCTGGTTTGCCTTTAAAGGTGGATGAACTCCTTCAGATGCCAATAAACTAGAAATTACAAAGCTTCAATGTTCCTGAACATCAAGCCAATTATTTAGGCAACTAAATTTGGATTTAAGTTCTCCACATTAAGCATCCACTTTGAAAATAATGGACCAGAATAAACATTCACCTCTGATCACTAATGAAACTAATTTTCTACAGCTTTTCAAAGTCCTATTTCTAATAAAAGACCACTGAATAACATTTTGATAGTGGATGCTGTGAGCTTAATGAATATTCTGAAGAGGCCAGGGATAGAAAGTTACCTTCCTTTTCAGTATTTTGAAAGGCAATCCTTTAGCATCACAAGGGAGATATGCTGTTGCCTGCTTCTTCTATGCCAAGCAGTATTTTATCTGACCTATAAGAGGCTGTCAGGCTGACACTTATTATAAGCACTAGATCTGTGTTAGTGATTGTAGAATATTGAATATACACTGACAATCACATTCAATAACCTTTTAAACTGATAATTAGCAGTGGTTAATTGTTGTAACATGAAGATACAGTTTTAGGTGACCCAAAACAGCTGTCTGTTGAAAATACATGCTTTAGAAAGTTACTGGGATATAATTTATAACAATGAAGTGAGCTTCCAAAATTAAGCTTTAAAACACAAATAAAACGAGACCAACAGACATTAATCTACTATGCGGCATTCTGTGAATAACATCTTTTGGAGATCATAACTGAAAAACATGCTTTCTTGGCAACACCCTTCTATTTTCATGGTGCAAATATTGATAATTTGAAGACCCTCAGTGGAATCCAGCGCGAGCTATTGTTTTTATGCTGTAACAAAAGTAGCAGCAGGAGGTGAAATCAATGCCCTTGGAGGGTAGGGTCACAAAAAAGAATTTATAGCCACTTTTTTGTTCTGGAACAGTTTGCAATCATAAATTCTTCATAAACAGAATACTTCAGAGAATGGTCCGTCTTCATAAATATACGACAGAGGACATCAATTTCATTTAATTCACAATTTGTGTCAGCACAGCAGATGCCAATGCCTGCCTTGATAGGGTTGTTTAATATGCAATTGAGACAGAGTAATATTCAGCACAGGGGACAAAATTTCACAGATTAAACTGTACGCACCACTGACATTTCATTCTAATGTATTTCCATTCCACACTGTTCACCTTAGATGAAAGTAATATTAAAAACCATATCCCTCTATTTTACCATTGTTAGAAGTTAAAATCCTTGTCTTTAATTTTTTTCATGCCAATTAAAACGTAATCATGCCAATTAAAACAGTATGCCTAGTGCTGTTAGTTTCTGCAGAGGTTTTTATTAAATTAAACAAAACTCTATCAAACTCTGCTTATTATTCATGAAATTGCGTTTAGCAGGAAAACTATAATAGTTATATTTTATTTTTCTGTAAATGCTGAAATTAATGGCAAAACTTAATCCAGAGGTATATTTAGATTTTAACATACTGAGAAGTGGAGGGCTTTAATTATTTTTAAGACAGAGTTTTTCTAGATTTTTAGAATGATGATCAGTTACTTATCTCACAGTTTTATATCCTACCAGATCTATAACCTGTGCCACTGAATTACACTGATTAAATACATTGAAAGACATGAATATAAGGCTTACAACTGAAATGATTTTAAAAATACAAGTTGTCATGATCAGATGTAAAAGAATAGGTTAATAAGTCCAATTTATCAGTAAATTTATTAATGTTCAGTTTTAAAATGCTTGTGGTGATGCTGCAGATTAAAATTAAAAAGTAGTAAGATCACTAGTCACAAGGCAACTTTTAACATTTTCTGACAATTTGCACAGTTAGAGAATCAAGAGATTAGAAAAAACTGTGCTGACCTAAAACTGTGCCTCTGTAAAATTACTATTGCATTACTAAATAAGCTGAAGCAACACAAGTCAGTATTTAAAATGCTGTTGGCAAGTTGCACGTATAGTTTACTCGTAATATATTAGAAATGTTTTTTAAACTAAGATAATAGCATGCAAAATTATGCAATGTAACTGTATTGTTAATATCACACATCTATAATTAATCATTTAAAGTAATTTATAAATTTATCTTACCCTTGATTTGAAGTGAAGGCAATTAAGGAGAGAAGTGGATGGAAAATATATAGTTTGACCTCTCTCTCTCTCAGCTGTTTTACAACAATAGGACAATAGTGTCTCCTGCACGGTGCCATCACTGGTCTCTGGGTAACAGAATCACTATATTGCTTTTTTTGCCAGATTCTTGTATCTCACTCTTTGGCTGAGACCCAGCCCATCATAGCGTGAAATGAATTACATGAAACTTTTTTGGCTTTTGTCAAAAGTGAGCTGAATACAGCAACATGAAACATATCCTGGCTGTATTCTCAGCTTCAGGTATTCAGATTTGTACTGAATCTGCATATTTGTTTTTGAGCCATCAGTGTGACCTGAAATATGCAGTGACAACCCCACTTTTCATCTTAAGGGTATAGTAAATAGTTAAACAGTAGATGTCTCTAACATGTACCTTCAGAATAAATTCTATTAACATTCACTCAAGCATGACAGTCAGTGTATATCAGATATACTGCATTATAGTTGACTTGGTGCATACCCGTAATACATGGCATATTTTACTTACATTTTTTATGTATTAAAGAACTAAAATTATTAAAGTCAGACAGGAGACAAGCATGGAATAAAAAAAAATCAACAGAAGAGGAAAATACTATGGAGTTTTTATAATAGCATGAGTAGCTTGTTTGAAATGTACGTGGTGAATTGAAAGAGAGAGATATTGTGCCTCAAATTAGAAATCAGACAGACAGCGTACTTCAACACACAAAATGTACACATAACCCACAAACAGTAATAAAAATGCAAATACCCCAAGCAGTTCCCATTTTTCATTAATTGAATCCACTTTTTCAAGGAGATCATTTGGTAGTAAAACACCACTTTTCTTCAGAGCTTCAACCTTACTAAGCAGTTCCATCTTTTTCGGGTGCCTGATTGACATTTCTACATTGTATCTCTAAAGTGAAAAGAAATATATAATATTAGCTACTGTAAAGACTTTTCTCTATAAAAAATTAAACTTTAATTCTATGTGCCCAGTTATGATTATGCTCACTATGTCTTTTTTTTTTTTTTTAAGCACACAACATTCTCATAACATGTCATAAAAGATTTAGGTACCAAGCACGTAGCCTTCTGGGTGACGTATCTATGCAGGCAGTTAGCTATTGATTACATAGAGTAATATTCACTCACAATATTCACTTGTACAGTAGTATTCACTAACTCACATATGAAGCTTGATCTGCCTTTGTCTCATTCAAGTCAATGGTATCTTATTTTTCAAACACGCTACTTCAGCAAGTAACACTGAGGCTCTCCATTGAAAAAAAAAAAAAAAAAGAAAAGGAAATAATCTCGTAATTATGTTTCCCATATAGTTTGTTTTTTCTCTGTCTCATTGTGGATTCTGTCTCATTGACAGGCCTGAAGTACTAATACACATGAAAACGTGAGAGTTTCACCCTAGAAAAACAATGAGATATAATTCCCTTACAACATAATATCAGTAACTTGATTTTTATTGCATCAACCAACAGGAGCGGTGAAATGACACACAAACGAGAACAGTCACAATGCTCATCCGTCCAAAACCTGAATTAAGTCTTAAATGTAACAGTTACTAGAGTGCTTAATTATGTTTTAGTGGCTTTAGTGGCTGGTACAATAAATCAAAAAATAAAATTTAACACATAGGCATTCACTAATATACACACCCTACATATAGTTAACCTAATTCCCTCTCCCTTTTACGTATAAAACAGCCATAGAAATAGAACTTCTGATACAGCCAAAAATGTACCTTTTACTGAAAGAGGGGAGTTCAGCACACATTCTTACAAAGATGTTTACAAGACATACATAAATTATGCATAGCTATTAGCAAATTGCATCCTAAACATTACGCTTTCTTTGCTTTAAATTCAGACAAGAAAACTGCTATAGCAGCTCATACTGAAAATGTTAATAACGGGGCTAAGTATAAAAAATTTAACTAGAATAAGGAATGTTTAAAACATGGGTGCCTTTACCAGATCCAAGAACACGCTCTGTAGGAAAACAAAGCAACAATACAATTGAAGACAGCTTAAAGAAAATAATAAAGGTGTAAAATCACTGTTTCAGCTAACAGGTCCTCACCATTTCCATGCATATGTTTGCATATTGTTAGTTTCATATTTTAGTCTCTCATTTACACAACACATGCACATCATTTGTATTATGTAAACTTCAGCAAATATTAGTCATTTGTGGATCATAGAGCAAATGTTTTAAATGAGGTGATTTAAACCATTTCTCATTATTAATGAACACTGATCAGGTGTCTGCGTATCCAAAATTACATGAATATGCATGGTAAAAAAACAAGGAATTGTTTATTAAAGAACTTGGCTTTTGATTCTTGGTGTACTGCAGCTAAGGTTTTAGAAATGTACAACAGTAGGTATCAACCAGGTTTGACACTAGGGAACTGGGTCTGCCAAGAGGCAACACCATTTCATTGGACTAAAATGTTCAACAAGTATGCTTCTTGGTCCTGTGTTATTGCCTTTTCAGCTAGAATGGTTACTGAAGGAGATTACAATCTTCTTTATGTAATCTGATTTCTATTTAAAGATGATATAGCTGAAAAGGATTTGCATAATTATTTCCATAAGTACATGTAATATCAAGGGGAATCCAACGTCCAATTTGCTAGGCACTGAAATCCAGTTCATGCAACTCCCTTTCTTTTGTCAAGTGAATTAATAGACTGAGGGAGTCCTCTAGCTGTGTGACACTGGTGCAGGCGCAGCTAGTTAATACTTGTCACCTGCTCTAGGCTGGTAGTTGCTGCTGCCCAGACTGGGCTGGGTATGTCCCTGCACAGTGCAGGACTGATGAAGAAATAAAATACATTGCATGTTTCACAACTACAATGCTCTTGTTAACATAGAAACAGAAGACGTTTCATTTAATTTTGAACTAGATAAAATAATTCAGTGCAGCATAATGCAAATAGTGTGACAGATGTTATAAAAGGTTATTACATTAAAAAATAAATAAGCTAGATTTTATGTACGCGCTCTGTCTTTGTCACCGTGTAACCTACTGTATAAATAAGCATGATGAAAGTGCTGATTGATAGAAAATGCATTATACTGTAACTGTAAACGATGAAAGAATTCAGTTCATTATTAGATGTATTGGTATGTGACTGAGAGTCAGTATTGTTTCACTCCTGGATATTTAACATGCAGTTAAGGGAAGAGCTTAATGTACAGGAGGTACAGTTTCAGAACTGATAGCACAAGATGCTATTGCTAATGCTATTTTTTAATCCATTAAACACCTACACTCTAAGCAGTTGCATCGAAAAATTAGCTACCAGCTCTATCAGTGCTGCACAACCCTAGTCTGGCAGGACTACTTAATCCTGTGGTGAGAAGATAATTTAATCTTCAGATTCATTCTTCCCTCAGCTTTAAGTGAGCAAAGGCTGCTCCATTGTGACAGTCTGTGGATGCTATGATATAGATTACTGTTTAATAGCCAAAAATGAGATTAAGGAAGTTAAAGTCACAGGTTTCTCACAGCAGCCACAAAAATAAATAAATGAGTAATATTTGATTTCCCACAACATCTGTCATTTTCAAAAACTGGGGGAAAAAACCCAAACAACAACATACTGGAAAAACTGCAAAATATTTACAGCATGATTAGCTGTGTGCATGCATGGCTGGTTTTGTGTTCCTGAAGCCACTCAAGAGAAATCCAAAACACTGTTATATAAGTTAAAGAATTTTGGCTTTTTATTCCTTCTCACTCAATACGATCAATATTTCTCAACGGACAATAGTGGAATTTAAAAAAAAGGCAGTAGCATTTATCCGTGAATAAGTTTGGCAAAAATATTTAAACCATGAGAAGTTGAATTCCAAAACAAAGCAAGTTAAAGCCTTACTTCCCCTGATAAAAATACTCTAAGAAATTCAGGCTGGCTTCATTGAGACACATTTTTTGACACTTTATACTAAACTGTGCCTTATTTTTCCCTTATTTTTTTCTTTTAAAAATTACATAAAACATTTTTTGTGTGAAAAATCACACCCGAAAATTCTGCCCAAATGGAGACTGGAACAATGCCTTGTAACAGTGTTAATTGTCACCATGGAAACCAGAAGAATAAGCCATTTTGAAACTGGTATAGAAGGCACACATTGAGCAACTCAAGCATTTTTCAGCCTCCCTCAGTGTTAAGGAACAAGATGCCTAGTCACTGAGAGGTCAGAGAAAGAAATCATCATGAAAGGTTCGTAGATGTGCACTGTCTGGTAAACAATAAAAAAATCTGTACACAGTTAACAACTCTGGAAGACTGCGCACTGCATCTTTCAGAAAGAGAAAGACCACAAAAAGATGATCAGGACTGGGGTGCGGATTCCACCCCTCGAGCAAAACTTTAGGGCAATATTATGCGAACCTTGCCCCTAAAGCTCCCTGGGAATTCTGTTGTTGTAATAAAACTTCAGAAGAGGAAAGAAAAAAAAAAAAAAAAAGCCTGCATGATGGAATTCAAAATAATGCTCTAAAAGCACACAGAGAGATTAAGACATCCATTGTAAGACTTTTGTATGGTGCTTCTGTTGGTTATAGTGAAAAGAGACTAGACATATTGAACACACAGTGGAGCTATGGCTATGAAGTACAGAAGAATTAAGCCAGTGAACTTTCTCCATTATTGGAATAAGGGTGTGCTATTTGTAGGTGTTCTGCATTCCATCATTCACATACTAACAAAATATCTTCAGTCAAATGTCACGGTATGATATACAACTGAGATCAGGACTGAGTAACTGACCTGAAATTTTAGTTTTACCTGGACCGGATCTCAGAATTTTAAAAACTCATCATCTGGAGTGTTCTGAGTGCTGCGGACACAAACACATAAGCACACATGTTCAGTGTCTGTATGTGCATGCGTAGTCAGCACTGGCACACATTTGCAAAATATACTGCATGCATAAAAATGAGTAAAGAATACTCTGCGAGCAAATTCACCAGATATGTAATATAAATATGTATAAACATATAGCAATGCACATATAGCAATATTTGTCCATCATCTCTTCACACGCATTTCTCACTTTGCTTTCTGGATAATGTTTGCACTCTTCATGCTAGGCTTCATGGTGGCCCCTTAGGAAGCCCATGCCTAATGCCATTCAGCGATGAACAAAGAGTCTTTTTATTCCAAAGTCCAGGGTCCAAAGCTCAGCTGTATACAAGCAAAGTGAAGGAATCTGCTAGAGGCCAGCCTACCCTTCACAATAGCTCTTAATGCTTCTACCTTTTTGGTACTATCAGTGTGAAACATTTTAGAAACCGTCCAGAAGCTTGGTTATATTTCTTACGCTGTCAGTAGCACTAGAACCTCTGGACAACATTCAAGATCTGGGCTGAGTGATCTGTCTAGATAAATAGCAGTTGCTGTTTCTTGCAAACTTCATGTATTTCACTATTAGCAATTTATGGCAAATAATTGCACAGGGAAATTATAAAGACTCCTACAATTGTCCTTGTAAATTAATAATAGGCTTTCTTGATTGGGATAAATTTGCTGCTGAGCCTCTGGAAAAATTAAAAAGTGCAATGTCATTTAAAATTGCCAGAACTCACACAGCAAATTACATCTGAGGTTAAGAATCAGTTTTTCGTCTTCCAGCTTATTCCATTTGCATGATCTGGAAATCATATTACATTGGCTATGTATTGTTAATTGGACATAGATTGCATTATCTTTGATATAAATCAAACTACAAATATTAAAATGAATTGCAAATTCTCTAATAGAAGATCATAAAACAATCTTTTTAAAGTATCTCCCATTAATAATTTAATTCCAATTATATCACTCAGAAAACTCAAGAAGGAGAGCGCTAACTTATTTCCATTTGCTTTTTTCCCCTACAGATAAGCACAATAGTATATGTATTTCTGTGAGAGTGCATGTGCATATGGGTGCATGTCTATAAAACAAAACAAATCTTAGCCCTTTTCTCTTAAACCCCTGTAGACACCTTGCTTTTTTGTTTCAGAAAGCAGCAAATGCAGATTCACTTCTGCTAAGTGTTCCTCACTGTGGCAGCTACAGAAATAAACACACTGAAAGAAATATTAAGTAACTCCATGAACTAAATTTTGCCTACATTAAAAAATTATTCAGTCAGTACCTATTGTTCTGCCTTTTTTTTTTTTTTTTTTTTTTTTTAGGAAGGTGATCCTAACCCTTTAAATTTTACTATAAATGTAATATCTTTTTGAAGACTTTGTATGCCCTTTAATGAATTTATATTAAATATTTAATACTGTTTAGGGCATATCCACTACTACCAAAAACAGTTATATTCCCAGCAGTCCCACTGTTTCAGGCAGAGGGCTTGATTGATCCTCCTAGCCTGAATTGAGTAGAATGAAAAGAAGCAGTTGGAAAATAGCTGCAATCATTTAATGCAGATGACCTCTGACAGGCTCACAGCTCTTCTATCTGAACAGAAATTTGCATGGGGTCTCTGTGCAGAGGAACAATGTAACCTAAATGGTAGACAATCTTTATTCTAATGAAGTGGGTGTCAAGGTCAATGTAAAACTGCAATGATAAATGGTGCACCACTAGGCAAGAGAAGTTGCATAGGCATTGTAGTGCTTTCACATTAATTGAAGGCTGAAATGCACTGAGTGAAAGCACAAGACTCTCTTTTCACCATAATGTGTTAATGCACAAATGTTTAAATGTTTTATTCAAGCCCCTAGCCTGTTGGCACAAATCTTATTGCAAACAAAAATACAATAGTTGGCCAATAACCAGAAAAATAGAACTTTTTATTAGCTTGCCTTATTTCTTGGATCCCTAACAACTTCCACAATCTACTCAGAGTACCAAAAGAATAACAAGTCTCCAGACACCTAATGTAATTCCCATGATCCTTTTTCTATTTAGGATATCTGTCTTTAATTAGTTCCAAACAAGCAAGCCTTTAGACAACTCTTCATTAGATACCATTCCCAATGAACTAACTGCGAGAAGAAAAGTCATGCTTCAATATTATTATTTCCTAGATTCCAAGTTTTCTTTTGGTATATAGTTAACATCTCCAGGTGCCTTTTGTTCTCAGTGAGAATTAGACCAGTAAAACTGGGTTTTGTAATGCAAAGAGTTGTGTGCCTAGAGTGGGGACTAAACTACAATCTGTTATTGTGGCTTTGTCAAAACTGCAATACAACTATAATTATAGTACTTCATCAGTCGATCAAGCAATTTGTAGAAGGCAGTACATTTTGTCTTATAAAAATGAGGAGGACAGTAAGCTGCTTTTTAAAATCCTGAGCTGCTTAAGCTTGTTAAGGGTATATTGTTTGCTAATACACTCATTAGCAGCCAAGCATTTTAACTTCATCAATTAAACGGGAAATGGTGTTGCACCATTAGTTTCACAAAATGCTAAAATACAGATAGCGGTCTACAGCTAAGAATTTTAGAAAACCTATTTTCACCTGCAAGCTGCATTATACACTTCAAACTGGTTTTTATGCAGCGACATATACATGGGGGGGTGGGGGTGGGGGGCGGGGGGGGGGGTGGTGGTGGTGTCTGTGCATGAATGTAGGTGGTGAAAGCCCTGCATATAGTTGTGAAGCTAATTATATATATACACATACACACCCACTTCAAATTTCCCAAGTCCCATAAGGATTACTGTTAAAGCACAGCGTCATTTCTTGACACCGATGAACATTTACGCATCTGAGTAATCCCAGGGATGACAGAAGTTTATTCCTGTGAACAACTAACAGCTCTCCTGGATAACTAAAGGGTTTGCAATATGGACGATAAATTTTGAATATTTATCAGCCGTTATAGTTTTAGGCTCTTCTGTGCAAATAGATGTTAACAATACGATTACAGTTATTAGACAAGGAGCTATAGCTTGTTACTAATTAAAAGGATCTGCACTACTTTCAGTTTCTGGGAGGCTGTGAGTGGCACGTACTGTACAATGCCATTTCTATTTTACAACTCGCCTGTGCAAGGGAATTTTCCATACGGAAATCAGTCTTCAGGATATTACAATTCAAGAGAATAAACTCCGGTGGAAAAAAAAAAAAAAAAAAAAAAGTATAGTGTAAAGGAAAAAAAAAAAAAAAAAGAAACCCAACACGTTACTGATGAAACTGTTTAAAAAACTGTACAGCTTCATCTGTGTGTGATTTGTCAGGTCTGAAGCTTTGACGTGCCCAAGGGGCAGACCCCAGCGGGGAGTAGGCTGCAGAGCTAAATAGCTGTGAAAGAAGTCTTAATGTAGGATGGAATTCAAACTAACCTTGACATGACCTCGGGAAAAATATGCAAAAAGTAAAATGAATGCACTCTGCAAGATACATCCTAATTTTGTGGCCGAGCTGGTTAGTTTCACAAACATAACTGGGACTTTAAAAGCAAAATAAAATGTGAGGAAAATGGGGAAACTTCGGAATTCAGAGTAAAAACTTAAGCGGGCATGGGGTGTTGCTGTGGAGGCATATGAACCATTTGGAAACAATCCAAATAAAAACCAACACTGAACAATATTGTTGTCAGCCTGTCTATTCAGGAAAATTGTTTTTTTAGGTTGAATATAAATGACACAAAGCCAAGATTACATCATTGCATTACAAAGTCTGTTGTGGCTTTTAGCCGAACAAGCCCCATGGATCTCCTGGCTGATGGCAGTAATTCAGTAAGAAGTTTTAAGGGCTTCTCTTTTTTTTTTTTTTAAAAGCTTTGTTACTCTAAATATAAAGGAATTTTGTTTAAATACTGATTATTTAATTTTTTAAAAATCTACATCCCTGATTTTGTTATGTAAGTTTACTACTTGATACAAACAGTAAAAATTTGAGTGGGTATATTAAGTTTTGATTTGGCTTTTTTTATGCATTTTGCCTGTCTTGCTTAGTGTTCAGTTAAGCAGGAGGACATCCACCTTAATATAGCAGCCAAGAATTGACTATTTCACTAGATATATGGAAATTTTAATTGAGTGTCAACTTGTGTTGAAATTCAATCCCATTACCTTCCGAATGCAATTTTGTAGCAGTACCAGTTATTTACTACACTATTAACCAGATTTTAAATATAATTAAATTGCTAAGAACATATACAAAATACAGCAGTTTGAATTCATATAGCAAGGGTAATCAAGTATCAGGTGCATGAGATTCCACTAGATCTAGAAACTGCCAGCCACCTACAAATAAAGACAACCCTGGCAGATGATGGTAGAACATGGTCCCACAATACAGGTTATAGTGCAGCTCAGGTAAGGCCACAGAGTTGGTGTACTTCATGTTATAACAATCTACCAATCTTGTGAACTAGATGTTTTACTGGGATCTTTGGCTGATACACCCATGAATTTCTGAGATTCATCTTGCATTGCTTGCACCAATGTAATATTAGAACTTTGAGGTTTTCTCCACACCTTGCACCAGAGGTGCGACTTTTGGTACAGACTAGTACAGATGCAACCAACAGACATGCTTAATATATCAAATATGGATTTAGCTTAATTTACATTTATTTAGGTGCCTGGAGAATAATTGATATTAAATAAATAAAAACATGATGTTCTTCAAGAATTATTAACTACTATACCTTTGGGTTAGTAGTCAGATATATTTATTGAGGAAAAAACAGAGTGCGGGAGATTCTAAAATACTGGTGTAGACTGCACTTAGCCCATTACTGAGCAAAAAATGTATTTGATGGCAGGGAAACTGTTTGGCCTGGAAACAAAAAGGTGGAGTTGCAGATCCATCCTTGGCTGGATATTCTGAAATGCTGACCCTACATGTAGCAAATCTCATATAGCTACATTTTTACCTTTACATTTTTACAAAAATAAAATACAACAACGCAAGATTATGGAGATTGTTTGAAGAAGATAATCAAAGAAAGTAATTTATAACCTGTTATCCTCCCTTCTGGTAAGATGTGCCTGCTTTTGCAGTATGCATGAAACATAAAATTGGAACTCCTCTAAACAAAGATTTAATTCCAAATGCACCGACTATTGTCAGGCTGTGTGTTACAAGAATCATTTTATTTTGAAATAGATGTTCCTGAGCATTTATCTTTCACAGACTGGCTCTTCTGAAGCCCTTACTCCAATGTTACTCAGCCAGAATGCTAATAGTGGTCAGTAATAGCCTTCCATGAGTGAGGTTTGCCTGAAAATCAACAAATAAATTATTCTCTCTTCTAGTAATACCTACTGGGATATGTTTGAGTGTTGACTATCTCTGGATCCTCTTCTTCTTACTTATTTGCTAAACTATTTCATGGGAGAAAATGTTCCCCACTGCAGAAAAGAGCCAAATGGAAATCTAAGTTCCTCAGACCAACAGAGGCAGAACTCAAAGTCCCCACCAAAGGACAGGAAAATCCACAAAGATCAGTATACCCACCATTTAAGGCACAGTGGCTTTAGTGATCCAAATTACTAGACCTTGTCAACTGTGAGAAAAGAAAATCATCCCTGGCCTGTGGTGATAGCCCTGCAATCTCTGCAGGCTGGTGAGTGACCTCAAGTCAAGACCAGACAAAATCTGTGTCTAGCTTGCTCAGTCTCTAAACTCAGAACATGTGGATCTGAGTTCTCATTACCGACAGTTATCTAGGGTAATAACATGATCTTTAAAGTATTTGAACTTTTTTCTACATGACAGAACTTACCCCTGTTTGAGGACCCACATAGGTGCTCATCGGAAAGGGTGTTGACAGCTGATTTCTCAATTTGCCCCAAAGTTATAATGAAAAATATAATTTTTATTTTAAATGCACATCCTGTACTGTATTAAGTGAAAGCTAATAGTTTTTATAATGTTCTATTTGATTTGTTCCTTATAATTTCCCTTGAGTTATGTCAAAGTTGGCACATGCAGCAGGTCCACTAGGAGTGCTAAAACATTTCCACTGACTATCTAAAACACTGACAATCACCATAATTCCTCTTACAGCAATACCATTACAATGTACTGCGTCAAAACTATTGTTAAAACATGTTAAAAAGAAAGTTACATAGTTTACTTATTATCATCTCTAGACAGACATATCCTGAATCCTTCAAGAGACACAGTGGAATAGACACTTTTCCAGTACACATCAATGTCATTAAACCAAAAGGAGAAAGTTGGCATCCCAATGCCATTAACTGTGTTAACAGTGGGCTAATCTCATTTTATACTGAATTTTATAAATTCTTAAGAACTCAGTATGTCATTTGTAATATTACCCTACAAAAAACATAGTACTTTTATAAAAAAAAGAAAAAAATACTCTCAAGTTGAAAAGTTATTTTTACAATCAACTACAAACCGCTTTCAAGAGCAAATTTATAATGGAACTGCTGACACAGCCTAAACTATGGCTGTGTGAATGCTGCAGAAACAGCTATTTCAGAAAACATTTTGAGCATTAGGAGAAGTCCAACTTTGTTTAAACCTGAACTTACTTTTTTACAATAGCAAGTAATGTTAACAGCATGCTGAAAATGTTAAGGCTAAGTGTACAGTGTCAAAATAGATTGAATCTCTCTGAAAACTGGAAATTCAAGCTTTTTAAACATAATCCAGATGTTTGGCTTTTAATCACATTTCAAGAAAGAGGAAACTTATGCAATACAAAATTCATACATGCATATTTCATTAGTGCCTTTCCTATCACTGAATTAAAAATTTCTAACATATGTTTTCCTCAAACAGATAATGTTTTAAATTAGAAGAGCTGGCAAGAAGTTGTACACCTCACAAATGTCATTGAATTATTTTAACATGGAAGAAAATATTTCGGTTTTTACCGTATTAACAGATTTGATAGCAAATGCTACAGCAGAGATCATTTTTTGCCTTATCAATAGGAAGTTCAATAGTCCCTGAAACAAACTAAGTGTATAAAGATGACTGAACAGCAAGAACTAACAACTAGCCTGCTTCAGAATATCTGAGACTGATAACACTCCGAGAGACCGGTAGGTGTTTAACACTGATGCTTTCTCTCTTCCTCACTGCTGATCAAAACAGGATAATGCTATGCCCAAGCAGCTTCTCCAGCAAGAACCAGACTACCCTGAAGGTGGAAAAACTTCTTCCAAGATGTATTTTAACTCCAGAACACTTAAAAACATCACTACATCTGCTGAATGATATTTAAAGGACTACACCAGTGTGACCATTGCTTCTAAAAACTAACATACATGATAAATTTATTTTTAATCATCGGAGTCTTAGAAAATTAGACTCTGAGTTTATTTCTAAAAAAAAGGACTTTCTGAATACAATAGTATTTTAATATTTTCAATAATTTAAGACAATAAAAATTAGAGGAACTATCACACATATAATGGTAAAAGGGGAAAAGATACCTGCGTGTGGCATGGGGCTTGTTCTTTAAGACCCTTGTAACTTCCGAGGAGTATGTGAAATGTGATTGTGATCCACCAGGAACAGAAATATGCACTCTCTTATACTGTGTTGTGATGGAGTGTGATGTTACTATGAACTTCAGTTCTGTCCAGAAATGTTGGACATGCTGAAAGCCAGCCTCTGTACCTCCAAGAGCTGCTATGCCTAAGAGAGATACTTAGCCTCTTTCTAAATGGCCACCAGCAAGGGTACGCCTAATGCAGCCTTTTGCAGGCAGGCTCAAGCTTGCCATTCCTGTGCCTCAAATAGCTGCAGACCTGCAACAGTCATGTGTGAAGTGGAGAAATACTACTCTCAATTTAAAACAGGAAACTGAGATACAGATGGACACCATGTCCAGTCTTAGGGAAGATCTCTGATGTGGGAACACAAGTCTTTTGAGATTCACTCCAGCATTCTGTCGAACAGAATATATTGACTGAGCTTAGAACTACTTAATGTTGTTTGTTTCACACTAGACTGAAAAAAAAAAACGGCTATTGCACTTATGATACATTTTAGTGATTGTAGAAAACACCTCAGCTCTAAAGTCAATAAATCTTCATTTCTACAAGACATTTAGAAACTAACACTAATATTTACCTTTAAAAGAATACATTAATGCAGTGACACTGAACTCATTTTGTCTGCTGAACAACTAGCGAGACAGAAACAAAAGAAACTTTTCCTCTGTTTCTTTCTGTTTCCCTGATTTCAGGTGTCTGTTTTCAAGGATTTATTCTTCTGCTAAATGTGAACTCTGTTATTTGCTGGCATGATGAAAGCTGAAAGCTTCTTCTCATCTCTAATGGCATTCTGCCAAAATATTCTCTGACAAAACTTGGGCTGATTCACAGGTCTGAAGTTCCAGAAATTGTCATAATCTAACCTCACCACTTGTACAAAATCTGCCCCAGTCTTACCTTCTCTGTCTATATTAAGCTCTCAACTTTTAGGCTTGGAGAAAATTTTTCGGTATTGCATCCAGCCCTTATTTAAAGTCACAAATGATGGAAAATTCACAGCATTCCTCGGTAAAATGATAAATAACTAGCTTCCTTCACTGTTAGAAACTGTACAACTTGTTTCTAGCTTGAATTTGTTTAATTTTAACTTCCAGTTTTTATCTTCTTATACCTTTGTCAATAGCTTGAATGGCTGTGAAAGCATGGCATTACTACAAGAATCAAACATGAAACCAGATGACTTGCACTGATCTCGGGTTAAGTCTGTTTGGTGTTTCTGGGATTACAATTTATAGAACCAAAACATAGAGAAGCTGAACAATTTTTGCAGAGGCTGGTGAACTCAAATACACATACTTTGGACATTCTTAAGGCTTGATTTTTCCTAGGGCTGTCAGAAAGCAAATTTTCAATAACTTGGTCCTGATATAAATGAAAAATGTATTTGGATTTAATTTGTGCTTATGGACAATATTGCCTGCACTCATGTTTTGGCTTTTACTTGTTAGGCTCTCCTGGCTCACGTAAAGATTTTTTTCCCCTTCTGTTCATGCTGGGAAGGAGGATGGGGAGCAGGAGAAAAAAGAACAGTATCAGATGAAGTGGATGATATCAATGAGAACGTCATGCACAAGGAGAGTATTTTTAGTGCACACCACCAATTGTTCTAGATTCACTTTGGAAATTGTAAAGTTGCATGTGAAGTGAACTTGACAGACCAGGGAATCTGACTCTTTGTGTTTAGCATTTTGTAATGAGCTTCTCTGAAACCAGAACACAGCATAATGCCTATATACTAACAGAACCTGTCTTTCAGCAATTAAAAAAATAATAGTTCTGTAAAGATACTGCAATGAAACTGTAGAAACTGATTTCAGAAAAAAACCCTCACAAGTTCTTGTTGACTTATGTTGCCTCACTGAAATGCTAATCTCTGTGCTCTAAGCAAACTGATAAACTGGTGATTATAGCATTGGTATTCAAATCTGTGTAACACTTGCAATGTCAGTGGATTTAGAGACTGGTAAGTTATTGCTATTTTAATGTCAGAATTCTATGTAAAGAAGATGAAAAAGGCATGTTTTAAAAATTGGAAAAGAGATGCATATATCTGAGAAGGAAAGAAATGCTTCAAAGAAACGCAGCAGCAGGAAATATCAGAACACAAAACCAGTAGTGAAGTAATATGAATCTAATTCAGGATATTTTGAATCTACTTCAGCTGTAGTGAACACTATGGAAGACATGAACTTTTGTCTTTCTGGCATTCTCTCAAGACATTCTGGTTCTGCTTTTGGAAAGCCTATCCTGGTAACCATGCATGCCATGATAGCTGTCTGGCTGTTCAAATACAAATTGGAAAGATCTGTGCCCGTTAGATAAGATAAATGCTTAAAGTAATGTGTATTAATGTCTTCAACTTTCATTATCGCCTGCCTGGTTAATAGATGTTTGTTATACTATGTAGGGAATTTAGTAATTCCAAATGAAGTGGAAAAATGCAAGAAAAAAACTGAGGAAGGGATGAGGTGTACAGAACAAGATCCTATTGTTTATTCTGTATTTTCCAGACTTTTTAAGGAATACATTCTATTGAGAATATCAGCAAAAATAACTGACTTGATTTTTACTGTGACAGAACCTTTGTGAAAGGTATCTGCCCTTCAGTGACATAAAAGAGTGGTTTCGCTTCTTAGTGTAAGTGGCTGTACCTCCTAACAATCATTTTACAGTTAGTGACAATTCTAAAAATAATTTTTAAAAAATTTATACCTTGTTGAATACTCCATGTTCCTAACAGTACTTACTAGGTTACTTTTTTCAAATCTACATCTGAGTCCACTATTTTAGGGCATTTCGTTAGCTATTATGCTAGAGGTATAATATGTTGCTATAGAACTGAAGTTTAAAGAAATTAATGAATACATATTTTAGAACAGGACATAGAGCTCTTGTACATTAAACGACTACACTAGCACTACATTAACTCTATTAAAGGTAATTTTTCCAACCCATTGGTGATTGGCATTTGGTACTGATGTTTGAAGAATTGCCATTGCATTGATTTTATTCTTTGCTTCTTCAATAAAGTGTGGAAGAAATGGCAGAGGCAGAAGTTAACTGTCCTTTGGTAAAGCCATTAAGCACTTAAGAAAAAGGTTTGAATATTTAAACCATAGAAAAATCTTTAAGTATTAGATATGGTTTTAATTTTGAAAACCTTTCATAGGCCTGAAAAAGTCCCACTAGTATGAGTACGTTTAGATTCGATTGGTACAACAAAAAAGACGGAGTTAAGATTACAAATGCCACACTTGTAGTCACGGAATAATGCCATTAACAACAGCAGTTTTAATAAATATTGTACACCCTTCTCAAGACGTTAGGTCATACACTAACACAGTGTAGTAGGCCACCTGGTGGTCAAATTAGCTAATTATCCATTTTAATCTAACAAAAAATTGAGAGGACCATACAAAGAAAAGATAAACATGAAAGAAATGCATAACCCCCAGTAACTAAAACCTATTGGAACTAATGTAAGTATATATAAAAGAGTGTTTAATCAACTTATAATATCTTAGGTTTTCTGGGACTGGTCACTGCTTGAGGCAGGATACCAAGGTATATTGAGTAATGTTTTGCTGTGTAAAAAATGAACAGTAGCTAAATTCCTAGGATTTTCCAAACCACTTTATAAAATAGGATTCCATAACATGTCAGTCTATCACACTGTACCCCTCACCTCCCTAGGAAAGACTGGAAGAGAATTTGAACTAAAAAATTCCGTAATTGTTTTCTAGGAGCTTCCCTGAAAGCTTGAACACAGGTTACAAAAACCCACATTGGCCGGCACCACTGCTTAAAAGGATGTAGGAACCAAGACTACTATGTCCACGGATCTGGGTCCAAATATCTTACAGCTACACGAAGCAATGACAACAGGCATCAGTGCAAGCTACTGTTGACACTGTACATTCAGACTCGCAAAAGAAGTGGATATGAAATGTAAGGTCACTGCTGACTACTGACAAGTAGCTGAGATGCCTGAACAGATGAGTTAAGGTCAAAACTTCAGAAAGATACTCAACTGTTTCATAACCTGACAGCTAGGGATCACAACATGGGAGAGTGCCTGGTTTTGAGATTTACTCAGTCAGAATCTGCTGGTGTTAAAATCTGTAGCACTAGGGTAGCAAATTCTGGCCCTGGCAGATTAAGCCAGTAAGATAAAAGAATTCAAAGATGCAGCAGTCTGAGGAACCTGGCAAAGGGACCGTATGTTTCAGGAGGGAAGAATTTAGAAAGCACAAGAGAGCAAAGCAGTATGCAGGTGACTGGAAATGGGTGGTGTTCTGTGCTATTTTTAATCTTACAAAACTATAAATATCAACACAAAAGCCTCTTCTTGTAAGACTGCTACATCAAATTCACAAACAAATCATATCCAAATGGTCTATGTGATTTTAATGAAACCAAATGCCTAAACCATCAGATCTCCCATCACTCTAGGTCTCCCTGTTTGGACATTACCCAGACAGTGAAGAGATGTTCAGAACATACAGGCACCCATAAGCTTTTAAGTGATGTGCAGGCTATTATAGTAGTATTTTTCTAGTGGCTTAAAGGGAAAGAAACTGGGGAAAGTGGTAAGATTCATTTCTGAAAGATTCATTTTCTGGCATGAGTTCACTGGGGTGAAGTGCAGGAAATATACTTCCTCAATGTTTAAACATGCAGGGACAAACCAGAAATTTTAACTATCAGCCTCAGCACCAAGGTCAGGATTTTCTACCTGCTGGTTTCCCATGGCAAAGAAGAGCACTGTCTGGAAACCGTTAGTCCACAGAGAGAGAATACCTTTCTGTTCAGCCAAGAAAGAACTTGTGGGACACATGGCTTTTAAAAGAGATGCAAAAAGCTCCTCACATATATCCCACCTATCCCCCACAATAAGCAATTGTGCTTGCTGTTGCCTGTTGCAGTTGGCCAGCAATATTCTACCTCTCTTTTAAACTTGCTTCTAACAGGAGGAGTTGAATTGTAATTAATGTGAACCAAACAGAAACATTTTCCATGAAATACACATTTTATTGCTTAACATTTTGATATTCTGAGTAACTTTGAAATGTGCCAGGAATAGCAAAGCTCACTACTTTAGCATTTGTGCTGTTAGACAAAAATACATATAGATATGTATCTTACAGACAACTGAACTAAATGAAGACATGTGTCTTTAAATAACTATATTCCCTTTGCTTTGCATCTATACTAAATTCCTAACTATGTTAATCTGCTTTTATGGAGGACTCAGTACTGTTCATTAATTTGTAGAGATACACCCAGCACTTCAACAGAGATTAAATAAAAGGTGGGTTGTGGGTCTGTCAGCAGCTGGAGGCAGCAGGTGAGCTAGTGCCTACTAGGTAACTTGTGGTACTTTACATCTTCGGGAAGTCAAGTGCATCATGCATGTGAAGGGAGCAAGGTGTGATGTTGATTCTGGGCAGGACAGAAATTCCTAGTTTTGCTGATTTCAGAAACCAGGGCTCTGAGGATCCCTGTTGAAAGGAATGCTGTTTTCACTCTAACTTACCCCTACACTCATTCACTGCTTCTACCATGGTGTGGGGAAAAATGATAGAGGAACAGGAGCTCTATATCACCAGGAGATTCTGAGCTTTAGGCTCAGTCCTTTGAAATAGTCTTACTGTTTAATGACTGGTATCTTGCTTCCTTTCACACACACAGAGACCATCCCTCTTTTATTTGCTCTTGGTCCTTGAACTTTTTTCTTTTTTGAGTCACTCTGTATTGACCATGGCAAAAATCCATAGGCTTTTGCCAAGTGTGCAAAAAATTCGTAACAATGGTTGTTCATCTCTGTGAAAGACTGTCCTGTGAAATGTTGTTTCCTGAGAGGCTCCTGGTTTCTCATGGCCAGCAGCAAAGTCTTTCAAAAATCAACAGATGCCACCCACAAGTAACTCAGATTCTTTCATGTTTTCTGCATCTAGATTAATACTCCTGTCCAGGTTTCTGTCTAGGAGTTCGTTATGGATTGTCTCTTCTTTAACATTTCTGTTTTCAATGTTTGTATTGCCATTAGCTACTCACTAGGGGAAGGGTGCCTAGTCTGTATTACACTGGAATACCTCTGGAAGCTCAGACTGATGAACATAAAAGCATAAAGATACCTGGCAAAATATGCAGCAAAACAGTGGCTCTGTTATTCATTCAGATCGATATGCCAAAAGGTATTTTTGACATCACAGTGAACACTGTTGCCCTGAAAACAATTTGTAACATGTCTCAGGCTTTCAGCATTTTGTTCAATGATTTTGGAATCACTTTACTCCAAGATTTTCTGATATTAGTAAATCATTTATCCACTCTGCATTACTTTCTGGGGATGCATGGTCTTTGCTTTGCCACATTGCCTTTTTCAGCAGTTTTACTAGACTAAGAGAATTATGGTTTTGTGGACCCTAGGGTGATTTGTGGGGTTTTGTGCTAATTTCGATTTAACATCTAAGTGCTCATCTTCTTCAGATATGTTATATTCAGCTAGAATGCCAGGGAGCAATCACAGTAACTTTCCTGTTTCTTTCAGGTGCTACTTTGAATATTGTCTTCCAACTGAAACTAAAGCTTGTACAGACCTGTGGCCACGGGTGTGTAAAACTCTTGTAAAACAACTATAGTAAACTTTAAGTGATGACATCTCTTATTTCAGGGGTTCCTTGTTGAATGACTGCATTTATCCACTGGTCTCATAATGATTTCATTGCACATCTGCAGTGCTTGGTTGCATCTCTCCAGTCTAATTTTGCTCCTTATCAGTGTTGCACTGCAGCTGGCTCCACAATCCAGCTGGTATCAAATTAGTCATTGATCTAATAGCATAGTTGCAAATATAGCAATTGAATGCCTGGCAGCCTTCTGCATTGCCAGAACACTGAGCATCTTTAGATCTGCTTAAGTCACGTTACAGATATCTCCTTCTTCATTAAAACCTTAAATTCTCAATGGTTTCAGACACTATATTTTAATTTCAAAGGTAAATGCAATATTCAATCTGTCTGCCTGGCTCTTTTGCTCAAGAACATTTTTCCTTCTACTTTTCATGTTGTCTGTTACACTACATACGTTACACTAAAATGCCTACATTTTCAGTCAGTCTGCATCTGCCCTGCTTCATGGGTTCTTTTGACTTACATCTATGTGTGTGTTCTGCTGTTTCTGTTTGGAAATTTCTCTGGATAGTTTGGCCACTGTTTGGAGGCATGTATTAGGTTGGCTTTACTCTAATGTCTTCCCTTTGAATGGGAACTGTGAACTTCACAAGTTATACTGGGGAAGAGATATAATTAAGAAATATTTTATGTCTCCAGTTACACATGGATGCTCTAGTTCCTGGCACCATACCATATCCCGTATTCTGTTCCTGGTATTGGTTAAGAAAACATTTTTATAGCTTTAAATTTACCTAGAATTATTTGTATCATTATGATAATTGCTTTTTTAGAGATTAAATCATTGTTTCTATTGCCTCAAAGCAAGGCCTTTTTCGTCTGGAATTCCAGTTTTCCTGGTGCCCAGAGTCACCGCTATCCTATGATTTTAGGTGTTTTTTACCCAGGTAGTCACAGGTATTTCCTTCCTTTCTAATGTGACTGTTGTCTCAGATCTCATATGCTACATCTGGGGAAATTAGATATAAGAATTCAATATTTCTAGTCTTAAACTGGCTCTTTATTCACTGCCTTGATTGATTCTTGAACTTTGGCGGGCCCAGGGAGCCCAGACCAATAGTCTTCATCAACAATGAAACCTGTTCCCTTGCGTCTAATCCTCTGGGCACTGAGAGTTAGCTACCAATCTACCGTATATTCATGAGTTGATGAGGAACTGCTGTTTGGCAATATTTACAAAACAATCATCCTATATATTTATTAAAACTGAATCAAATATGTATCTTCATACCCATTCTAATTTTTAGTAGGTGTCTTACAAATTTTACTCTCCACTTGGCAAGGAAACTGCACACAGCAACTATCAGGCTCAAACAGCACAATGGCCATAGCATCTAACCGCTAATATTAGAAGTAGGAATGAAGAAAAGGTCCCTAGCTCAGCACAGAGGCAAAGGTGGAAAGGAAGGGTGATTTTAATCACCTCCTTTATTCTCTTTCTTTTAATTATTTATCTATCTATTTACTTGTTTATTTATTTAACTATTACATATTTCAGCCTCTGGTGTAAACACCTTACATATTCTAGTAGATAGCTAATAAAAAAGACACACTAAAAACCATAACTGAAGATTAAGTCAGGTGGAAGTTCTAAGAGTAGAATTTGTCTTTGACCCAAGCTGAAGCAGTAAGGAAACTAAATACTTTCAGAAAGAAAGTTTTCTAATTTTTTTTTTTTCCTGGAACTGTGGAAAAAAAAGGCAAAAATCTTCCATGCTCACACTGCAAGCATTTGACTATTGACTTGCTGGAGAAAAGTGAACCCTGACTATAAATTACATATGCTTACTGAAAAAGCAAACAACAGAGATGAGCTTTTTGAGACAACAAAGTGGGATCACATGACTACTTCTCATCTCTGATGGTATTCCTTTGATCTCTCCACACATGATAACAAACTAAGAGATCTTGGGAATTACTGTTCTTCCGCCTGCATAGCAGACAGAGCGTCCCCCTTGATGAAGGCCAGCAAAAAACATGTATGTCAGTCTCAATACATCATTCAAAAAGGCTATTGTTCATCTTTAGAAAGCTACCACCTGAAAAACTCTTAACGGCAATTCTGTATCTATCATCTCCCATTTCTAAGAAAAATCAATGGGTAGAGCAGAGATGATCAAACTCCAGTGTAATGTCTGTCAAAATCTGGATGCATCACAGCAGGGTTTCAAACTGGAATATTGCATAGACATGACACAATGGTACTAAAAACCCTCTTTTCATGATAACCGAGAGTCAGTGAGAGGTAACGCTGAGTGAGACTGATCTTCATAACCTCTTTATACAATCAGTTGAGAGAAAAGAGAGAAAAGGTTTCTTCTGAAACTATTTCAGAGTGCTTAAGTTAAACTTCTGCTCTGAATCACCCGTTAGAGGAACCTCCTCACGATAGAGGCTGATCTACTTAGCTCCCTTAGTACTCTAAATTAGTCTTCACATTAGTTTTCTCCCCTTCTCCCAGTGTGTTAATGGGGAAACTCCAACCTCTCCATAGCCTTCCCTCCAGCCTGTGACAGTGTGTTGCTGGTCTGCTCAGTGACACAGCTGGAGTATGTCCTGCACGTCTGTAACAGCACCCATCATTCTGCAGCAATGGGATGTGAAGGGTACAGCTTCTGTTTTCCCCCCAAAAGCATCTCTCCACAGAGACAACTTTAATATTTACAGTTCATGATCACTGGAATTCTATAGCAACTGTGTTTTCTGCAATGCTAAAATATCAGCACCTACAAGAAGTTAAGAACCATAGGTGTTTCTCCCTGGACACAGGAGCTGACTGGACCCTACCCTAGGACTCCATTGGACCTGATGCAGCCACAACTGCAACAACTGTGAAGGAAATTATAGTGATCACTTATTTTACATTGTTAGAAGAAGTTAGCACAAAATGCTCTAGCTATTTTTAGTACAGTGTATTAAAAATGTGTACACGCAATGTAAAAAACCTTACCTAACCTTAAACATGTAAAAAATTTAAATATATACAAATACATATTTTATATTAATATATTATATTGATATTTCACATATTTTACATAATTATAATATAGAATATATATTTATAAAAAGACATATGCAAATAAAAATTCAGGATATTATAAACTGGTTTACTTCACTGCAACTTATTTTTTATAATTTAGATAGGTATGCATTGAATGTATTGCCTCTGCAAGCTTATTGAGATTTAGTGAATTTAGGTTTCATATCGAGAACCTGATAAAAAGTTTTCCTGTGGTCATTCATTTTTCATTTATTTTTTAAAAAGAAACATTACAGTGTTGATTATTTATGAGATTTACTGATGAGGAGTAACTGGGAAAGAAAATAGTGTTTCCCGTATTATGTTTATGAAGCAAAATATCATGGATAAAGCACATAACTCCTATTAATTTAGAAAAAAAAAATTTCTCCTGGAGTATGAGGTAAAAAAATAGCAAAGTGAGTTAAAAATTGGCAACTAATTTGAGGAACAGGGTAATACTATTGCCCCATATATTTTTTGCTAGTGATTTTTTTATCTGCATACCTCTAAGAAAGGCTAATCTATCAAACTGCTAAAAAACCCAAAACCATATCCACACACAGCTTTAAAAATTACATTGTCATTGTGTTATTAACACTCCTAATTTTATCACACATCAGTATATTATTTTCTGCTTCTTCCAACAATAATACTATGGGGCATCAGGTGAGACCAGTAAAAGGCAGCTTTAGAGCAGACACATGCACAGAGGCAACGCACAGACAGCTTGTCACAGTGTGGGGCTACACCCGTGGGACTCCTTGAGGCAGGATTCTACGTCTTCTGTAAGGTTTTGTGGGCTCAGGATTACTGGGCAACCTCATGGAAGAAAAATAACGGGAGAACTGCATAGGGCACACCATTCTCTATACCTGATGGAGCCATTTTTATGTTATATAGTCATTGTATAAGTTCTTAAAGGTTCCACAACTCAGAACAAAGGCTGTGAAAGATGAGACTAGAGGTTCTAAGGTGCAGTGTGATAAAGAGAAACCAGTCCTGGCTTCTTTGAATTTATTAATTTTTATAGAGGGCTGATATCCCTTATTTGGCATTATTGTATATGAGATTTTATGAGTGAATTCAAAAATCACTTCACAAGATATTTTATCAGCTGATTCATGTGAACTTTCATAAAGTCTGCTGTAATACAGTAAATACTAGGCTCAGAGTGGGCAGCTCCTAAGACTCTACACTGCTTATGTGTGGTCTGCATGTGATCCAGCGTGTCAAGAGAAAAGAAAACACAGATAAACTCCCTTAGACCAAAGGATAAAATTTTGAAGTTTGTGTTAAGAACAATGTAAATCAGAACATGTCCATGTTTTGGAGCATCATAAGGCCCCTTTGCTCAGTTCAGGGTATTGAAGAACATTACAGCACTGGCATTGTTGTCTCCAGTGTTTGACTGCATGTATAACAGCACATGTATAATACTTTTTCTTGGGGACTCTTGGTCCAATGATTAAGCTAGAGTGCTGCTATACTTCAGTCATTCTTACTTCTACTTCAGAGAATGTGAATAATTTAGTATATCTGAGATTAATCTTGAACTCTTTCTACCTTGTTTGGACACTAGGCAGTCCTAGCATATAGAAAGCAACGAAGGCTGTAATTTTCATTATCCTTTGGGGTGAATTAAGATGCCATTTCCATTTTTTAAAAACTAAAAATGCTTGATGAACAGAAAATGGCTTTGGGTAATTTACTGCTGAACATATGCATTCAAACCACCATAGCTGAGTGTGCCAGACTGTTGCTTCAGCCCTAAATATTTGAAAATGCTTTAAGGTCTCACTGCTTGGGACCTTATCCTACCATATTATACCAGCAAGGGCACAAAGACAGAGCATGTGGAGTTGACTAAGATGCTTGACGTGATGACTGTAAATTGTCCACGTTTTTGCAGCTGTAGTAAGGAATGGTGATGACAGCTATGTGGTACACATTTACTTTTGTTTGAAGTGGAATGCCTCTTTCATTCTAGACACACTGCTTTAATCTCCCAAAAGCTGTGCTGGCTTTTGCTACAAGCTCAGTAAATACTGCTTTGCTACAATGTGAAGTTCATCTTCAGTGTCATGCTGGGAAGAAATGGGAAAAACCCACTTGTTCTTGTGAAATGCAAGCGCCACTTCTTGCAGAAATACAGGGAGTCTGCTCCATAGAAATTACAACACTGCCTTTAAAAATGCATGTTTACATTTAAAATATATTATGGAAGCAACCAAAAAAATGTAAAAATAATTTTAATAATCTTTCTTTATCCATTCTCTAGACAGACTTTGTAATTCTATAGACATGGTAGTCAGTGTTTTCCTTCTGTAATTATATAAGACATTAAAAAATATTTATCAGGTTTAAGTAACTCAACAGTATCTTTTCTCTCCGGCTTTTCTCTCCGGCTTTTTAAAATACAAAATTTACCAGAAGTGGCAAGGAATTTAATGATATTACAAAGTTAAATATATGGACCACTGAAAATTTATAGTGTGTGTCACAAAGGAGTTTTCACTCTGTTCCTCAGTGCAACTGAAATGAAAATACTTGTGTAGAAAACGCTAATCAATCTCAGTACCCCCTGCAATAAGAGACTAGGAAACTTTGCTGTGTCAGGTGGGTCCTGAACTCCTTTAGTTGATGTTCTAATAGCAGTCAGATTTTTACTGCTGCTTGGCGTATCAAGCATTTTTGAGACCTCTCATACAAACCAGTTGATTTTCCTACCTAGTGTAGAAAGTCATAGAGGTTCTTTGTTGAGTGAAGACCAAACAACCTAGCACATGGAAATTACTGAACTTCATGAAGAACAGTAATTGAAGTCAGTTTTCTGTAAAACTTAGCTCAGTCAGTTTACTATACATGACAGTTAAAAGTTACAATGTCAAAGGCAAAGAATAACTTCCATTGAGGCATGTGTCAATCCATGTATGTAGACATAAGTGCTGTAATTTACTATTGTTAATTAATATTTCCATTGATACTATTTTGCAGAATAATATTTCTCCTTTTTTTTTTTTTTAAGTGTTAAGTACACTTTATCAGATAAAAGCGTTCACTTTGGGATATAATTTGCTAATAGCATTAAAATCGTGTTTGAAAAAGGTGGT
Source organism: Athene noctua (assembly GCF_965140245.1). Taxonomy (NCBI): domain Eukaryota; kingdom Metazoa; phylum Chordata; class Aves; order Strigiformes; family Strigidae; genus Athene; species Athene noctua. The sequence continues at coordinate 23,503,483 of NC_134042.1, read as the reverse complement.
GATTTTTGCAAGGTAGCCTAAAAGTTTATTAGCAAACTATACTGACTATTCTGATTGCAATTAGAAAGCACTCCCAAATGGGTCAACACACCTAAGTGCTAGCTGCAATCATTTAGATTTTAACATCATGATTATTACTTATTATCAGGCTCCACAATGAGATATTGATTACTTCTAACCTTTAGATCTAAGAATTCAGGAAGAGTCGAGGTAGTAGCACAGCCTACCTTTCCTGTCTGGTAAACTTATGACCTTTAGTGGAATTCTAATGATTCGTATTGGCAAGGCAAATCTGAAATTAGTTTATTCTCTTGGCTCATACAGAAATGATGACATATCTAAAAATACTGCATGGATAGCAGATTTGTAGTTACTACCTACAAGGGGCTCAATCCTGCCATGTGCTGAGAGCTTCTTCCTAAGTGACGATCATCATCTTCCCCCACTGACTGTTTTAGCAGCTTCATGCAGGCACTGACAGATTACCAGACAGACAGAAGGCATCCAGGACCATGCAGAATACTCAATGTAGGAGCAAAAATCTTCACGTTTTCTAGTTTATAACCAATCCCCTAAGCATATTGTCCAAATATATCACTCTACAGGCTGTTAATCTTTTAATAAGTTTTCTTTATATGGAAAATCTGCTTGAAATAAAGACTGAACTACAACGTGGCTTCAGTAGGTAACCAGGACCCATTTTTGAATGGAGCAAAGTAATCCAATTAAACTAATCTGTTTTACAAGTTAAAATGATACGAAGCACATTAATTGATCCTTATAGGCTGCTGGTATTTGAGCCCTTTCTCTGTTTGTGCAGCATTTGGAACCACTTTGCACATTTGTATCCTCTAGCAGCAGAGAACTCAGTCCTCCAGTTCAGGAGAATTATGGGCAAGAGAAACATATAACTGTTATGTGTTAGATTAATTTGCAGAACACTTGGCATTATTATTGCCAAGTAGTCAAATTGTTCCAAGTTGTTCCGGAAGGTTGTTATTAATAGTATGTTTTCTGAGGAAAGTTCTGTCTACTTTTGGAACTGCATTTCTGTTGCCAAGGAAACTCCTTGAAGCACAGCATTCTAGGAGCACACTGCTGCTTTTGTTTGCCAGTATCCTATTCATATCATCTAAGTAAGCACTTTACATACTTCAGCCTCCAGTTTCAAATGTTTAAGTTTTTATGTATTTATATTACTGCATTAAATATAGTTTGTGCCTCTTTTTTAAACTTGGGGGCTCTTGTAAAATTATTTTAACAGTTGCATTAAAGGACAGGATTTTTTTTTTTTTTTCACAAGTTTGCAATAAATTAGTTTTAATTTGAATAATAGCTCCATAGGTTATAGCACTAGTCCTTAAGTGTTAATTATCTTTTCACTCTGAAATTAATGTAGTCATTTCCTACTGACTCCTCTACACCATTATTGAAGTGCTGAGGAAAACATGTCATTGAGTTCTGAGCCAGAACTGTTGTTGTGATTAATCCTGGTCACATGGCCAATCTCTGCCAAAAGGAGATCACTGAAAAAAGGTGACAAAGACAGTGATTTCCTGTCAGCAAAGAGTACGACAGGGCTGTCTAGAAGTGATGCAAATGAGGGAAACTTTCACCACGGTTTGTTTGATCCACTCAGGGCCACAGCACACTGAGCCAGAGAGAGAGGCACAATGGAGCAGCAGCACACCCAGAGGAGAAAATGCACTGCACCTTCCGAGGAGGGACAGCTTCCAGTAGGGAAACAAAAACTGCTGGCAGATTTTTTCCCCCTCAACTTTTTTTTGAAAGGTATCCTTAACTTTTAATGTGCATGTTCATGTTATTCAATCCCGTGGATCACTTCCCTTGGATGAAATAGTTCAGCGTTGAACCTGTCCAAAAGCCGTGTCAACTATATGTTTTCAAAATCTTTGTGTTACTACATAAGGGTCTTTTTATACCTATCATGACCACCGTTGCTGAAGACTTACTAGTGCAAGACTTACAGTTTATGTAATTCGTATTAAAACCATCATATATTACTTACCAGACAGAAAAATATAATTTCTTTTATTTGCTATTTAAAAATATTTAGTTAATTTTATTCCGAACATACTAACAATTTTAACAATCATACTGTACTTATTTAAATGGGGTTTTAATCTAACACAATTAAGTTTTGCAATTAATCTTCTGAGGAAAATGGAAAGAATTATCATTAACTTTTCTGCCTAGTATACTCATTTCTAATCTCCACAGTTCCAGTAAATACTGATTTGCTTCATTTTTGAACATTCAAGGTACAGAATTACTCAAGTTCCCACTAAAGGGCTAATTAGCAGAGTTTAAATTCTTCGGGTTTGATCCTCGAGTAACAGCATATGAATACAGCTGAAGTCAATGCAAGTTCTGTGTACTTAGAGCTTATGAGATCAGGCTCACATGCAGTAGATTAAAATGAAATAAACATGATACATTTGGCATTAAACTGAGCTATTACAGCAGTACAAAGAAGTGAGAGTCCAAAAACATGGAAATGCTCCTTTTCCTTTTTTCTTAGTTAATAGATAAACTGTTAGAGGACACATAAACTGTCAGCAATTCATTCTGTGACTGCCATTTATCAAACACTGGTTGATTTTCAAAATTATTAGCTAGTTTAAGACTGTAAAATTGAAATAATTTATGGCTATAGTCTTCTTTTTTTTTTTTTTTTTTCTAAATATTTGCCCTAAAATCTAGGGTATCTAGAGAAAATCATACATACATATTCAGAGTTAAAAAAGAATATGGCTGTGCTAGTCCTATTATATTAAGGGCAAAATAAAACCTAGTTAAAGAGAGATAATAAGGTTCCTAATAAAAAAACTATGGAGCTCGTGGAATATTACAAAACAAAATTAAGCTGAGAGTTGACTTAAATCTATATTAAATATGAAAATAGAGTACTGGGAAAATAGTCTAACTATGAAAATACATTTTATTTTCCCATATGCAATTTTAGCATTTATATATTATGTTATGCTGCTTTAATGTATGCTTTTCCCTTCCGATTTACCTGTTTTATCATTGCTCCTTCCCATTCATGGACTCCTTAGGGGCAATGATTACTGTTGGTAATAGTGATACCACAGCAGGTTCCCTGGCAGAGGCGGCTTGCTGAGCTGGCTCAGAGGTACAATTACTTGTCAGCTCAATAACTGAGAAGAGGGATCTGTGGGTTTAGGAGAATCCACCAAAATGCAGAGAGCGCAATTAGCAGGTTCACATTTGAAGCTGTAACTGATAAAGAATAACTAAAGCAAGACCTGTGTTTTCATAACACCCCATATCATTGAGGAATTCTGATAATAATAGCTGCCTGAATTTCTCTTTACAGATTTCTCTCCCTACAGAGCAGAATGGCTGTGTTCACCGCGAAGTGCGGGCAGTGCTCCTGCCCCTCAGCTGTAAGCACTAGACCATCCACGACTCTATATAAGAGCCTCCAAATAAAAAGGGTGTCACTATTGATTAGAAGAGAGGTTTACTAGGCTAGTTTTATAAAACTATTAATTCTGGGTTTGAGGGCATGATTCATTGTTACGTGAATCTTTGAAATTAAGCACGATAAAGACCTAGTGATTTATCTGATCTCTCCTTTGGAGTGCAGAACTGTTCCCTCAATTACATTTGCTAATGTTTTCTTTTGTCTACTTTTAAATGTCTGAAATTATGGGGCTTTCAACACTTCTTTGGGAGGTGTTTTTTTTTTTTTTTCTCTTTGAAAGGCTAACAGATCTTAATGTTATGCACTCAAGCTTTTTACACTACCTGCAAATATTCTTCCTGCTTTATGGACACTCTTAAGACATCTCCTAACCAAACTCCACATTTCTAGCTAAGTCTTTCCTTCAATCCTTAACAATTTGTTTGCTGCTTCCACTAGAAAAGTATTTGCAGAGAATATGCACCATGGGAGGGCAGGCAGTCTGTTTCTACCCTTCGTCAAGTGGTTTTGCTGTGACCAGGTAGGTACTTTAGAGATGGGGCTCTAACAATTAGCACATGACCTCCCTGTGGAAACTGTAGAACAAATAAGCTGCCTGTGCTTTGGGCTGGTTTGTCTGTGCTGCAGACTACAGACTCAGCTACTCTCTCTGGCACAAACTTCCTGCTTTTGGAAGTGTCATGCCTATCATAATACAGAATTTCATAATATTAAGAAACTATTACTTCCGATTTTGAATACACAATATTCTTCGTTTTGCCACCATACTGTGTTGCAAACTAATTCTTAAATTATTGCCCCCTTTTGTTCTTCTCACTATGTATTATTATCCCAGATTTACCATTTATTCTCAATGGTTACATTTGTATATCGGAAAGAGAAGTATCCTAAATAGTACCTAAAATACTTGGGCTGGCTGCTTAAGTTCTGTTCCTTTTCATATCGACGGATGGATAATTTCCTTAATTTTCCTTAAAATTTATGTTTATTGATTTTTTTTAGTATAGGATTAAAACTAGTGGTTAGATTAGGCATGGTACAAGCCAGTTTTATATGACCAGGCACTATCAAAACACCTTATTTTAGATTTGCAAGAAACTTTTTACCCATTTCTGACATTGTTTATTTCTGAACCTAGCCAAGGCCAGGACTGTTAACATGTGATTAAGTTTGGTTAAATATTTACAAAGTTAGGAAAAAGACATTAGCAAAAATAAGAAATGATTGTCAATGCAAGAAATGGGGGCCACTGAGTTAAACTCATTTGCAGCCTAAAATAGTTTGGATCTGAACCCTATTTCCATTTAGAAACATATTTTAACTAATGTGACAGCCCTTTCTCACTGGGTATTTTAAATAAAAGGACTAAAATTAGAGAGAATAAAATTCAAAAAGACCATCAAGAAATTAGGATGCCAAAGCAAGAAAAAATAAATTATATTTAAGAAATTATCAAATTGTGCAATCATAGAAGAAAGAAAACAACTTCTATTTGACCTTGAACATACCATTTATTCAATAAGAAATTAAAAAAAAGCTAGAGGGTAGTTGTTTCTTGTCATTATACTGTTGCTGATTCTGTGGTTAGTTATTAATTTTATTTTTTATGATTCACAATCTGCTCTTTGAAATATGCCATATGCTCAAAGCAATTCAAGGATGACAACTGTCAGAATTACTCCAATAAAAATTGCCTAAATGAGGAAGATTTACTGCAGCCTGATATTTCTGTGGAAAGCCCCTCCTTTCTTTCCCCCACCACCCCTCAGACCCGTAGACTACAGTTTCTCAGACACACAGTGAAGCCTGAATCAATTTTAGGATCAAATCACACGTTTTGGGGAACTTCTTAAAAGTACTGTCTATCTAAAAGAAGTGATAGAGCTTCTGGGCTAAGGCTGCTCTGACAAGTAAGAGAAACCATGTGTGTGCGTGTGTACATATATATATATATATATATATATGTATGTTAGATGAAGACCCTATAATCAATATGCAAGTTCAAAATCATTTTGCTGAAATCACAAGCATGTGTGATGACTGAACATGACAATGTCTGCTTTATGTATAGGTAATAAAAATTAAATTGGAAGAGTCCTGTATCCTGGCAGCAGCAAACCAAAATCAAGGCAAATTTCTTTCTTCCCAGATGAGGTCTGAAAGGTGGATAAAAATCCAGCTGAAAGCTCCAATCAAAACACATTTTGTTAAATGCTACCATTTCTTTTTTTTCCTTCATTTTGTTTCAGTCTATTTATTAATGCAGTTTCATTTATTTCTATTCATCTTGAAGACAAATCTTTGTCCTTCTATAGAATTACACCAAATAGAATGTGATAAAGGGAACTTTCTTGCAATTATGATGTCGGTGCAGCCTGTCAGCGCACAGGGGATGGAAATGAGGTTGGGGACAGGGAAGGGAATTCTAATAGACACCATGATACATACAATGAACGCAGCGATATCCTGTGAGAGAAAGACTTGTCAAGCTAATCAGATCTTCTATAGCTAGGTAAAGGCAGTAACGGTAGCGCTAACCTTGTAAAGATGCTGCTGCTGCTCCTCTGACATCATCAGGTCATGGCTGTCCATCACGATGGATTCCATGTCAATCAGCCAATCCCAGAGCTCCTGGTATTCTGAATCAAAGTCCAAAAGGCTGTAGATAAGGAACAAAATGTATTATGCATAAATACTGTGTAGTTGTTAAAATCTTGTATTAGAATAATATATTCTTGAAAACTCATGATGTTCCTAGTTATATTTCTAAAGAGACATTCTGTATTTATACAGAGTGGATGAAAATGAAAACTGAAATCCAATTTAAGCCAGTGCCATGACCCAAATTCAGTGGCTGATGCCAGATCCTGACAACTGTTGGCATACTGCACTTGCTTCAAAAATTTTGAAATAGAAATCCCCCATAGATGCTGTTGTTTAATGGTTTTTAAAGTGCTGACCTTATATTGAGCAAACTTTGCAACAATCATCTTGATATAATACATATAAAATATTATTTTCATTGAAAAATGGCTCAATCCATTCAGCCATCTCGCTGCTGTCTATCTGCCTATCTCTGTAAATATCCTACATTTATTTTCATGGATGAGTAGCTAGCATTTCAACTTAACGCCTTAAGATAGGCTTGAGTGAATATGGTAAGCCAGTGAGAACTAAGGCCAGATACAGTATTAGACAGGTGTTCCCTACAGACATGTAAGAAACAAAGGTAAGGACAGGAAGTCAAAACAATGAATCCTTGAATAGCCAGCAATCATTAAAATTCAAAGGAGGATCACTACGGTTTTCAGCAAAATAAATCATTAGAATAAGGAGCTTAAAAGGATTAATGTGATTCTCTATTGAAAGCCTAGTGAATAAGTAAAGCATAGATTCTTCTAAAACACTGTGATACAAGACAGAAGGTACATGCTGAAAAACTGCACATTCGTCAAAAAAAGATACCCCTTGAAAAGGCATCTTCAGACTTGCAAAATTGGAACTAACAAAAGCCTTGACAGTAGTATCAAAAAAACCCCATATTGATCAAACAATAGTGCATGTTCCACTAAAGCTAATTTCTTCAATTATTAACAACTCTTTTAGCAACCCCATTAAAAAAATTAGCGGTATTCCAACAGAGAGAAACAATAAACTAAACATGTTTTTAATGTTATTAATACTATCGCAGTTTCAATTGTTATTAACTAGAGTACCTTACGCATGGTAGTTTTGAAAGCTTATAGATAAAGTTGTGACAAGTAGAACTGTCTTTCTGCAAGAAAGCGCGCAAGAGAGAAGAAAGCATTTGCCTTCTCCGGTATTATTTTCAATGAGTTGACAACAAAGGAAGTCTTGTATAATGCACAAGTGTTGATTCCTGCTTCTGAAGTAACTCTCTAGTTTAATCCACTGTATTTAGTATACTTTTACTCAATAATTTATGAGGTGCACTTACTTAAAAACGCCTGCTGCCCTGAGAAGGCAAGCAATGATGCTATTATAAAGAAGAGCAAGCATAAAAGGGCAAGCTACTATTGTTGAAATATAATAGTTTTGTTTAGAGTTCAGGCTTTTTCTCCTGTTTTGGGGAGGTATTTGACTCAGATGTTATTTTGAAACTAAAATAAAACTAAAGTCCGTTTTGAATGATATATTTGCAATGATATTGAATCTTTATCCCTTCCTCAGAAAGCAGTATAACCGTTCTGTATCTTCAGTTATCTACTGTTCCTTTTTTCCCTTCCATCTTATCCAAATATTATCCAAAGTCATAAAACTGACAGGCAGTTATTAAAACATATGGTTTATGATATAAGAGGTTAGACTTCATCCCATATAAATTGGTACAGATTCAGTTGAACTTGGACAGTTTGTACCAGTGAAAAATCTAAATTAAGATATGAAGATGACAGGAAACAAAGCCTAAATCCAATGTTGATGACCTGCTGCTGCCAGAGTGGGATGAGATGCCTTTGGAAACTGCACCAGGAAGTGGATTGGGATTTTGCTATAACAGGCAGAAGATGTGCTGGATCCACACACCTGCTTTGAATCTGCAGAACCGTCTCTTAATTACAGTCCAAACGGGTCCATTGATTGGTGTAATAGAATGAACTGATCTTTAAAGACACAAAAAAGCACTTTTCCCTGACCTTTATAAAACCCAGATAAGCACTAGGAAACAGCCAAACATTTTGATTTCTAGCTAAAGTTCTAAAAAGGAACTCAACACAAAATGAAAAGTGAGAAAAAAAGGATTCACTGGGAAAAGCCAGGAAGGGATGCAAGATGTAATGGGGATTGTTTTTCCCCCATTGTTTACATGCTGTGCCTATTCTCTTTTTTGTTTTTCTACTGTAAAATAAAGTACTCTGGGAGCATTTTAAGCAAACTGTCTGTGGCAGTTATTTGCCTGAGCCTGAAGACAGTGAAGTCAGCCTACAAAGCACTTTTTTTTTTTAAATTTTATTGCAGTATTTTTGATAGTTCTAAAATAACTCTGATATCAAAAAAAGAGCTTTGTTTTTAAAATGAATGTCTCACATCTAAATGGATGGATCTACTGATTACTATTAAATTACTGTTTGGAAGAGGATGTAAGTTACTAAACTGCTAAAAAGATATTCAGAAAATCCAGCAATCGTAGGATCAGTGACAGGTTAAGATTAAAATATACCTGTCAGTATTTCTGTAGTATATTGAATATTTCTTTTTTATTCAGAATCTATTTTTTCTGGGCTTAGCAGATCTTTTTTTCATATTGCCACAGGCAGAATCAGGGAAAGCATAACTTCTGAAATACTGATGTGTGTTACAGATGCAAGAACTATAGAAAAGATATAATTTTGGTTGATTATCCAAATCCACAATTGCTAACAAAAGAATAAATTAGGTCATCTGTTTATTACAAAAAAATTTCCTCTATTAACAGTACCCAAACATTTCTAACAAGAATGCTATAATATTAGTTAAAGGGCAGGTAACTACAGCTTCCTTAATATAGGTTTGTTGGTTAATAAGCTAAAACCATTAGCTACATAATAACTAAAATGACATTAAGAAGTATATATCTTGGTAAACAGGGAATCAGATATGCAGAGTTGCATGTCTAATCCCTTGAACCCTAAACATATTTCTTAAAATGTGGACATCAATTTATTATTTTGAATGAAAATTCATGAGCACCTTTCTCATGAGAAAACCAGTTCGTCTGTGGCATTAATAAATCAAAAGGAATGTGAAGCTATTTCCATCAGCCTTTTTCCCCATGTTTAACACACACTTCCAGTTTGTATTATTTCTTTGATGGCATAACTCACATGGTATTTAGATTACTGTAAACACACTGGTATTCCTACCAAAAAATTTAACCAGACAAAAAGTTCTTCCAAGTTCCTGGTTCCTCATTTTTTTGGAACTCCTTTTACATGTTTTTATTAGGAGGATATAGGAGAAATTAGAGTTCTGACCTTAACAGCTTTAAAATCGCCTTATATTCTGTGCATACCTGTAGTCCCCTCTAATACATTTATCTCAAAGCCTCATCCATGAAGGCCCAATACTAGGTGATGACAGGATCCCAAGATCTGGCCTTCATGTTGTGCAATGGTGCTGTAAATATTGTATCCTTAATTCCCAATAGTACCTGTATAAACTGCTCCCCAGTTTTGAGGGGATGCAGTTCTTCCAGCCAGATTTGCTAGAACATTTTGCAGCTGCCCACAACTACTCTTGGTTATTTCTTGCTGCCTGGCTAGCTGGTGTTCTCCTGCAGTAGATATTAATTATCTTCTTTCTCTCTTCTCTTCTCTTCTCTTCTCTTCTCTTCTCTTCTCTTCTCTTCTCTTCTCTTCTCTTCTCTTCTCTTCTCTTCTCTTCTCTTCTCTTCTCTTCTCTTCTCTTCTCTTCTCTTCTCTTCTCTTCTCTCCTCTCCTCTCCTCTCCTCTCCTCTCCTCTCCTCTCCTCTCCTCTCCTCTCCTCTCCTCTCCTCTCCTCTCCTCTCCTCTCCTCTCCTCTCCTCTCCTCTCCTCTCCTCTCCTCTCCTCTCCTCTCCTCTCCTCTCCTCTCCTCTCCTCTCCTCTCCTCTCCTCTCCTCTCCTCTCCTCTCCTCTCCTCTCCTCTCCTCTCCTCTCCTCTCCCTTCCTCTCCTCTCCCTTCCTCTCCTCTCCCTTCCTCTCCTCTCCTCTCCTCTCCTCTCCTCTCCTCTCCTCTCCTCTCCTCTCCTCTCCTCTCCTCTCCTCTCCTCTCCTCTCCTCTCCTCTCCTCTCCTCTCCTCTCCTCTCCTCTCCTCTCCTCTCCTCTCCTCTCCTCTCCTCTCCTCTCCTCTCCTCTCCTCTCCTCTCCCCTCCTCTCCCTTTCATTGTCACTTTAGCCATTTCCATGCAGATACATGTAAGCCCTCTCTATTGCCGTTGTAACAAGATCACCGTTCTGCAGGAAAGCTCCTGTTCTCTACACACCCACTAGCATCACCCTAATCTGCAGATACTACCTAACCTATCTCAGTTTAGCTACTTCCTACACAAAGCCACCTCTCAAATCTTTCCCCCCACTATATAAACAATTATCCATCTACAATAACTCTTGTTCTTCCTGTGGATACTCTTTTTCCTAGGTCAAACTTCCACAACAGCTAATGGATAGATACCATAATTTTCCCAGTTATGCAATTGGCCCCTTCTCTGCAGAGATCTCAGTCTCTAGCTAGGTCATCCTACTGTGGAATTTCTGTCCACAGTTTTTATGTCCACAGCTTTTATGCAGTAGGGAAATGTTTTATCAACTATGTTTTCAAATAGCAGAAAGTCATTTCCATTGTGCTCAATACAATACCTCAGACTGGTTCAACTGGAAGTTTTCCATCTGAATTCAGCCCACACTAGTTTCTATAATGGCTGAATACATAGTATTGTATTTGTTTCTCTCCAGTCCTTTGGCCCCTTAAGCCACTGTTGAGCCTCTAAGGTCTGGGATGTCCATATGGGCCCATAGATGGTAGGGAACACTAGTAGATTACCATTCCCAGGAATAAGCATGTAATTACAAGTGCAAACAAGTGCATTTAAGAGCTTTACACATGTGATATTTAGAGTTACAAACTGAATTTTTTCATGAGGCTTAAAGCTTTATATCCCCTATCCTCAATAAAATCAAATATCTGTTGATGTCTTACTGTCTTACATCCCCCACAAAATTCCAACCTTAAGTCTTGCTCACATTCAACTGTGGCTGCGAAATTAGAAGCTGTTTTTGAACATGTAGCCCCCAGTGCACATTTATATACATATACATATACACACCAATTCTGAACAAATTATTTTTATGGTTGGCACTAGCTGCACTGGCGTGTTTGAGAATCTGACAGATTTCTGCATATGTAATCAAGATCTCAGTAATCCTACATAATTAGCCCACATCAACTTTTCTAAAACAGTCATCTTTCCGTATAATAAGAGGGGATGTTTACAAGGCTCATTTATCTTTACAGTCGGTAATTTAATAAAACTGTGTTTCCAAGACCTCAACGCTGAGTTAACAATTGGAAAAGGAAGTTCTGGAGATACAGAATTTATGAAAATCTTGGTCAATGACTTTCCTTGCATAGGAAACTGCAGGCAAAAGTTCTACTGTATTTGCTGGTTATAAGAAAATTTCTTTCAGGATGAGGATGCACCCAATGAGCACTAGTTGACTCCTTTGACCTGCTTTTGCCCCATACTGTTATGAACTCACAGGTGTGTTCTTATGTTCATTTAGGGGAGCTAGCAGTTGGAAGATATGGTTTTCAAAAGACCTTAAAGAAAAAACCAGAACTACAAGTTTTCTTGCTTGTGAAAAAGGGAGGGTGGTAAGATTTCATTTTAGCATAGTCCAGTGATTAATTTGTCCAAGACTGTGCTCAAACTATTAAGAAAGAGTGCTTTTATATATACACTTACATATATATGTGTGTGTGTGTGTGTATGCGTATTTATGTTTATTAAAAAACAGACTTGAGAAGACCAAGTAAAGGAAAAACAGTTAAAGCTTTCTACAAATACAAAACTGGAATGTTTGAACTGGTGAACTGTAAGGGAATGGCTTCACACTAATATTTCCTAGTCACTAAAAGTGAATATAGAGAATGCTGATAGAGAATTGTCTTGCAGAGGTATTAATACATTATAATGATGCTTCCTTGGCAAAAGATACCAAGCCATTGGAGGAGAAAAACATGAAGTAGAAGATCACATTACATTTTTAAAAATCAAAATAATGGATTGCTATTAGACAATTTTAGGTAGTTCTATGAACAAACCATGATTTGAATAAATTATACAGAACTCAATATTTTTTGTATTCATATATGAAAAAAAAATACAGAGAGAGAGTTTTCCCCCGCCTCTTGGCCTAGGAAGAAAAATCCTGGTTAACTAGAAGAAAAAGTATATCATGTAAAAAAAAAATACAGATCAGTGAGAATAAAACAACAAAAAGAATAGTTCCCTACCCATTACTTCCCACTGTGTGAACTTTTGACATATCAGCAAACTCTTCCTTTCGCTTGCTACTACTGTTGTACTGCTCACTGTACAGCTTTAAGGACATCTGTTCAACAGCATCTCTTTGTGCTTCCAGATAGCATAGCTGAACCTCAGCCTAGAAAAAGAAAACAAAGAGAAAAAAAAACACAACAGAATTTTTTTGAAAAAAAAAAAACAAACAGAAAGAATGCATTTTAAACAAATACTTTTGGACTGCAACCATTTTAACCAAATGATTCACACCATCATTTTTCTCCTTGCATGACAGACAAAAAGGCTGAACCATTAAGTCAGAGAAAAGTACAGTGTATTCCCAAATGCTAGAACTGAACTATTTAGGTTTCTATCAGAGCATGTGCTATATATTCCATGAGATGTATATCCAATCAAATGCTGCGTAAAAATCTCTGGACATGAATAAAAAGGATATTAGAAATCATGCACTAGGACAGAACAGGTAGATACATAAAATTATATTTCTTACTGGCATAAAGACTGATATTATTAACACGTTGCCCGTGCTTCATAATTAATGAAAGCTATATTGCTATAGGTATTTTTGTTTTACATAGTAAGTATAAACAAAAGCAAACAATTGGCATTATTTGCATTCTGCTTTCCCATATCTGGCATCCACTGATTACTCAGCAATTTTAATTGCAAGGAAAAAAGGCAATAAGTGAGATGTGCTGTTTTCCATCAGATTCTGTGCCTGGCCAGAAGAATGTTGAATAATATTTGGCATCATAACTTATTGAATAGACACTTTATTTATTGCAGCTGTGGTGATCAGTTTGATTCTGAGGCTCAGAGAACCAGATGATAAAAGGATGAAATCTGCTCTTTGCCACACTTGCCCCTAGGAACAGGACAAAGAACAGAGGGTAGAGCAGGTTCAAAAGTGCTTTGGGACCAATATGCTATTGTTTTCTTTTAATATGCTTCAGTGCAAGAAAAACGCATTACAAATTCTGATAATGCTTCAAAAACTGCTACTTCCGTGTTACTACATACTCTTACTTCCATTAGTAGGGGAGCTCCTGCTTAACTATTTGGTGCTATGGCAAGTAAATGCAACAAGCATAGAGGAAATTTTGTATAAGGACCCTCTTGCATTTTCCACTGCGGGAGGTAGGAAGGTGAAGTTTGCTTGGCTGCTGACAGCATGATAGAATTACCAGTCTATGGAACAACAGCAGATGTAAAAAGAAAGCAGTGAAAGGGCTAGAGAGAAGGGAAATCTGCAACATACAGGAAAAATGCAGGCAAGCGAAGGGAAACAGGCACTGAAGGATGTCAGTAGGGAAAGTCTGAAGGAAAGTTGGAATGTCTTTATAAGCATGTGGTAACGATACATATATTTGCTTATGTCTTGCCTTGGTGCAATTTTTGCTGAGTAATAATGTAGCTGATTTGGAAATTCTATTTCCTTTTAAAATTTCTCTTTCAAACTTTCACATTTAGAGCTTTCTCTCTCAGTTGGTTCTTGCAGTGAGATTTGTTATGTTTGGCAGTAAACTGCAATACATTTCCGAGAAATTAAAAAAACACAACTAAAATTACTAGCAGTTTTCCAAGAAGATAGAAGATAAAAATTCCAAATAAACCAAGCAAGACTCTCAGGGTGCACATAAATAAAATACAAGGCTTTCATATGTAGTCTAAAATAGTGGCAAAAGAAACCACACAGGGTTACCAATGAAGAAGCTAGTTGGGCCTGTCCAGTTAGAGTAAAACGTTAAAGTTTGAGAAACCTATAAAGCATGCTTTTTCAGAAACTGTAATTAAAACTGCTGTTTATATAACTCAGACATTACCAAAACCAGCACATAAACAAACATCATCATCTTCCCAAACAACATCACCTTCCTGTTCCCCTTCTAACCCCAAGTGCATTTTCCTTTAAGTTGATAAACAATCCCCTTCCATAGTTCCTGATCAAATTTCATTTTTGGAAGGATTCTTAACCAGTAAGGATAGTCTTCCAGCTGAGTATTTTGTATTGTCCAAACAAGACTATGAATTTGTTCTTTACTTTCTTTACCAGAAAGCAGTTATTCACTGCTTGTTTTTATTTTAGTTATTGTTGATATGACACTCTCAGTCTAAAGCCCTTTTATGAGTGACCAGAATTTCCTAAACTATTGCATTATCAATTAAAATCTTCTGTGATTGTTTTAAGCCTAGAGGTGAAATCTTGTGGAAAACTTTTAAGTAAATAATTTCCCTGATTTTTCAGGATGGGTTTAGAAATCAAGGTAAGAAATTGATTTTTTTTTTTCTATGGGTTTCAGGTGGTTTTTTGGGTGGGTTTTTGAGGAGTTTTTTGGTTGGTGTTGAAATTATGTACACAACCCCCTCTTTCCCCACCCCCAGTACTCCGAAAGGAGGGAATTCACATGTAGTCTAAACTCTGGAATCTCACATACATGAATTAAAACTCAGCTCTGAACTACATGAACACAAGCTATTCTCAAATAGCACAACTATCCCAATACTTGAGATACACATTTTTTTGGCATTTTCTCATTCACCTCCCTATAATTTCCTCTATATTTTAAAATAATAAATTGGAAAAATAAAGAAAGAAGCTTTTCACAGATCTTTCATTCTCTGTTCATTTGCAAAAATATTTGTAAATAGGCAAATCATTAATGCAAATGAAAAGCGGGGGGAGAAAAAGGAGGGTGAAATAGAGTAGTGGTGGAAAGGAAAAACAGGATGGAAAGGGTAAGTAAATATAGGAGAGGGATGAATGAGAATCCACTATTTCTTCCTCACATATAAGACCCTCTTGTACTGAGGATTATGAAGTCCATCAACATCATACTTGATGAATCCTGAATACAAGCAGTTGTGTCCCAGTTCTTGTATCTCAGAACTATGATCCCTTTATAAATCAACTATTTTTTTTTAACCCCAATTTCTGTCTTCAACGATTGCAAATACTCATAGCATTTCGAACTCAGGCAGCATAGAGTTTCAGATGGATCTTTCTGATTTCTTTTCTGTATGAATTCAATCTATCTTACTGTTTCACTTCAGCATTTTTATTTTTTTTTTGTCCCTGTTCTACTGATATCAACAGCAAATCCAAACAGGCTTTGAAGACCTCGAGTAGGTATTGATTAGTTTAAGTCTCAAAAACCTACATTCTGCAGAAGCTGAACTAACAGGCACACGGCACAATCTCGAAAATAAGCACAGATATGCAATAGATCTACTGCAGTTTATTTTCAACTTAAAATCGTTAGTGATAATGAAGGACTAGTTTTGCAATATTCTGTCAGAATAAAGTAGTAACTTTATTAATTGCTAATCAAATATAGAAAAGCCACTTGCTTTACCTTCTAGTGTATTTTGTGTATTTTCATATTGCCCTACGTGTTCTTTCTTGTTACTTAACACAACTATAAGAAATTAATTTCTATCACAAACACTCCTGTATGGACATGGATATCTAGGAAAACCTGAGGAAGTCTACTGAGATATGTATAATCCCAAATATATGTAATAGAAATTGAGTGGGGCAATAATTCGTTTACTCTTAGTACCCCGTCTTAGAAGTGGAGTTCAGTTTCTTTTTTTCAGAGGATGCAGCAAGTCAGAATCCATAAGAAACTGAACATGGAAGATAAATGCCAAGGAATGACACTCAGCAGTTGTTTTTCATATCATGGTCCTCTTCAAAATTACCATTTTTGCAGCAAAAACACAATAAAGATGCAGGTGATGGTCTGGTTATGCACTTGTACAGGTTCTCTAACAGTCACTGTCCTATCAGTTTAAAATACTTTGTTGTAAATTAAACTGAGATATTCCCAATAAACAAATGACAAAATGATCTCATTTTCTTGAGCTTGGTGGATCCAGTCTCTGAACAAGCCTATGAAAAAACAGTAGTCTCTGGGGAAAAACAGTGAAAAAATTCTATACTAGTGCCAAATACTCAATTCTAGTGATAGGTTAATAATGGTAAATATTTTCAAGGCTATTGTCAGAAAGCTCATTTTCTAAAAAGCAAAACCTTATAAATAAACCAAGGGAGCCTGGGGTGCAGAATCCGTTCCTTAAGATTGGCTTTGCATGACAACATAGAATGTCCTTTACTATACAGAACACTATAGAACACAAAGGGGTAATGAGTGACAATACAAATCAATGAAAATACATTGTATTTCTTGTTAGACCTACATGTTAGAATGACCTTATTCTGAAGTGGAGAAAGACAAGACAAGGGATAATGGCTTTTACTGTGGGAGGAAGGAGATTGAAAGGTTATATTGGATACAGAGTGTCAAATGAGAGACTCAAAATTTACACCAATGTAAATTGGAGATGAGAACTCAGAGCTGGTGTTGTTCTCCTGCAAAAATTTTTTATATTGGAATATACTAGAATAAATATCACTGATTTGGTGTTGAAATTATTTTCAGACACTGTTTCCTAGGGAGCACGAATCTTTCATTACGAAATATGTTACTGTAAGCAAACTATTCTGTTTTAAATATACAAATTTTAATACAGTCAGTTGAATTTGAATTATGAAAGTATCCTATCTTGCATTATCCTTTCTCTACAGTGCTGTAGAAAAGCTATAGCACTGCCACACTAGACTGTAATTATTATAGAATTACATATGAAATCCAGACATAGTTCAGTTCCTCTGCCATTAGTTGAATTTAAGATGGACAAAAACATTGTCTCTTAAATTAAGGCACAAGTTCCAGTTTCCACCAAACAAGGAGGTGGTCCGATAGCATTGTGCAGCATGTAGGCTTAGAAGGCTTACTCAGCTGCACCATTCTAAAATAATTCAAATCCCAGCTTGGTACTCTTTATATCTTTGTAACTGGTGAATTTCTTGAGAGATAAAATTGGGAGTAATTCCTTACCAGAAGTAAGTTGATCACAGTAGCTTTTATGTGGTCATATCTGTGCCCTCAAGCTTTTTTTGTTGTTTTCTGTCACAATATTCTATCTATTTCTCCATATTATAAAGTTGTGGAGAAGGCTTTATTACAGGACATCAGGCAGACCCTGGTTCTGTCACAGATGCAGCTATTGAATAAAATTATGTTGAGGACTACACAGCTCAAAATATCTTCCATGGAGATGTAGCTTATAGAAGGAGTTCTTTGGCAGGCAAGAGTTTGACCAAAGACTATACAGACAGACTTGATCATCCACGACTCCATCCCTACTGACAGCCAACAGGTCTTCTGTTGCTGAAAACACTTAGGGTAGAATCAGTACTTCCAAGAAGTCACCCCAGCATTTTAAATGGCATTGTAAAGCAGAATCTCAGAATCATAAAATCACTTAGGTGGGAAAAGACCTTCAAGATCATCGAGGCCACCACTTGGCAGTGTTAGGCTGCTTGGACTTCAAGTGACTTCCTGGAACTATTGCTTCTACCCTATGTGTAGGCGTTTGGTTTTGTTGTTGAAGCAGGATGGTAACTCTTATTTTCTGGGGTTGTTGTCTTTTCTCTTTTTCCCCCTCTCCCTCTGCATGAATAAAATAGGGATCTTGCTGCAGTTGACTTCTTTCATAGTCTGTTACCCTTATTGCTTTTGGCTCCCCTGCCTCTTCTATCCTCCATCTTGCACATCCTCTGCAGGACTAAATCAGATTAAAAAATAATCCTACATCATAAAATATGTTTAGTGAGAGCTGAACATTTGATAGTCCTATTACAAAGGACATGCTGTGTTTTGATCATACAGGAAATTAATTCTGTTAATCAGGGCATGCTTGTTACCAGTTAAAATTGTAGCAAAGTGTTTTCATCATCATAAATCTCAGAAATGCTTTTATATTGGTAATAACTTTATCACTTTGTTTTTCAGTGTACTAAAACCATCACAACAATATGAAACTTCCACACAGAATGAGCAAGATTACAATGCAACAACATTCTTACTTATCAAGGTACTTAAACTTATCATAGAGTTTAAGTAACAGCAGTAACATCACAGTGAATTTTAAGCCTGTCCACAGGAGACATAAAATGAAATTTTAGATAGAGTAGGGTTGTGTTATAGCAAGCAGAACTTCAGGCATTCCCAGAGCCATCTGAAATAACGGAGGAAAAAAGAGGGAAAAAAGCGCCAATAAATAACAGCAATAACATTTTGCAGGGTTTCCCTTGGCTTTCAGAAATACATAAGGGTTTTTGCTGTTTTGCCATAAAGATTAGGAACATGACCTGTGACTTCAGGACCATGGAGTGCAAATGCAATCAGTAGTGTGGTCTCAGCAGCATTGTCTGACCAAATCCATGGAGGTGTCCTGATCATGCTGTTAATTTAAAATCTGGACCTCGTGTGTCTAATTCCTGACTGTTCTCCTGCCTTTGGTTCTGTTCGGTGCAACATTAAATACAACAGAAGAGCATGGCATGCCCTGTGCATCAAACAGATCTCAGCTATGTGCCCAGAGAAGTTCCCTATATCACAAATATCAAAAAGCATTGAAGAAAAGTATGAAAGGATTAACCTCTCCAGAGACTTCCAAGACTGTGAATAGTTTCTGACAATAGCATCCCAAAATTGCAAGGTGAAAAAAAGTCCTTGTAAGAATGGGTATTGAACAATGGCCAATATCTTTTCTGCTCTTCTTGTCTTGCAAGTCTGCATCTCCAGGCTGCAGAACAAGAGAGTGACGGGCAGGACACATAAGAAGGGTTTGTAATAATCAGGAGCCAGGTGGGGAACAGGCTTGCTCTGACAACAGAAAGGGCTGGGAGGACAGAACAGTGCTTGCTAAAACCAGGCAGAATACACAAATTAACAAGGATGCAGATCCAGCCAAACCCACCAACATATCAGTTAGAGAGCATTTCATCAAAACTGGCGCACACCTTCCAGCTCCTTTGGTGACACCTCTTTGCATGCCACAAGAACTGTAAGCCCAAACAGTCCCATTCTTACAAACCCAGAAGAAGCTGTCCTATTAAAGCAGCGATTCATCAACAGAACCTTTTGTCTTGGTTTCTTTCCTGTCTGGCAGAGAAAACAATTTGTTATAGGAGGTCAGACAGAGATATGTTGTACTCTAACACAAGGGTGAATACTTTCTGGGCCAGCCTCAAGATCCCCAAGTAGTCAAGAAGAGGAAAGACTAGTCAGACACAGAAAGTCTTTACTCAATGTGCTAAAATTGTAAACCTAATCTTACTTAATTAAAACCTTCAACTATTTGCACAGTTCTGACTGTTCCTACCATTCCCTCTGTTTGCACTTTTAGAGCAATGAAGTGGCTTAAAAAGAGATTGTTAAAGAGTCTGCCGTTCATCCAAAGCACTGATACTTCCAACAGTTCACTCCTCTAAAAGGCTTCTGCACCAAACCACGTAGGTGAAGCACCTAACTTGATCTGTAGGGCTGGGCATTTACAATGGCCATGCCCTTAAGGTTAAAGGTACCAATGTTCAGAATTCAGGACGGCACGTATATGCAAGAGAAATTCCAGACTGATGGTGCACATTCCTCGCCCCCATCTCTGCTGCAGATTGACACATACATTTCTATCTAAAAATAATGAGGGAAGGTAGATCTTGCAAAACCAGTATCTCCTAGGGAAAACAACCCAAAACATCCCAGGAAGGCATGACTGAGCTAGTATAGAAATGTTACGGCCTTTTCCTTGGAAATTTTGCTCAGAGATGTACTTTGTGCATATTTTTTGAGAAATCTCTTTTCTCACCATTGGGAGCTGTACTGCCTTACAATGAAGCGAAACCTGATGACTTATTTGTAGAAAGTGGCTTCCAAGTTCTCTGAATTTATTATATTGAAAAATCTCACTTGGAAGTAAATATAAAGTAATTATTTACTTCTTTAACCTTGCAAGGTATGAAGTTACTTTGGTAATACACATTGACTTTTAATTAATTTTACCATACTGTAATAGTATTCATGTTTTATGTTTTGATACTTTTTCATGAACAAAGAATTTTGTAGAATTCCCTTATTTATGCTGTAGAAACTGCTAGTAAGATGATGTCATACTACCAAAAAAAATTTAAAACTTTTAATGTAATACTATATAATTTGTGAGCATGTTACATAATAATTATTTTTAGTGCCTAAACAATTTGATTTTTTTGAGTAACTCCATTTTAAACTTCTATATGCTTGAGAAATGTTTCATATTTATTAACCTAATCATTACAAATATATGTATAGTAACTAGTTCCACAATTTCCTATACATACCAACTCACAAAACTGCAGTTTTGAGCTAAAGTCTCCTTTTAATTCAGTATTTTTTGAGTCAAATATTTTGAGATCCTCAATAGAGTCAAACATTTTCAAGCCCAAATTCTCACTGAATGCTTATTTGACTTGTTCTGAAATTGAAGGAGATTCTTTCCATGCCTAGACAGTCTATTTGTTGTTAAATTACCCCTAGAGATGGGAATGTTTTCTTACTATACAAGTGGTTTGGTTTGGTTTTTTGAATTAAGATCACTTTTTCTCTTCCTACAGGGAGAAATTATAATTTATTTATTTTCTGCAACAACTTTTTAGATGTTGAACTATTAATGATATAAAATTGTGCAGAAATGAACGGAGGACTCTGCCTCCACTGCAATATTAAGTGAGAATAGTCAAACTATGAAAGAGGAGGAAAACTACATGTTAATTAATTTATTTAAAAACAACAGGGAAATAAAGTCTAAGTATTTTTCTCTCTACATTATTTTTCCTATCCATATATATGTGAGATATATGTTTTTTGAAGAAAATTAGAAGCAGAAAATTTAAAAAATAATTGTGAGGAAATTAAAAAATATATTAGTAAAAATATTAGTAACTGTTACAGCAACAAGAAAACATATAGCTTAATATGTTGATTTGTACAACTGCCTTGCCATGTATAAAAAGCAGGCAGAGACTGCTGCTCCTTTGAGTTTATTTATGATCCTCAGACGAGGAGCCTCCTGAAGCACCTGACACCTACTGAGGTAGAGGGAACTGTGAAAAGATAACTGTTTTAAACATAAAATATTTGTATTGCTGAGAGGTCAGCTTTGCCACTGCTGACTTCATTGCAATTTGCATACTATTAAAGCATTACCCATAATGTTTGTAAAATTTAATTTTAAAGCTATGCTGTTAAAGATGTTTGCTGAATTGTAAGCACCTAGGACATTTGGGAAATTGTTAACACTTTGATAGTTACAGTATTTCTGCCACACTTTGGTCTTTATTTAACCCCCCCCACAAACATACACTATTCTCTTCTTCCACTTTATGACAATGAATCTCATTTTAATGCAAGCTGAGATACTTAAAAACCCCTAAGTATACTGCAACAGTAAGTAATGGAGAAAACTTCCCCTTTTATTTTCAATATATTTAAGTTTGTTAAAAATGTCAATAACTTATTTATTTACTTTTTGCTGGGGGCTGAGATCCAATTATACTCTTATAGGCTAGAGGTGATGGATATGATTTTCTACTTCACTCTAATACAGGCTTTCTCATTAAATCTCACAGCTCGGTAATCACAGTCATCACATTTGTGTTTCAGTGCTGCATTCACACTCACATTCTCTTCCCCTGGATTTCCATTCTCCTTCCCCCACCCTCTCCCCCAAGATCCTTATTTACTCCCTGGCAGAAACTGCAAAATTAAAGATGTATAATGTGCAGATACAATCTTTGCTTCCTTTGCTCTGCCCAACTAGCACTTCCCTCTAAAATACACTTACTTTGGGAAGTAGTGGTATTAGCTTGGTTACTATAGTACATGAACTACTGTTCTCCTTTGAAGTACTATAGAAAAGTTGTCCTTAGATGATAATGGAAAGGATGGAGTAAAGCAGGAACAACAAGAATTATTTTACATACTAATAACAATAATTTAGTTATCAAAACAGTACAGAACAAGCATGCCTTTATACTGTTCTTTAAAAAATTTAGTTTCCTAGGGTTCTAATAGTCTTTTCCTATGGTTCAGGAATGCACAGTAGCACTCAGCCCAGTGCCTGTATCCTTATTTCAAAGAGAATCATTCAAACCGACATCCACCCTGTCAAGAATCTTGACTTTGAGCTGCTAATGCAGAATAAAATCAATATAAATTTTGATCATTTGATGAATATTTACTTCTTTCTTTGGAGCCTGGGGATTTAGAATTGAAAACTGCTGAATCAAGTCATTTTATTTTTTTGTGTTTGTGCCAGCACCAATTTACTACCCTCCTGAAAGTTCCTGAACAAGATGTCTCATGTGGCATACATGTTGGCTTTTCCTGTCAATCATAACTGTGTGCCAGTAGGGAACCATAAACATTTTCCTTTCATACTCTTAGTTCTCCAAAAGGAATATTTTGATTACTTCCCTGGAAAACGTAAACTTGTCTTATTTAGACATACTGTAGAATGCCTATGTCTATTTTTCTAGGACAGCTGCTGTGCCTAAATTGATACTATCTATTAAACATTTTCTTTTCAGTATGAGTTGCTTCATACAAAGAAACAGTTTACAATCACTGCAAACAAAGCTTAGTAACACAAACCAGATAAAGATCTATATTGACATTATCACTTCCCTGTATATTTTTCTGAAAAACTGCATGAAAATTCTGACCAGTATAATTTGCACCAAATGTTTGTGAAAATGAAGATAGCAGGAGGTAAATAGATCCCACAAGTGAGCAATTAAGATGCGACTCTAGTTTGCATTTCATCTTAAAAAGAAATGTACCTTCAATCTTAATAAAATGAGCTTCTAAAAAATGTATATGTAAAGATCCTATGTTTCCATAGTGATTGGGGGAGGGGGGAGGGCAGAGGGAAAAGGAAAAATGATGCTTCTAAATTTGAAAAAGACCTAGATTAGTTTAACAAGAACTGTAAATGCAGGCAATTTTCATCTTGCAAAATTTTTTTATATATGACTCAGTGGCAGACGGGCTTTATCTTAAGGAGCAATTTTGTTGGTCTCCTATAAATTAAATAAAAGTGGCAGCAGCTGTCTTTCAGAAGGCTGATACAGGCTTGTATAGTCATATGATATTATGTAGACAGATGTTTTAAATAAAATAAAATATTTAGATTGCTAGATACCTTGCTAGATACAAAGGCAATTATAGGATGTCTTTGTTAAATTAAATTTCTCATTCTTCTGAGAAGAAAAAAAAGAGAATTGTCCTGGAAACTGTACCAACAGGAAATGATTCTATATCTAAAACAGCTGGAGACTGTAACTAATATAAATTTACTTGAAAATAAAAATGCTGTATGCCTCTAGAGACATGCAGCAACATGCAGTAAAACCAGATGTGATATAAAATTATTTTTAAAAACCTCAGTTTACATATACATATAAAATATTAAGATATGATCCACTCATGTAGAGAGACTGTTCAAGGCTAAGACAAAGTAACAGAACAATTAAAACCCTAAAATATAGCAAAAGTAACATCTCTTTTCTAACAATAAAAACTTCTTTTTTTTCACAAATGCTGCCTTTTCAGAAACACGTTAGACACCTTACTTTGATAAGGATTCTAATGTGGTAACACTTTATTGCATTACCAAGACAAAATTTAGTGGAAACCTTTTATCTCAGCACTTTAAGGTGGATCTTGATTCACATCTATGTTATGTGTGTCAAAGATCCAAAAATAACTTTAAAAGAAAAGCCAATATCCAGCACTCAAAT
This sequence comes from Athene noctua, assembly GCF_965140245.1. Classification (NCBI taxonomy): domain Eukaryota; kingdom Metazoa; phylum Chordata; class Aves; order Strigiformes; family Strigidae; genus Athene; species Athene noctua. Next base: position 23,479,305 of record NC_134042.1, on the reverse strand, counting down.
TCTTCAGATACTGTATTTAGGAAAGCTTTCCACAGTGTAAAAGGGAATTTTGCCAGAATAAAGACTGCACAATTGGGTCTTATATGAACAATAAAAAAATATACCACACATTCTATCCCATGACTGTCTAATGTGACTCAACGTATCTGCTCTTCCCATTTTTGTTGAAAATACCACAGTATAACAGATTGCATTCTATGTATTTGTAGTTGGTTTACTCTTCCCCAAGACCTCCGTTACAAACTTGACATGACTTCAGGCCCAGACCTGCACAGCTGATTTAGCTAAAGCATCTAAGGTCTTCACTTATTCATAAAGCAACCATTCCAGGAGGAGTACATATGCCAAAACGTCAGAATAAGAACTTTATAGGTGTGCTTTTCAAATCACCGTTGACAAAAATCCATCCGAATTTGCATGACTCTCTTCTTCCTTGTTCCCTAATAAAATGATACGGTAGAATCACTTGTTCAGGATGCTTTTTATGTAATATTATTTTGCAATTTGAACAATGAATTAAACCTTTTTCTCTCCCTCATACCTAACAAAAACACCCCATCTCAATAAAGCCAAAACAAGTATACCTAAAATATTGAAAGTGCTATATTATATAGTCTGTATAGAGCAAGAGAAGTAAATGATGTTAAAGATTCCTTTCAGAAAGCTTCAGGTTGGATTGCTTTCATTTTTTCCAATAGCCTTAATTGGCTAAGTGCCTTTGGGCCAACTAATACCCGGAGAGACCTAAACTCAGTAATCTTGTAAATACAATGATTTCAACAGATTTTCATCAAAGACATGACCATTACACAAGATACTACCCGTTTGGTGCTGTATTATTTGTCATTTAGAATGTAGTTAAAATTGCTAAATTAATACAAGATTTATTGTTACAGTATTCTGTGCTACCAGGAGTCCAACAAACAGGAGACATTTGGCTATTTTTTCTTAAGTTTAGACAGATATGTGAATAGATATGTACAAAAGTTTTAATTTCGCAGGGAAAAGGAGCCAGGTCCAAAGCAGACTGAGAATAGCAAAATCACCCTTCTCAAGATGTAGATGTCCAGAGATGACGTGTGTAACAAATATTCATGTGACTATACAATTGCATAATTTAGTCTTTTTCCTTCAAACAGGAAGGAAACAAATATTAGGAAGTATAACTGAGATGACAGTAACATATCACAGTATAATATGCATACCTACTGCTTCTTTTTATTTTAACACCTGACCCAGAAAAATGTGACTTTTCTGCAGCTAAAATAAGATACACTTAAGGAATATGAATTTCAAACACTACAAATAATATGTGTCAAAAGAAAGCTTTAATTAAAAGATGCACATTTCCAGATGCACTTAGTGGCCAAAGGGTACATGTAAAAAACTGTACTGCTAAAGAAGTTGAGTATTACGACATGCGGATTCTGGGCATTTAGATTATGATAGACCTTAATCTATTTCCAGAGACAAAAAAAAAGTGTGATTTCTAAACCATCTATTGACCTGACAACATGACGTGGGACACAGGCTCCTTAGAAGTGAAAACAGCAACAAAAATCATTACACACTGATTATTCTAGACCCAAGAGAGGTCACAAATTGATAATTCGTACACCAAGGGTCATTACAATATTTTAAAACAATATTTTAAATGCAGTTTGGTAAAAGGGTTTTATTCTAATCTCACAAATTGCTTAAACAGATTCTTGATATTGTGAAGATTTTTTTTTCCTTTGTCAGAGCATTAATTAAAATGGAGGCATTAAGCCCAAGTGTTACAATAGAATATTGCCGTTTTTATTAATAGACACAGGAAATCTATTATATGGATAGTCAGCACCCACTGTAGTGGGATGGTGTAAGGCCTAAGGACATTTTTAGTAGGAAAATATATAGGTACAGGTGAGAGATCCTGATAATATAGCCACAGCCTAACCACAGCTCCAGGTTGTTTTTGCTGTGCATGGTTGAAAACTGACTCTCTAGTGGTCAGTTTCCACAGAGGCCACATAGGAATTATGGTTGGAGATACTTTTGCATTACATGCACAAACAAACAAAATTTGGATCCTACCACAGAACCCTACATCCATTCTTCAACTGTGTGTCCAAATCAACAAAAGTTAGCGTGCTTTTTTGGGTCTTGGTTTCATTATAACTGAACCATCAATGTCTTATTGGAGCAGGCTCAGATTAAAAGTTCAAGTCTTGGAGCTATCAGGAATAATTACCATAGAAAGTTGCATGGTAGCAGGACATTACAGTCTTGTTTATGGAGCTTAGGTAGAATTTCCAATCAGCATGATTGCATCTATTTCTAGTGCTTTGTTAATCGCTTCCTGAAGCTGCTCATTAAAAGCTCCTGTGTCAACACGTAATGCTGTGGTGGCTGAAACAGAGATTGGGAATACAATCACATCTCTTGGCTTGGCTGAGAAGTACACTGCAACATTGCACACTTTATCACAAATGCTGCCTTCCCATTTGATAAAATGCCTCACCATGTCATGGAACAGTGGTCATTTATTTCAGAGGAACAAGCTGAATCTTCACCATTAAACACTGGATGTGAACAAACATAATTCTATTTTTGTCTCCCTCGACAATGGAATTGCAGTGAGACCCAAGTACAGCAATTTAACATCTCTCTTACAACAGTCACAGAAGTGATGACAGCCCTAGACAATAATCACTTGCCAATACCATAGTACTTACCTACCAACTGTGAAAGCTTTCATAGCCGTAGTCAATAATTGAACCGACCAATTCCACTGTGCTGCATGTGATTGGTGATATAATCCCTTTAAGTGTGTTATTTAAGTTTGCAATGCAGTTAATTGAAACCCTACTAGATGCAAATCAAAAGTTTCAGCCTTAATTGAGATATTTTGAAAATTGAACCCATTGCTTCAGGCAGGTGCTACATGAGATTCCATTAATATAGGTAATTAACATTAGCCTCTGCTTTAATTAACATGCACACTTTAATTAGTAAAGCATTAACCAACATTAAAAAATCTGATCTTCATGCATCACAAAAACTGCAAAGTTATGACTATGTTATTTTTTTCCAAGACTGTAAATCATATAACATCTCAATTATTTTTTCTTTAAATACATCAAGATACTTTAAAAAGAGAAATATACATGTAAAATGTACATCCTTGTTTAACTGAACATTTTAAATTGTGGGAAAGATTTCTTATCTAAAATATGAAGAAATCTCACATAATACTTTGAAACTTCTCTCTAAAATTTATAAATGTGTATATTATATATGCATGTATCTAAAGAGTTGCTTTATAAATGAAAATAATTCAGTTTTAACCAGATCTGCTGCTCACTGTTAATTCTATGGCAGAGTCTGAGACAATATTTTCCAGAGCTGGCATTTTAAAAATAAATGTCTTGTCAACAGTATGAGCTTTGTTTCCCATCATGCTTGTTTTAACACATAGCATGTTAAGATCATTCTGCTCTCCAGAGTAAGTAAAGCCTATGACTGCAAACACGTTTGTAAACATGAACCGAATGTCTTCTTGAGTTTGCTCAGAGCCTTAAACAACATCGTCAGGAACTAGCCTGTTGCTCCAAAACTTTTTGTCCTACCGTATCACAAAGCCCACTGCTGCGCTTTGTCACCTCTGGGAGTTCAATTAATTTGGAAGCTGTAGTGGTGTAATTGAGCTGGTTCAAGATCGGCCTTTCAGCACAGCAGATCCCATTTACAGTTGTACAAGCTCTATAACCAAGGGAACTTGAACAAGTGCAGTTACATTCATGGTGTCAAACCAAATACAGAAATATTTCTTTGATACAGACAGGGTCTTTAGGACTCTGGACTGTTTTATTTTGCATCTGAAATTAAAATTCTTATTTAGAAGCATAAGTATGTTCCCAGACATATCTAACATAAGGAACTCCATCCAAGCCTGTGAAATTAAATGGTGGAGAGCTCCCGCTTAAAGATCCTTCTTTAAATAAAATTTAACAACGGTATTTTTCAAAACACATTTCAAAACAATGCAAAGATACCTTCATCTTCCTAATCCTTTCCTTCTGTTATGCATTTACCCACATGATCCTGGCAGCTTTGCTTTAAATATGGTAAGTTCCATATTTACAGCCTCATTATTACTACAAAGATTTCTGATCCACTCACTTTATTTCCTGTGTTTCTCTTCTCAATACATAGAGGTGGAACGTGTATTAATTATTGTTATACAATTCTCATAATAAGATGCTGGATATGCTGGCTTGAATAATACAGTCATTTGAAACCTAGACCTGTTTCTACAATTTCTGCACGTTCTGAACCTCCACTGCATTTGGCAGTGAAAGGAATGGACAATGTTAAAGGACTATACACCCTATTCATATTGCATCCAAATATCTGCAGATCTCAAAGACAGCATGTACATGTGCAGAGAAAAAAGAATGTCCTTTCTGAAGCTCCTAGAAGTACCACATCAATGTCACATCAGGGTTCTGTTTGTTTCTTTTTGTTAAATGGAAAAGAACTTTCATGAAAGAAACATGAAGACAAAAAAATGCTTTAAAACTGGAAAGATTCACTTAATCAATTCTAAGCACTTTTTCTCCATGGGAGCAAATTCTACATTGTGTTTCATATTCGTAACACACACAACTTTTAAATGTAAGGCTTTCCAGAATCTACAATGCTTCCAGCTAAAAAAAAAGAGCTAGATCTCTTTGGTGCAATATGCCAGATTTTGTGGTATTCTGCAGGACATATTGTGGCATTTTGACAGTTCTCCCTAAAATTAAAAGAGCGTTACAGCTAAAAGAATACTTTGCTGAGTGCTTTTCGTGGCATTTTGTTGAATTCACCATATTTTATACTGTGCAAAACCACAGCTAGACTGAAACCGACATAAATAGTCAAAATCTGTCCTGACTTGCATCTGAGTAACCCATAAAATCAGGAAACTATTGTTTTCTGTAAAGCAATGTGAAAATACTTTTTAAACAGTGATTTTCACAATACAGAGTTCTTTGATGTCTGTGCGTATTTAGATTTACATGTAATACTGAACAAATCCACAAAAATATTTGTCTTAATTGATTGAATTTAGCTACATATTTTTTTTCCCATGAGAAGTAACAAAGAAACCAGAATAAAATATGTAAATAAAATGCAAAAAAAAAATTGTAAGCAGCATTCTGAGAATTAAGGTAGTCTCATCTTATGTGGAGAAGCCACAGTGTATTGACCACGCAATGATCCAGGAGCCACAGAAACCCCTTGTTCTTACTGCAGAACACGCAGTAACTGCAAAAGGCCAGTTCCTCTACAGCTCCAGCAGAAAATCATCCTCAGGTCATCATTGCAACAAAATTAAATAGCTGCCTCTACCTATCCCTTTTTCACTGTTTCAGAGGAATCCTCCCTATTGTTGGGCAATGGGAACAGAAGTATACAATAAGAAATGTCAATTTTCATTGCTGTATCTCCTGCATATGTTGTTGGGTTTGGGTGACAAAGAGTTTCTGATTGCTTTCACAGCTGACTGTACTACCTACATGAGCCTGAAGTTAAGGTGATGGATTTTATAAACGCTATACTCTTCATTAGTCCCAATACCACAAAGTTAAAATAGACATGCTTCCCTTCTAATATCAAACTAAAAGTTGTGAGAAACTGGCCCAGAAATTCTACCATATTAAAATAAGTTCTTCATTGATCTGTGCCACCATTTCTAAGTTTCCTGATGTTAACTTGTTCAGACTCTTGTTAAAAATGAACAACTTAACAGTCCTAACACTGTAAAGAAAACCTCATGTCATACAATGTTATAAATAATCAACTTCCAAATCTGCTAAAACCATCAGTTTTAAAATATAAAAGTTGACTTCTCAAACTGGACAGTGTAGTAGGTATGATGTCCTTCTTCAGTGAAGTGTTTATCTTCAGTAAACAATCGTGTAAAAGACTTCCAGTAGCACAAGAATTATAAACATACAGGGAATGAAGTGCATTGCATTCATGACATTTTTTAAGGGTTGAGGTTTGTTTTTTTTTTTTTTTCCCAGTGAGGTCTTTAAAGTGCTATCATACAGAATCTTCTAGCACCTCTAGTAAAATAGGCTAAACCTAGAAAATGAAGGATGCATTATATTCTGTCAAAGTCAATGACAATTTTCTTACTATGATTTCAAGCAAGCAAAACATGCTCTTACAAATCATGTAACAAAAAATTATATATATAAATTTATGATTTCAAAGATATGAATTCCTGACACGAATATTCTACATATTTTTAAGATAGGGAATGCATACTGTAGCATAACTATCATGATATGGGGTTGCAAGCAAAGAAAAGTTTGAAAGTAAGTGCAGAGATGTCAATGTTTTTCAGCAGTTACAGGAAAAATTGAATTTTACTGCTCTAAGAATAATGTAGCCCCCTTTTATAATGAGGAAAACAGGACAATATAGGGTTCAGTTAATATCTTGGGATGGAACTTGAAATGTCAGCCTTGCTTCTCCAATACCGCTGCAGGAAGGAAGGGCTAGGGACACCAAATCACTTTTGTTCACCGTGGGAAATGGATTTTGCCTTCCTGTGTTAGCTGCCACTCCTTCTACACCAACTTCTTCATTTGCAGCTATAAGTTTCCCATGACTTAGACAGAGGTAACTTCAGATAGTAGGGTCATAGCTACCATAGACAACCGCCTACCTTGCAGTGTGCTGAGTGCCATCCCTTAATCCTTCCGTTCTTTTTCTGACTAACAGATGGTGTAATAAAAGATATTAAACTTTGCCTCCCATGTCTATAGTTCATAACTTGTCCTTACAAACTAAAGTTACAAGCAGTCTTGCACCATATAGAGTGTGACATGTTCTAAAGCACTCCTTTAAACATGCCTGGAACACTTCTGTAATTACTAAAGGCAAAATGTGTGTCATACACAGCACCCAATGGTCTTTTTTTAAGAACGATGCTCTTTTTAGGCTATAAAAATATGTAGCTAACATCCTTTATGAATTGGAAGGATAACTATTATTTTTATCTCAAAGAGGTTTATGAGTAATTTGGCAAATGTGACTTACAGTTACAAAAGCCAAAATGAATATGAGAATGCAACTTTGGAGTTAACACAGTAAACCAGTTTTGAAAACCTTAATTTAATTTTTCTACATTTAAAATGCCATAATATAAAAGACACTGGACCATTAGAAACAGTTACTCTGACTGGCACTATATTACATAGCACATTACTTACAAAGCCACTTTAAAAAAAAAAAAAATAGTAAAGCAGTGCACCTTAGGACATTCCCAAATGGCAGTGTATATTTTTAGTGTGATATTATAATTCCAATTAGTATTCATTTTAATTTAATATAACCTATTTCTAATTGCATAAAATAAACCCTGAACTTAAAACCCTACCACAAAGTAGGAACAGTCCACTTAAATGTTGATTTCTTTCCTGTGCTTACACGTTTGTCCCAGAATCCTGGAAAGAGTATTTCTTTCTCTGTTGATCTTGTTGCTTGCCAATACTGACATTCGCTATTTGTGTCTCTGGCAGAACTTTTGTTCACCACTTGATTTGCTGCCCTACTGAGACATTAGCAGGAGCATGAGAAATTTGCTGCTGTACTCACAGAGAACCCTTTCTGTTTCTGTTTTCCTTCTTACATGTGTAATGGAACATCAGCCTTAAAAATACTCTGCAGTTAAGTTACATAGTCTTCTTCAATACATATAAAAAAATAGAGAAACTCAGTATTTCTCATCAACACATACCCTTACTGGCTAAATTTATGTTTAGTTTGTTCAATCGCTAATAATTTCCTAACAAAGTTCAAGCACAGTATGCTAACGTCATTCAAGGAGGAGACCTTCTTCAATAAATGGAAATACCCTATGATTCATTTGTATTTTGCATCTCTTTAGACAAAAAATGGAAAAGAAATTCTAGAAACTTAGCAGAAACTTTTGAGAAAAATTAAAGGTAGGTAAGTTTTGATCATGTATTTCTTCTTGCTAGTTGACATACATAATAGAAAATGGTAGAGAATAGGTTAAACAGTCTAAAAGGATTTTAACCTTAAATTTGACAGAAGCTAAATGGCTGTGACATTGGGTTCTTCTACTTTATTCCAGCTAGTAATCCACCTTCAAAGTTCCTGTCAGGTAAATGACCTTGTATTTCATTAACTGATAATTAAATGGATTTATTCCACTAACGGTTTTAATTAAAATGCTAGAAATATTGATTACCCCTCTCATCCTTATTCCCCCAGATGAAAAAAAGGTTTTAGGAATGTTTATTTAGAGAAGACAGAGAATTAAATTAGATTGAATCTCTATGAGACCTGAAGACTGGTTCTTTCATTTCTGCTGCTCAAGCAGAAAAAGGTTTCAATTTTTTGATGTTTGATTAATTATTTTGAAATCCATTTATGCTTACCTTGGTGTTTAATTAAAAATGTCATTTTTAGCATAATTTAATTGGCTATCTGTGGAAGACTAACTTCGAACTTATATTTAAAAAATGTTGTGGGTTTTTTTTTAATTTGGGGTAAAAGAAACTTTTTACTTATTTGCTTTTGCTGTAAAGGTATCGTCTCATGAATGAAGAACTAAGAAGGGCTGGAGCTTAACTGGATTTTCCACATTTGAATATGAGGATACATATGCTTATGAGTAATGCAGCTTTATTTGGCTGCACACTTGAATCCATTACCAGTCATTTAGAATCTCTAATCTAACAAATATGGAGTGTGTGCCTCCAAATATGTTGGATTTATTGTTACTGACATTAACCAAACTCTCTGCAGTGTGTCCAGAAATGCTTTCAGTATGGGCTGGGATCCTTTTGTAAACGATTTAATATAAAGTACGTAGTACTGAAAAAAAAAAAAAAAAAAAAAGCATTCCGTTCCATTTATAATCAGCAAGCAAATATTAGAAAGAAACACTAATTTTAAATATTAATTGAAAATTTATCACTTAATTTTGCTCACATAAACGTGTATTTCACTGTTTTCATACCCTATTGTCTTACCTATCTAAAATTTGCTTTCTATATGAGAACCAACCTTTTTCTTAAATATGAAGGTGATTTAAATCAAACTGGTTTGTATCTCTTCAATACTAAATAAGGACATGTTGTGGTCTTACAAAGAACAGATTTTGTTACCACTTGCTAGCTGTTAAACATTTGATATAGAATATTCTATATGGAAAATGACTGTAATTTGATAATAAAACCACAAAACCAGTAACTAGAGCTCTGTTTCTGTAAAACACATGCCTAGCTTCAAGCACATAATCTGTCCCATTGAAGGGCAATAGGATTAATCCATGGTTACCACTACGAGTTGTGTACATGCTTGAAGGTTTTGGTGACTCAAAACCATCACACCTACATATTTATTCCTTTTGTGTTATTTACTTGTGAATTGAATGCTACATAAATATAGGGTCAAAAACATAAGAAAAACCTCACTGTTATAGAAAGACTAATTGCAGTAGGTTATTTCTTTTCTGTTCTGAAACAGAAGGAAGCTCTCATGTCCAGACAGATATGACATGGGTCTCTCAGGCTTGTCAAAACCACATTAATGATCTATTTTATGCAGTCAGTATAATTTATGTTTTTCCCCCCTTTCTTCAAGTGTTTAATGAAGAAAAATTTCATAGCCTGATTCAAAGCCCAATGAATCAATGAAAACATCCTTAATCAAAATATTTGTCTCCAGAACTCCTTTTCATTACAGTTATTTTAAAATGTCATGTGAGCCTGAAATATGGTTAGGTGACAGTGGCTTGTGTATAGTCGTGAGTCATTTAGGAATGGGGTGTCTTAAAGGTCTTTGCAATAATTTACTGTCTAAAAGTCATCCTTCCCTTTTAACAAAGAACTGCAAAAAGCAAGCGAAAAAAACCCACCCCAAACCAGCTTGTGCATTTGTGAGCTGCAGAAGATTAAGTTGAGGGGTTGAAGAAGATGAATTGTGTAGCATGATGCTGCCCATCTGAAGTCAGTGGATGTTCCACTCCCCTGATGTGCTTATTGTTACATTTTCAAAGCACTGCACGTGGTTTTACTCATGCAGCTTTCCATGACGTCAGTGCAAGTCCAATCGCCAGCACACCAAGTCAGACTCCTTCCCGCAAACATGGACTCGTGCAGGAACTTTATTCATATTGCACTCTTTCCAAATTCACGGCAGCTACTCCAGTGACTACTCATTTCCACATGTATAGGTTTGCAGGGTAAGGCTGTTCATGCTTCTCACTCTAGCTGTGAAAGGGAATGGTAAATTTGGACCTACCAATTTCACAGACTACATACTGTTCCAGTGAAGGCAGCAAGGAAGGCCTGTCAAATCTTTCGGTCAAGGTTCTGTTTCTTTGACATACTCCATGCCACACCATATTGCTGTCACCATTCAGAGAAGGGCTGAAGAACTTGGTCATAGCATTTTATTTCTGAGTTACTCTTTTATTGCGCCTTTCATTTTCATTACTGTGAATGTGGGGAAACAGACAATTATGTTCTTTTCATTTAATTTTCTGCTATTGATTTGCTCAATATTTAACAGGATCATTTTGCCTTATTTGGTTACATTTTCTATTTTATTGTGCAAATTTATTAAATTACAGAACAACCTTTGACCATGTGGTGCCTATAAATTAAAATTCTGACAGCGATGATCTATTGGGTGGTTTCCATGACTAGTTTCAATGATGATTTCCAAATAAAATGTGAAATAAAAGAAGTCACTGTATGTTAGTAACTCGGATATCCATGGACAAAAGAGGATTGAAAACATGTGGGAGCTTTTCAACAAAGAGCAATCACTGTTCAAAACTACAGAAACTACACAAGCAAATCCATGTAAAAATGCTGCCTTTACTGTTGCTACCATTGGGAGTGATTGAAGTGGTTTGTTTTCAGACATGTGAAATAATTTTTAGAGATACACATGGCATAGGTTTTACTGCCTTTTTTTCTGAACTTTGAGAAAATAGCCAAGATGAATAACTTTATTTTTAACACTGATATATGACACATTTTAACCTGTCTACATACAAAAGTAGTGCTGTTAACAACTGCAACTTTCTTCAAGTATGCTATGAATCACTGTATTCCTTTTCCCTTTTTTCATGCACCATTGCCACTATCTTACCTTCAGCAGTTTTGCTAGATTTCAATGAAGATGGAACCAGAGGGCACACATTAGAATTTTATATCAGTTCAAGAAGGGGAGAGAAGAAAGACATATGAAGCTAGAATGACATTCATTGAAGGTTCCCTAGGGAAGATAACACATGTTTTTGTCTTTCACCTGCTAGGCATGCTAAATCAGTGCAATGATAAGCTAATTTATGAAATATATTTCATTGAAACCTGGACATCTTTACTGTTGCTAGTTTGGATATTAGCTTCTCAGAAATAAAAGACACCTAATTTAAAATATGTTAAAAGACTGTTTTTCTTAGGTAATGCTTACAATGTACGTTTCACTGGGACTCTGGATTTCAGTGCATAACTGTTTAAAAGCAGTTAGGATTAGGTGAAAGTTAAAATTTACACTCACTGCTCCTTTGAAAAAGGAGTAGCTTGCTTTCAAAACCAAAAGAGGACTGCACCCTATTTGTTTTATAATGTAGTGAAACAAAATCACAGTAGTTGTAAGAATGGTGTGTCTTACCAAAACAGTGTCTCAGCCATAACATATGTATAGCAATCCAACACTGAGCAGTTCATTTCTTAGCAAGGCCGTATAGGCTGCCTTTTGTTCCTCACAGAGCCCAACACATAGAAGCTGACTCTTCAGGAGAGAGCTATCTTTAGGCTACCTGTGTTCAGGGATTGCACGCTAGAAGATTTTGAGACTTTTTTTTAAAAAATGTATTATATTGCTGTTAATGGAATGTGATGCTAATGTAAAGCTTTGCAATTTGCTTCACCATCAAAAAGAACACTAAGAAATGTTGTGATACTTCTGGTTTGGGAGGTTTTTTTGTGAACAAGAACACCTCAACACTTCATAGTCTTTGCTGAACACACACTCACAAGGAATATAGAGACAGTCCAGAATGCAGATGTAGAGACATACAATTTAGAAAGCATGTACTAATGAGGTTAAGTTTTATAAAGTAACCTAGCTGTCTTACAGATAATTGTGTTTAATTTTAACAGTTTCATGATCAGACACAGATGTGAGCATAATATCAAAGAGGATTTAATGCTTACAACAGTTATATCTCCTAATTTATTCTATTTATAATTTTGGTGGTGCATTAACAATTATCTTTTTTTTTTTTTTTTTTAAATTTTCTTTTCTTTTTAAATATTCCAAGCAAAGAAAAAACGTATCTTGATATAACGGGCACAGAGGTCTTACACACTCTTCTGGCTATGCTACTGTGACTCAAATATTTCTTGTTCTGAAAAAAGAGAAGCTTGAAGAAATTGGAACATCCAGGACCTTAACCACCAATGATGAATATCTTCACTACCCCCAGAATTGAAGACTGTACTTCCCAAAAGTTTTATCTTTTATCTGCCCTCTGACTGCACTGTTTGTTGGCCCCAACAGAGACGCTTTGGACTCATAAGCAGCTTCAGCAAGGACAATGAGGCAACATACATGCTTTAAGTTTTAGTGCATGTTTAAGCATTTCACTGAATTTGTGCCATGGTCTTTTTCTGAGAATTTATGCAAGAGGTAGGAGAAAATGTGTCAGTTAAAGTTACCCGTTCATCGGGGGGGATGAATAAAATCTCTTTTGTGGAGTCAAGTTTCCCTCGGTGTTTCCACACCTTTTCTGATGTGCTCTCTATACTGCAACATTTTCTTTTTACTCATAATTCATTTTCAAGCATTCAAGACTTAGTTATACCCATACTAAGTTTTACAAACCAAGCAAGAGCATAATTCTCACCAAGCTTTACTTATTATTCCTCCATATTGATTTAATACCTTTTAAAATGATTGAACTAACTCAGCCCAAATTTTTACCCACTCAATTCAATTTCCATTGTGAGAACTTCCCAGAGACTGAATGTTTCTGAATAATATCTTCAATTCCTTCAGTCTGCTGCACATTGACAGACCCTTGTGGACCCCAGTGTAGAAAGCTCCACTGAAATCAGTAGGTATCTGCTCAGGCATAAGTAGTTGCAAGACGAAGATTTTAATAAACAAATATAGAGAATGATCAAAATGACCAGTTTTCAAAGGTGTTTGTAGTGCTCAGGGATTCAACTAGGTAGTTAAATTCAAAAGTATGCAAGCATACATCCAAATTCCCATTATTTTCTGGGGGATATCAATGCCTAATTTGTACAGGTGCTTCTAAAAATGCTTCTAGATGTTTGTAGGGATGTTTGGGCACCAAAGTATCTCGGGAAATATCTATTTAAGTGGCTGCAGCAGTACAGTATTTTTTTGAAGCATGAAAATAACTTGTTCTTTGACTATCTGAATTCCTCTTTTGTGCTTGATAATTACCACAGCATATACCTGTAAATACCACAAAAGCAACTCTTCTCTTAAGGACACTATTATGCCTGTCAGATTTCTTTTTGTTACATTACTTCTCCTAGTTTTATGACAATTCATCTTCCCCAAAATGTCAAATGCACAGGATTATGGCATTGCATCACAATTTCGGAATCATGAGATAGTAACTAAGAAGAAATATAATTTAAAAAATATAAACAGAAGGAAAAAAAAATAGTATAGTTGGATGCTGAGATATCGTGCAGTCTTTTGTAGAAGTGTGGCAAGGCTGAACTGCAAAAACAAAATTCCAGAATGTAGGACTGCCTAGATGCAGACTGGCAGTTTGACATTTGCACTGTTGCAAAAGGATAAATAAACAATATTCTTGATTGCTTCCTGTGATTTTAATGAAACATACTTTCTCAGCATTTACATGACTGTGGCTCTTGCTACAAATAAGCTTTAGCCACTAGTACTTTTTAAAATTTGCACAGATTTATGCATAGAAATTAATAACAGCTTTTTCTGATCTATTTTGTCAGTGCACCGTGTCAGAATGGTAGTGACCCCTTTTGACCTTTAGAAAGAAGGAAGGTCTTTTAGGAAAGCAGACATTCTTCTTTTATAGGGGAACTGTGTAAACACAAGTAATGTGCCTGTGAACATTTTATGATCAAGATAATAACAAAGGATTTAACTTCAGTATTCACCACACAAAATAAATCTTAACAGAGATGACTGTTTTGTGACTTCTTCAGCTGAATACAGTGGTGCTTATGCTAACCATCCCTTCAGTGCCGGCAGCCTTATGAGAACTCTCAGAAAACCTTTCCTGTCATTAGACATTCTCAGCTGGTCTCCAAGTGAAGGAGTATCCAGCTCCTTGTCAAAGAAAATGTCATCATAAGATTATGAGAAAGAGGGGAGTGAAGGTAAAATTAAGTAAATCAGAGAAAATGGAATTCTGAGGAGGATGTGAAAAGTATATTAAAAAAAGATGATCAGCATCTTGCTTAGTACACATTTGACTATTCCTACAGGAAAAGAGAATATAAAATTGAACTACTGATCTCCTGAGGACCAGATCATTGTAGGGAGTGTATTCTCTTTCTCTAAATGGACAGATGGTGTGTAGCTGAAGACAGAAAGTAATTCCTCCTTACTACCAGGAAAAGGTATAGATATGTAATGAACATTACCTTGGAAGCAGGTACTATGGTTTCTATGTACTGAATTTTTCAACTTGGTGAGGCAACAGGAGTGTAATTTAAAATTATGAGGAAATAATTGGAGGAAAAAGAAAGATAGGTCCATGAGCATTTTCCTACCATAACCCCCTACATGAAAATACATAAACTTTGAGTGTATTACTTTGAATAACCATGGGTTATTCATACAGTAGCTGACAGAAAAGGCCCATGTTAATAACAGTTATAGAAGGCTCATACGATATGCTCATACATAGCGGATACACAGTTGTACCCATATATTGTTTGAATCCTTAAGGTTCATATTCTTTAACTGCTTTTCCACTTTAATGAGGTGAAAGGAAACTTCAGACCAACAAATGGTGAAGAGATCTGGAGAACCTCAAAGGAGAAATCTTTCTTCCAGGAGACAATCTGATATCAGAGAATAAGACCAAAAAAATCATGCATACAATTATATAGCTAAACTATTACCTGGATATTACAATAAATAGTCTTTGTCTTGTCAGAAGTAGTACCTCACAGCCCTAGCTATTGCCAGGAAAACCTAAGATACTCAGGCATCGAAGTGTGGATTTAAATATGCAGTCTTAAACACCTGGATTTGAAGATTTTTACTTAAGTGACTTTCCCAAGGTCAGGAAAAATTTTGTGCATAACTCTCTATTGACTTATACCTACTCAATTCAGCACGTTAATACTAATCTCCCTGCTGTTTAATCTATCTTTTTTTCAATATGAAAGTTTTAACTAAAGTCCTGAATTTTCCATAACTTATACACATGCTGAATAGTATGTTTCTAAAAGGTGTGTAAATTTAGAGACATGTGAGACCCAGATCGAGACACACACATGGGAGGGAATTTAAAAATAGAATTCATAGTCCAGGCAAGATGGCCAACTTGTCTTTACAAAGCATGGAGATAGCTGGGTAGTAAGAATGGGATTTCTGACATGTAGTGCACTGAGCAAAACATCATATAAGGAACCAATAGGAAATGATGAAGAAAGGCCAAATTTCACACTATCGTCTATAAGCCTAAAATAGATGTCACAGAAATCTGGAATTCAGACTGTAAAAAGCCCCCTGAACATATAAAATGCACATAAGATATTCCTACAGGTTAGCACTACAGGAAAAGTAGATCACTTTTCTTAAAAAAATCTGGGTATTGGAGCTGCTACGATTCATCTGTTTCTTGATAGCTTGGTAATTAGAGCATTCTCTTGGGAAGGTGAAAATAAAGATTTGATTTCTCATAGTAACTGCTCAGACAGCTAGACTGCATGCAAGGTATTGTCTGCTCTTCCTGCCAAAGCTGGGAGATGAGAATCAGAAATGCCAGGTTCCTGATGCCAAAGAAGAAGCAAGAGGGCTCCTGCCTATCACCCAGTGAGGACAATCTTCTGAGTAAATGACAAGAGAGAAAGGAGAGCCTGTGTTCCTGGACCTAACCAAGAGGCTGACTAAATTTTCAGCAACGAATTATTGGATAAAACATATAAACATATTGTGAAAGGAAAGTTCACAATTTCTCCTTTTCAAGAGTGAAAGGGTATTCTCTCTAGTTATCATTCCTTTATTTATTAGTTATATATATGAGTATAATCTAACTGCATTGGCAGTTTTGTATGTACTGTGATTATTTTAATGAAAACGAATGAAATAATGAAGACTACTGACATAATCTGAGTTTTCTGTTGTGTTGGCCATTTTCCAAAGTACTGTACTACCATCGTGCATTTACCCTAAGAAATGTTCACATAGATATACTCTATTAGTACACTCTTATGGCTTCATTTATGCAAGTATTACATTTGTAGTAAAATATAATGGCCTTATATAGTATAGTAAGGAAAATAAACATTTCTGAATCGAGATATATATTCCTATGTTAATAAATTTATTGGGGGTCATTTAACTTTTTTTTAACAATTCACTTTTACACGTAGCCATGACATACCTTTTTATGTAGCATACATAACACTAACTTTCACAATTTTATACACGGATGTTGTTCCAAATTGCTGCTATTCATACCATCCATTTAAAAGGAAGATATCTAATTTCAAGGATTTTCTCTTTGCATTTTATTAAACAAAATCCACACACTGTGAGAAACAGCTACCAAGGAAGTATCAGTAAAAAAAGATCTTCTATTGCCTGAAATGGGAAGTCAAGAATTTACATTAAAATTTTAAAAAGAAACAGAACTTTTCCACCAATGTAGATAAAAATCTTTTAGAGATAAAACTGTTTTGACAAAACTGTGCAAATACAATGCTCCTGACTGCAAGCCCATTGTTGAATGCAAGTGGGAAATAACTGCAAGACTCCAAAAAGGGCAATGCTAAATTACAAAATATAGACCCAACCACTGCAGTATAATTTTTCGTGTTAATTATGTTTTCTTATCATCAATATATAGCTGAGTATAACAACAAGAACAAAATCACAATAAAGTTAGTTTGTTAACATGAAAAAGCAAATAAAATAATACTGATACCTAGTTAATTAGCTTAACAGCCTTTTATCTTATGAAATAGTTTCCCTCAGACAAAAAGACTATATTAATCATTTGTTGTTTTCTCTATAAATGATGATACATTTCCAGAAATCTAACATTAACCACTTAATTTCTTAATGACAGATCTGGATTCTTCAATCGTCAGAGAGCTGGAAACACATTTTTCAGCATAAATACTGAATACAAGAAGACTACTATGCTTCTTCACATAAATAGATGTAATATCTAAGCTCAAGTCAACGTACCCTAGAATTTCCCAGTCGGGTGTCACTTCTTCCGAAGATATTTGCATCTGGTCTCTAACTTTACTACATAAACCACAGAATCGGTATGTTTTACTGCTTTATTCTTTTGGGCTCATGATACCAGTCACACATACACAGAACTATAGTTGCCAGCAAGATAAATAAGCAGTGATAAAACCTGCAATATTATTACTATAACTCTTTCCCAGAATTCCTTAAATCGTTGGGAATTCTTCAAGTGTATTTTTAGCTCTAAAAAAGTTACACATCTTACAGCTACTCAAAACATGAAGAGATGAGATACAGGTGTATCTACTCAAGCCTATCTTATGTTCAAGCATCTTTCACCATTCACCAACTTCTGCCCCACTGCTCTCCTAAAAATCCAGGATCGAGTTTGGGATCCACCAGTATGCTTCGTTCTTCTGTGGAATCTCCAATAAAGGCTTGTTATCACTGTGCAGAGATCTGTTTGGGACTAATTATTTCAAAAATATTTCGAATTTCTTCTTAGATTTTTTTTTTTTTTTTAATATGTCTTGCTCTGGCAAACATCCTTTAAGTGATATATGTCTGCATTTCTAATATTTGCAACGTGTGAATGGTACTGACTGTTTTGGCATTTCCATACATAGGCCATTTGAATACAGTTCAATATGTGCTTTAACCCTCTTATAAATAATAGAGTATGCAAGACCCTGAACAGACAAAAAGGTATAATACAAACATATTATAATTGTGAGAATATCTCCCTCTAAGAGAATGCAGACTTCTATGAATAAGTAACCTTCTCTAAGGATTGATTAGAACAGATGTTTATGTTTGTACTTATGTAGCTGTTTATAATGGTTACAAATGAAAATGGATATATTAAGTTTCCTTTCAAGCATACAACAGGCTGGAGAAAAATGATGACAAGTATTTGGGGCGAGCCCTTTAGGTCTTAGAAGAAGGAGGGACTGTTCTTTCCCAAGGCCCCATAATCATTTAAAATGATGAGGGTTTTTTTAATGATTTAATATAGTGAGTTGAGCTACATTCCATTAGATATAATTAGACCTAGACAGGAAAGGTAGATCTGAAAAGCTAATGAAATATTATTCAGATTGAATCTAAGATTGTTGATTAGGATAAAGCTAACCCTGATTAGTATAAACAAGATAGGTGTTAGAGACCTTATTTTTCTTTTTCTTTTAATTTCGTTTTTATGTTAGTCTGAGGAAAGACATAACTTACCATTTACTTAAAGGAAGTACATCTGGAAATATTATTTTCTTTATACTTCTTAATAATTTTTCCTTTCATCCTGTTATACTTTCAAAGTCTTCATCATTTGGCCTCTTGTATACCTGCACTCACATTTCATTATATATATATTCCATATGACACCTAAGACTCACCACAATCCTCTTCCATATGGTAAGTGCTCATTTTGCAATGAGTTGGCACAAGATCAGTGCTCTGCATGAGTCCCACTTAAACTCCATCATAATTTCTTCAAACAGTTCATAGCTATATAAAACCCTACGTTGAGGGATTAAGAAAGATCTAATTGATGTATAGATTTTGTGCTAGCCTTTCACATAGCAGTGAATTTCATCTTCTATCTAGTCCCACTCCCAGCTTTATACTTTCTTCGTACTACTCCTTAATGCTTTCATCAGCTATCCAAATCCTATGTGTCAAGCAATTGCTGAATCCTCATAGCAATCGCCTTTTAAACCTCTTTTTTCAAAAAATTGCCCTTGCTTCCATTGTCTAAATACATGATGCTTTTGGGACTTGAAAAGTGCTCAGTCTATAAAAGCTTTCTATGGAAAGAATGAAGAAGTGTTTTTGCATGTGTCCCAAAGTAAACTTCAGTGTTGGTGTTCAAATAGCAATTATTCAATTATTAAAATTCAATAGCTTTCAGCTTACTACTTTCACTATGTTCTTTCAAATTAGACTTTGAAACCTTGCAAATGGAATTTGAGAAGTCCAAAACAATGTAATTTGTGAA
Organism: Athene noctua; assembly: GCF_965140245.1. Classification (NCBI taxonomy): domain Eukaryota; kingdom Metazoa; phylum Chordata; class Aves; order Strigiformes; family Strigidae; genus Athene; species Athene noctua. Next base: position 23,459,822 of record NC_134042.1, on the reverse strand, counting down.
AGGTCTTTCAGAAACTCGACATGTGCAATCTGAATACATTTATTAGTCATCTTTGCTTGTAAAGAAATGTACCTTAATTTAGAAGTATTTCTGGAATGTAACAGCTTGAGGTATATATTAATATTGTCTTAGATTTATCATATTCCACCAAATGTTTATAAAATTATTATGTCATACATTATTTCCACATGGCAACTAATCTAGAAAATATCCTGCAGGTAATAGCCTGCACTAGTAACTTTTAAGAGGGACACCTGATCTGTCTCTAGGCAGATCTGAAACCTGAAAAAAAAAAATCTCTTTTTAATAAATTACTTGGGATGAAATTCTCTGGCCAGATGAGTAGTAGTAAATTGTCATAGTAATAATTAAATTATACCAACCCCTTAGATATTGATAAAAATGTGGTATATATATAAAATAGGTAGATACATACACATACTTACAATATTAGCTTAATTTATGCTTTGGTAGAAATACACAAGCAGAGGGCATTAGGTGGGTAGAATCCAATGATAGACTCAACTAATTGTGCATTATTTGTGCTTTGATTATTCTTGCTAATGAATTTTTTGAAAATGGACACCCTAGAGCACAGTTACTTTTTGTAATCTGTTTTGCTGAAGGAGCACACAACGGCATAATGGCAGTCTCCTTCCAGTCAAGGATAGAAGTTACCTTGGATTTATCAGACATAATTTCTATCAATGTTATTTCAGATTACATTTTAATTCATTCCTCTAATCCATCTACAAAAGACTATTAGTCACAACTAATTTACTAATACAGCTCTATTATAGGAAGTGCTTTCTGAAGTAACTGATTTTAATTAATATCTATTGTGCTCTTAGTCCAGATTTTGGAGTGACAGATACACAAATAAGAACAGACAATAAAATACACAAATACAAATCCTCCCCCTTTCATGCTTATATTTTAATATGCCAAACCAGAGAAGTTGTTCTGTAATTCTTTTTTCATCATGGTTACATAGTTTTGCAAGGATACTCCATTTCTTCCTGCCCTCAGTGAGTCTCTCACAGCAGAGATTTGTGGCAAAGGCTATGGAATCTAAATTATAAGTGTAATATAAAGATGAAATTAGGTTTGTGCTAGAGTTGTAATTGTGGTGCAGCTAGAAATCAAGGATATCGTGTGCCTGTGTGCACATCCAGTGCACTTAGTCATTATATCTCTGGGTGGCCCAGGAACACCCTGCCTAGTCTCTGAACAGAGATAATGGGCTGATTGGAGACAACGGACCAACTTAAGAGGCAACTGTGTGCCTGCCTCACCACCTTCACAACAAAGCACTAATTGTTTCAGGAGCTCTCCAGGTGGGATTCTCATTCCTGGAGATTCCTGCAGGCAGCTCCTGCTGTGCCTACACCAGCTGACAGACACTACTTGTATGCTTCAAAGTGCTGATTAATATCCTGGGTGGACAACCTGGCAGGACCAGAGACACACACCCCCCCCGGCAGTACCTGCTGTAGAACTGACCAAAGCGGACATGGGTAATATACTTGTAAACAGTCAGTAGAAACCATCCCTCCGGTTGAAGAAATGCTTATGCAGGACATTCCTTTGTACCTAATTAAGACAATGAAGAGATGTATAGTAACTAATTGCTAATAATTGGTAGCAATGGATCCTTCACATGCTGTATTGGTCACATAGGACCATGGGCCAGCTAATTATAAGAATTCAGCAGAACTGCACTATGGGGAGCCTCATACGGTCCAGATGAAGCCACCACTGAAGAAAGAAACCTTGCTCACTGCCACTTGGAAAATGACTGGTCATCTTGTTCGGGAGAACTGATTCCTCATGGAAGTGCTACCTTATGCCAAAAACCCAATAAAAAGCAGGGGGGAGAGGGATATCCCATTGAGGTTTTTTTACCAAGTTTTCAGTGTCTGTGCTACAGATTTCCAGGAAAACTGAAGATTATTTTTAGAAACTGAAAGATAAAAACCCATATGTCCAACTATTCACTTTAAATTATACTTTAATTTTTCTGGTGAATGACCTGTGCTCAGAAAATCTGTGAGTTATACTGAAAAGAAGACAAAATCAGACCAAACCAGAACAAACCTCTCCATCCATTCCTATTTTGGTTTGAAATAATTTGAGAGCACTTAAACTCTGCAGTGCATAATAGATTTCTTTTTTCTTTTTAGAAACAAGAAAGACAACAACACCTACCACAAAACAAAAGATTACATTCAGCTCGAAAATTCAAAGTGAATACAAACTTAAGTTCAGCTGCCTTTCCTGATTTATTACAATATGAATATCAATACTAAGGCTATAAATGAAATCTTGTAAAACTAAGACTTCCTTTCAACACTGTCTTTCCCTCAGGATCTGCAGAAATCAGCATGAATCCCTTCTTCACGATTCTCTCTGAGGTCATAAGTTCATTAGAAATATTTTTTGGTTGAAACTTCAGATGCAGAAGCTTACAGCAAAAACCCAATGAAATCTGCCTCTAGTGATAAATACAAAACTGTCAATAGCAGTTATTGCCAAAGCCAATACAATGTACTTCTTAAAATGAATTAAACGCAAAATTTTACTGTGCTGAGTAAAGCATGCTGAAAATTTCCCAGCACTAGCATTTTTTCAATGTGTTGTTGTATACCAATATATTTTGCTGGTTTGCAAAGCGTACTTTATAACAAATTCTTTTTAACACTGGTTTTTAGTATAAATTATGGCTAAAACATCTTAGTTTTCATCTTGAAAAACTGTGCTCTGTTTTTTTCACCAAGTATTTCACGGAAAGAAAAAGATGGGATGTTTTTCAACCAGCAATAGTTGTGAGACATTAAGATCCCTCCAGACTGTTCTTTTTTCTCTTTTATGATAACGAGAATATAAAAACCTAAAAACTTAATTAACTTAAGTTTTTAATTATAGGTATACTTTAATGAACTGACAACTCTGCATGCATGATGAATAAAGAATTATCTTTTTCCTTTTCAGACTTTATCTTGGTTTTGGTTTGGGTTTTTGTTCTGTTGTGGGTTTTTTTTGCATGATCCACAATCTGAGCAACAAAGTATACAAGGGGATAAATTAATATCTGCTTAATAACATAAATAGGTTTTTTAAAGTACTGTTTTGGATATGTCTTGGCCTGGAATGGGAGAAAATAAGCATATCTTTCCAGGCAGTTTTATCTGAGGGTTACTTTTATCACTTACAGAATGTGAGGTTAGGCAACAGGGGAAAAAAACCATGTTCCAAATTTATAGCTAGATAACTTCCTATTCAAACAGCTGCAGTCAAGATGAACATTTAAGAAAATAATGGCAAATAAATGAAGTCAGACCAGTAACTTCTGTCATCTTCTTGAAGTGCCTTCTTTAAATTAATGTCCATTTGGCTATTATTTTTATTTTGGGTAATAATACTATATACCATTATTCATTCCTTATTTGTGATATTAGGTTTTTTTTGTTCTAAACACAAGATATGCCTTGTGCAGTATCTTTTAAAACGTCTGTTCCAGAAGTTAATAAAAATACCCTGGAAAGTAAATATTTTAATCAAATTCAACTGCATTGCCAGGAGAAACTGAAATTTCAGGGCTATTTCCACATACTGCTTTGTTTTTCATTGATACAGCCTAATTTGGCAAACACAATTGTAATAGCTTTTATACTTACATGAAATCATAATATGCTGTGGAAAAATGTATACCTAACCCTGTTTAATTTTATGTGATGTTTCCACTTTTAAAGATGATTGTGATTTGGAGTGAGTCCTCTTCTGACACCATTATGATGTCAACATATATCATCTATTTGAGATGGCGTTTTCAAAGTTTAAATGAACAAAGGAATAGAACTGCACATGTTTAGAAATTATGTGTTTAAATAATGAAGTTTAAATATTTAATATGTTCCTTCAGAAAATGTCACATTAGGAGAGATGCAAAAAGAACTAACTCACTAGCGCTTTATGAATCAACATCTCTGGAAGCTCTTGGTGCACTTGTTAGCATGGGGACAAGACTGCTAAGATTAATTAACTAATGCTTCAAAACTAATGTGCATAAGTTAAAGTGCATTAATCCCCCATGTGGACACTCATTCAGGACTAAAGTGCCCTTAATTTGCTGTAGCTTAATCCCTCTCAAAGGAGCTAGAGCAAGTTACGGTGACTTCTGAGTAAGAACATCCATATGGGAGTTTAATTCTCTTTAACTTTTGCACAATAACTTCACCGATTTAGGAAGATTTCCTAGATGCTCACCATGCAAACAAGATTTTAGATGAAAAGGATATAGTATCACTGCTGACAACTCTATGTGGGATCTCTTCCACCACTCCTTGCCTTTGCTAATTGAGGATATTATTGCATTATGTTCTGCCATGTTTAAGTAGCAATTAATGGACCAAAAAACAAAGCAGGATGGACTTACAGAGTCTACACAGAGAGGAACTGAGAGTAAGGACATATGGATTCTGATTACAGCTCTGACTTGTTTCTGACCTGCTATGTGAACTTCTCAAAAATGCTTCCATTTCTTTGCCTCTGACTCCCAAACTATAAAACAGAACCACATCTTACTTCCTATCCACTTGTTTCTGGTACACATACTACTAATACAGGTTTCCCACACCATAAATTTTCTCACAGCTTATACATGTGCCCCAAGTAGAGATTAGAAAAGATGAAATCCAGGCACAGGTGCTAGCCTGCAGTGCAGCTGTAATTTTCTACATATGTCTGATCAGCACAATTTAAAACTTTGGTTTACAAATGTAACATGTGATGGCAAGATTAGTTCACAATCCCTACAAATCAAAGTCACAAATTGGAACCAGATACCATGCGACACTAAGCTATTCCAATTACAGTTAAAAATCAATACACATGGTCATTTGACTTTCCTGACAAAATGTTGCTCACATAGCACACGTGAGCCTAACGGTGCAATTCATATGAGAGTTGTCAAAAGATGATTCATCTTTATTCATACAGTCAACGATTTTTAAAGTGTTGTGTTTTGGGTTGTTTTTTTTTTATTCTTTTGGGAACAATATTATTAGTGCTCTTATAAGGAAGGAACTCTACCCAAGTTGATCTTGCACAAAATTCCCAAAGTAAACTGGACAGCATGAAAATCAGCCTTATTTTATTTTGCATTTCACACTTTAAAGAAACTGCAATCCTTGAGAAACAGAAAATCACCATAGGCCCTGGTATTACCGCTGGATGGGCATAATACTCATGCCAGATTGCATATACATCCTCTATCTCTACCACTCCTCTGGGAAAAGTTCCTGAGAACAGCTCAGCTTTTCCAGGGCAGCTCTGAACTCACCATCAGCTTGCACCAAAAGCAAAGGAAATAAGTTTTAGGACTGACTGTTCACTCCTGCTGTCTTTTGATAAGTATAACTTCTCCGTACACACCTTCAGTATCATTCGTAATTGCATCATTTGGTGTCATTCCCATTCCCCACTGTTTTACCACCTCTGAAAAACAAGAATATCTATTCATGACAGGTAGTGAACAGCAGCTCTGATCTCAACAAGCTTAGATCTACCCTCTCTATTGCTTAGATTGAAAGAGATAGTAACCCTATTTCTTGTCCCATTATTTTACTTTGTATTGCTTCAGTTCATTATCAGTTTATCATTGCATTTTTCAATTTTCCATCAGACTCAGCCTGCTTCAGACACCTCCCTTCTCCACAACTTCTTTACTTCAGCCTACACAGTTCCAGCAGGCAAATGTGAAAGGACTGTAATAATTCAAACATTATTTTGACTCCTAATTTTTAGCTACCATGATGCATACATGGCATGCCTACCCCTCTTATTGTTGTTTTCACAGAATCACAGACTCGTCTAGGTTGGAAAAGACCTTGAAGATCACCTAGTCCAACCATTAACCTAACACTGACAGTTCCCAACTACACCATATCCCTCAGCACTATGTCAACTCTACTCTCAAACACCTCCAGGGATGGGGACTCCACCACTGCCCTGGGCAGCCCATTCCAACGTCTAACAACCCCTTCTGTAAAGAAATTACCTCTTGTCCTATCGCTTGTCACTTGGTTAAAGAGACTCATCCCCAGTTCTCTGCAACCTCCTTTCAGGTAGCTGTAGAGGGTGATGAGGTCTCCCCTCAGCCTCCTCTTCTCCAGACTAAACACCCCCAGTTCCCTCAGCCGCTCCTCGTACGACCTGTGCTCCAGACCCTGCACCAGCTCCGTTGCCCTTCTCTGGACACGCTCGAGTCATTCAATGTCCTTTTTGTAGTGAGGGGCCCAAAACTGAACACAGGAATCGAGGGGCGGCCTCACCAGTGCCGAGTACAGGGGTCAGATCCCTTCCCTGTCCCTGCTGGCCACTCTATTGCTGACACAAGCCAGGATGCCATTGGCCTTCTTGGCCACCTGGGCACACTGCTGGCTCTTGTTCAGCCGGCTGTCAATCAATCCCCCCAGGTCCCTCTCTGACTGGCAGCTCTCCAGCCACTCCCCAAGCCTGTAGCGCTGCTGGGGGTTGTTATGGCCCAAGGGCAGCCCCTGGCATTTGGCCTTACTGAAACTCCTCCAGTTGGCCTCAGCCGATGGCTCCAGCCTGTCCAGGTCTCTCTGCAGAGCCTCCCTACCCTCGAGCAGATCAACACTCCCACCCAACTGGGTGTCATCTGCAAACTGACTGAGGGTGCACTCGATCCCCTCATCCAGATCATCAATAAAGATGTTAAACAGGAGTGGCCCCAACACCAAGCCCTGGGGGACACCACTCGTGACCGGCTGCCAATTGGATTTAACTCTGTTCACCACAACTCTCTGGGCCCGGCCATCCAGACAGTTTTTTACCCAGCAAAGCGTGTGCCCATCCAAGCCTCGAGCAGCCAGTTTCACCAGGAGAATGCTGTGGGAAATGGTGTCAAAGACCTTACTAACGTCAAGGTAAACAACATCCACAGCCTTTCCCTCACCCCATAAGCAGGTTGCGCTGTTGTAGAAGGAGATCAGGTTTGTCAGGCAGGACCTGCCTTTCATAAACCCATGGTGACTGGGCCTGAGCATCTGGTTGTCCCTCATGTGTTGTGTGATGGCACTCAGGATGAGCTGCTCCATCAGCTTCCCGGGCACCGAAGTCAAGCTGACAGGCCTGTAATTTCCCGGATCATCCTTCTGACCCTTCTTATAGACGGGCGTCACATTGGCCAATTTCCAATCAGTCGGGCCCTGCCCGCTCAGCCAGGACTGCTGGTAAATGATGGAGAGCGGCTTGGTGAGCGCCACAGGCAGCTGCTTCAGCACCCTCGGGTGTATCCCATCTGGTCCCATAGACTTGTGTGTGTCTGTGTGATGCAGCAGGTCACTGACTATCTCCTCCTGGATTGAGGGCGGGCCATTCTCCCAGTTTTCCTTCATTTCTCCAAATTCTACTACCACCCATTTTTGTTACCAATTATTATGATATGTTTCTACAGACATCTCAATTCCAGCATGAGAACATGCTTAACTCTAGTCATGTTAATAGTTCCCTTGTTTTTAATAAGATCATCACATGGATAATCACATGTGTTAATACTTAAATGATGAGGACTTTAAAGTATTTTTGCCTTTATCTGGCCAGCACTACACCTCCTCAACTACTCATTGTTTTGTCTTCTATTCCTCCTTAAAAGGAAAACGTTGAGGATCAGACATCCCAAAGCTGTTAACTGCTAGTGACATTGAGCTTAGTCAAGAGATAGTAAAAAAAAACAAGAACAACTGAGTTATCCGATATTTTTTTAGCATACATACTACTATAGAACATAAGATCCAGCAAAAGGTACATTACACACTGAGAAAAATTTCAAGTAGCAACAAAAGGACTAGAGGAGAAAGTGTACATCTCCCTGATTAAACAGTTTACTAGCAAATTAAGTGCTAATAAGAGATAATTCCAAATAAAACCAAGGAATATTTCTATATAGTTACCAAAGGGAAACAAAATTTGTTCTAATAAAAAGGTTGGCCAGAAAGTCTCTTCTACTGAGGAAGAAAATAAGTGTTTTGAAAAGTGTTTTAATGCCTAGACCCTCTAGAAGATCTGAATGGGAGATGCAGAGCATGCACAAGGCTCTATTTCCCACCTTGACAGGGGGCAAGAAGTGACCAGGCTGAATGAGACAGGGAATTTTTATGTCACTTTAAAGATTAGGTGCATAATTTATTTTAATATTTCATTTATGCCCTCGCTAAACATCTTAACTATTTCATCTCTCTTGAATATTTGTTCTTACATTTTTACTTTAATCTAGTTTAAATGTCATATCAGGTAAGTAGGTTAACAGCAATACACCCCTGACTGGAAGGACTCCTTCAGGCTTGCAGTGCTTCAGCTTCCAGGCTTCTCTTCCACTGTGTCTAAGGAATTATGGAACTGGTCTTACTGCGAGAAACAATAGCTATGCACAGAGCTGGCACCAAAGGACCAGGGGAGGTGGAAGTGTCATCCTGTGACTGTTGATACAGTGAAAGCTCTCTGCTACACTGCAGAATATTGGGATAATGTTTGAATCTCAATGGGTGCAGAGATGTCATTTCTTTGTTTGTTTGTGTTTACTGTGGAAGTCATCTATCTTGACTTTCATTTATTATGAGTTTTACACTCGGTTTACAATTTGACAGAACAAGCGGATGCAATGTGAAACAGAATAGCAAATTGATGGTGATCTTCAAATACGTTAAAGCTTGCCACACAGAATAAAGTAACAATTCTCTGCGTCTTCTGGGGATAGGACAAGAACAACTGTATATAAACTGCTGTGAGGTAAATTTAGGCAAGACAGTAGGAAAAAGTTTTCAAGTTTGCTGAGCACTGGAATAAATTGTTTTAGATGTTTCAGAATACCCACTACGGGCTGTCTTTAAGAAAAGAGTCAGACAGCAAAAACAGGTCAGATGTGGCTTTTAACCTTTTGTGCGTTGGGCAGGGCAGAGGACTAAATGACCTCCTAAAATGTCTTTTAGTACTTTGTTCTATGATTTTATGAAAATGTTATGTACCTATGAAGTAGAACTACAAAGACTTACACATCACTTATTAGAACCTATCTTCTCCCAGTTACATTAGACCACTGCACCAGGCAGCCACAGGAAAATGCTTTAAAGTACTCAAGTAGTTCATTGCATGGAAATATGCACACAACACTTCACAATTTTTCAAGAGGAGTCAGCATCTCAGCAAATCACATTGTTACGTTGTGTTATGATGCATGATGTTTTCATAATAATGTGACATGTCTAAATGACAAAAACTTGGCTTCCCACCAAAAATGTAAAGCAGTTTACTTTTTTTTTTTTTTTTAACATGGGAAAAAAGCCATTATCAGTTCATATAGCAAATTTCACTAAAAGAAAATGGCAGAAGACCAATTTAATACAAAGTATTCCCCGAGTCTGTAATTATGAGAAAACAAAAAAAGTTCAAAGGATTTCAGAAGCAGATGCTTCCATAGAACTGTGCATCAGTCCATACAATGAAACTATAGAAATATATAATGAACAACAGAACTACAAATTGAACACTATCCTGGAAGTTTTGGAAACATCCAGAACATTTCCAAAACCCAGAATATTTTTTCTGTAGTAAGGTCAATTGGCACTAATAGTATCAGTAACTGGGTTTTCCTCACTGCAAAAAAACCCTGTCAGATAATAATGCAATAAATAAATACTGTTTCATGTTATTGTTTCTATTTGATGCATTAATATAAAAGCAGAAAAAAACTTCTGGATAGCATGTTCTCCTTTGTTATAAATAACTCACCTTGAGATTCTTTTCTCGTTGCTGCTTTATAAGACTGCTAGATCTCTTTTAATGTCAGTTTTTCATAAACACAATATAGCTTTTGGCTCTCAAATTGTACCCTGAAAAGTTGCCATGACAGCATGCAGTTTTTCATCTTGCTATCCTCTGTATGCTATGCTGTTCCTCTCTTACCAAAGTCTCTTAGCACCTGCCCAGACATGCACTTGGCAATGTGATTAACTCCTATCATATATTAGCCATTCTTTTGCTCATCATTCCTCCATGTGAATGAAAGAGTGTTTAGCATTTTGTTCTGGTAGCGTGTTGGTTTTGCTGCAGTTATTTTAAAGCATGTTACTATGTCCTCGGTTTAGAAAGGAAAGGACAAAAAATTCTGTTGCAAGACTACAAGGTGGCATGACATGCGATATTCCTCTGGTCCCCTGAGAGTTCATTTTACAGTCTCATACCTCTTCTCTAGCCCTCCAAGCACTTTAGACTTACTCAGCAGCCTACTCCTGAAATGCCCTAGAGAAAAAGACAAGATAGAAAGATAGAGCAGGAGGACTACTGATTTATTACCTCAGTCCTTCCACTTAGTAGCTCGTGTTTCATGTTCCTGGGAATCCCAGCGATATCCTGACTCTGGTTCTTGTAGTGGCTGGAAGAACAACAGTACCACTGTCCCTACTTACTTTCATCATGAGATTCTCTACACAAGTACTGATCTTAGTACGGAACTATAAACTTAACTCAGAATAAATTCAGTGCTGCTGCCACCATGCATGAGGTTTATAAGACATTATTTTAGGCATCAAAGGATTTTTTGCTTTAACTTAGCAAGTGTTTTAAGATCACATGCAACTGTATTTATGAAAAGTTCTTTCTGACTCAGAAAATATACCATCTGCATTTGCTATGGGTCAAGCTGCGATTTGTTCCTGAATCAGTCACCCAATCCTAATTCTAATAGAATACCTCTGAATAGTTTTATACTAATAACTGCTCTGTAGAGACTCTTGAAATTATAATATATTAAAGACTGATCAGCCTATCAGAAGAACATGTAATTTTATGTTCATTACTTCTTGGTTCCTGACTATAGAATTTGGATGGTTGCACCTCAATTAAAAGTTGAATCAAAGTTAATATAATTTAAATAAAAACTTCAATAAAAAGTTAAAGTTCTGTTCTTAATAGCATTAATACCCTCTAATGACCGCTACGGTCATTACCACTAGATAACTGACCTTCTTGAACCTCTCTTCACATAGAAACCTTTCTCCCAACACAGTCAATTATTTAGCAGTAATGAGTGCTCTGTAAGAGATTATTGTTTAACCAAGTACCTTGACACACTGCTTTTTCCCTGTTATCTCTATTCTTCAACAAATGGTACATTTTTTTTCTATTATAGGCTTTTCAGTTCTGAGGACAGAAGGCTGTGGTCTTATTCTTTCCAATGCAAAAGTTAGCCATGTAATTGGCAAAGCTTCAGATATAATTAAAATCTTGAAAATTAGGATGCTATGAAACGCGGTTTGTGAGCAAAAACTGTGGCCCTATAAGACTGAGCAGTTCTGAGGGCAGGTTTGAGATACCTACGGAAAATGAGGAATACAAAAGAAATATTGCTGGGGATGAAAAGACACAATTCTCTAACAGCATGTGGACAAAAGAATGGAAAGAGAAAAATGAATTTTTAAAAAGACAGAAAGATTCAGGAGCATAAAGGAAATGAAAGGAAAAAGTGAATGAAAGAACAAATAAAGAAAAGAAAGGAAAGCATGAGAGACAAATTAAATTTGGGAGGACAGAATTCATTTTCATAAAGAAAGAAATATTTTTGGCAGAGTCCTGGAAGCATTAAATATTAACGGATCTTTGTTACTGTAGAACTGTGAGAATTACTGGTTCAGTGAGCTCAGGAAAAGGCTGGAAGACAAAAGTCCTGAATTCTAATTGCAGCTGGCTGGATGACTCTCCCTGTAACTGCGGGGAAGGCTCTTCACCCCTTTGCCTCAGTTTCTTTCTCTGTAAAATGTAAAACCCCCTTTTTTTCAAAAGGCATTCTGAAGCTTAAGTATGCTGTGCTTCAACAATACTAAGCATTAGTAGCTACTAATGCTGTTAACTATGTCCTATTCCTCATATCTTTCTTAAAGATGTCAGGCAGGTTATTTTGATTTCAAATTTTTAATATAAGATTCATGAAGCACCTTTCAATTCAAATGCTCAGGTTGAGGTATCTCAAGCATTTTGCACAAATTCAGTTAGGAATAACTTTTTTTTTTCCCCCCCCGAAAGAAATCTTGCCTAATCAATTTAAGAGAGCAAGCATATTCTAATCAGTTTATTTTGAATGCTCTGAACACTGGCTCCCTCTTGCTCCTCTGTACACAAAGGGAGCTATAGTCAGATTGTGGAACAAAACCTGATGAATCTAGTAGCAATACCAGTGTGCGATACTTAGAAATAAGATGAGAGTCAGAGATTTAAAAGCTGCATGGCACTGTTATACATTACTTGCTCTGTGAGAGGGTATTTTGGCACAAAATACCTGAGAAAATGTCCATATAATGCCTTAATCCAGTATATGGAAAAGAATGTCCTAAATGAGTGCTTTGCTCATTCAAAAGCAGTAAATACCTTTTAATGTCTTCGATGAATTCCCATCTGCTCTTTTTCCTTAGAAAAAGGCCTTGAAATCCAAAAGGAAGTAATACATTGTCCTATTGCCAACACTGCAGCTGTTTAGAAGACAACACAGGAGACATTTCTTCCAATAAACTTTTCTACGCTAATATTCTATCTCCTAAAACCCCAGCTTTTTTTCATAGTATATCTGTTACACTGATTGAGGTTTCCTCTGTAATGGAGCTACTTCACTAAGTAAGGGCACAACAGAGAACAGCAGGGAGGGGGCCTTCAAAGCAAACTGCTTATGACACAGCTCCTATTATAAAGGAGTTAAGCTAGATTTTTTTCTTAATGAGAAGACTGTAGGAAAGTGTAATATTCTATTCTGTTCTGGAAAATACTACAGGTAGGACTGCTGTATATAGAACCCTCTCAAGTAAACAGTTTACTACACTGGAACAAAATGGAGCAAGAAGGATTTTTTTATTATTTGTATAAAATATATTGTTCTTCCAGGCTGTAGTGAAATAGTTTCTATTTAATTGCAGAGAAATCCTAAGAAGGTTACAGCAGTGAAACATTAAAATTCTAAGGGCAACTAATAACATTAAAACTTTATAGCCCCAGATAGAATAATTTAGACAAAAACAACATGAACATATGTTTTGTGTAATAATAACAAACATTTATAGCTGTCAAGAGAGAAAAACACAGGTTTATGCACACCTTAATGGCGTGCATGGGTGAGCATGAGTATATTTAAAACATAATATATTACAAAATTGACAGCAGGCATGACTCTTCTGGGTACTATGTTAAATCAATGAATAAATTACGAAAAGTGTGCTGTGGCTGTTTGGATGTGTAATTGAGCTTAACGTATGTAGTGTTATTTCAAAAGAAACTGTTCAAGGAGTTTCTAGACCAATCCACTATGCATCTTTACTAAGCTGTTTACAAATAACAATAAATGAAACTGTCTCACAGTAGGAAGGAAGTTTAGTTATATACATTACGTAAATGGGAGAAAAGTTAATTTTAATATGTTTTTCAAGAATTAAAACCAAACTTATTATAATATTGCTAGGACTCACTGAATTGGAAATCAACATTTTTCATGTTCAGTTTTACGTTTATTTTAATTAGCTGATACTCTACAAACAAAAGTCTTTGTAGCAATACATGTCAGGAATAAGTCCACTGAGATAAATATGGACACTTCATACAATATCTACACTGAAGAGTAAGAATCAAGGCCCAAAACAATGAATTAGCAAAAATGTAAACTTAAATATATTCTATTTCCTTAAAATATTGCATGCCCAACAGATAAACAACATACCTTTAAAACATTTTATTACATTAGAACCTATGAAACCTATGAAAGTAACTTTTAAACCTTATTGTTGACTAGTTAATAACAAAAAAGAACAGATTTGCAAACTAACCCATTAGTTGTCATATTTTGAAAAAAACAGCTGGGCATATACTTCCATTCCTTGTTTCGGGGATGTTACTGCAGCCAGATTGTAAAATAGAAATTGATCCTATTTTCTTGCATTCCTCTTTATATTTTGCTGTTCCAGTAGTACTTGGTTATTATACAATGCTCTAAACTCTTGCACCTCAAATCTAAGATAGGAAAGGTAGCCTGTACAAGTTAATACTTGTACTTAACATCCTTGCAGTCTCCAAGAAAATTTGTCAAACCAACAGCAAGGACAGAAAAGAGAAGCTGACCTGAGTCACCTCCTTGTTGCCCCCCTTCTCTGATCTGAAATGACAGTCCTCGAATGTCAGCAATCATAAATGTTCCATTCTAGACTTCTGTTGCAACCTTAGCTTTCAGTCATAGTGTTTCAGAACACATGGTGCCAAACACTTAAGCAGATCTGAACTTTTTCCTTTCCAGTTTTCTCTCTCCTTTCTTGCCATTTTTCTCCATTTCATAAGGGATGATGTGACCTGTCAGCATCAGCCACACTTGTGATGTTCTTAGGGCTCATAAACTCAAGGATTAAGGCATACTGTGCTAAATGCCTGGCTCCTTTCTAGAACATGATTGTAAAGAGGAAAAAGAGGATGAAGAAATGAAGTGTACATGCCCAGATGAGCTATTCTTTCTCTCTGGCCTGATGATGGTTCATAAAGCATGCTATGGTGCGATTATAAAAGAATATGGCATACCACCTGTCTCCTGGTCAGAAATCCCATTTTACATTTAAAGCCATCTTAGGTTAACTGTCATTAATGTTTACAGCTGCCCATGGGACGTGGCTAAGTACGCTACTACCACACATATTTTTCTGCAGTTACTTCCAGGTGTTTAAGGAACAAGTCTAAATTTCTAAATGTGATGTATTCCCCATTGTATCTCCCACATTAGTTACACTACCCTGAGTAAGTATAATTATCAATAAATTAAGAGCATCTGAGATATTATAGGAAAGGCTTAACTAAAAATCCTGACAAAATACTGAAAAAAAAGATACAAAAAAACATTATCCACAAGTCTTTTAATATGAAATCTACGTTTAACAAAGTGATCTGCTAAAAAAAAGTTGTGTGGGTTTTTTCCGTAATGTAGAAACACAGAAAGAAGTCAGGTCACACAATGCTCAGCATAGCTGATTGCTGTTGCTAATAGATTAGCTTAAAAAACTAGCAAAATCTGTAACATCACTCTGAATCTAAAGTATAGTCAAATGTACTATGCCACAAGACATTTAAGACCAAGTCAGATTTAAAATGCAGGATGTCCAAGTAGATTTTTCCTTCAAACATTGTTTTACCTGATTTCCATTTTGTGACCACCACAGTGAAGAATAGCTGCTTTAAGTATACAGCTGAGACTAGAACGGAAAGATTCTACAGATTAAATCATTGCTAGAAGATGCTGTTCTGAAAGACTAAAATAGGAACTGAGTCGAAAAAAAAGGGAAATGCCACCCAATCATGCTGAATATAAAAGTAATTAAAATACTTTAAAAAGAATTAAAAAATGCAGAAGATAAAATTTACCTTTATCTAATAGTATCTTTGTTCACATCAATGTTCCTTTTGTTCTCTATTACACATTTAATCACGCTCCGACATCAACCATAACAGCAAAACCTCAAATACTGAACTGATAATTAAACACAGTAATATTTATAAGATGTTAGTTTATTCTGTAGATATGAACACTTAATTTAATGCACAAATACAATGAAAGTAAAATTTCTTTTTAAAGATAAGAGGAGTGCCATGCCAGTCACTCTTCAATTGAATGGAGCAGTAATTTTTGTTTTCAGAGCAGTAATATAATTTTAATAAAATGACAAAGATAGAATGCTATTAACAGAAGCAACAATCTTTAGTAATCACAACTGGCAATAGCATCCATATCAAGCTGCCATTTTTGAAGGACAGGATTTTTAGGACACTATATTAAATCACTAGCTTTTTAAACATTATTTTTACAAAAGCAAAACGTAGTGAAACATTTTGGCACCAAGAAAAGAAAGCACCTCAGTACAGGAGGCAAGCTGAGTTTACTCCACTGAAGCCTGCACTACCAGAGGTAATCAGGATGAGGAGCATGACCTGACAGTGCATGGCTACTACCAGAGCTAGAAAAAGCAAAACTGGCTAGTGGGGAAAGTAGAAGGAAACCTTGTAAGCCCACCTCTAGCTCCTATGCCACATTATCTGAACAATCCAAAATATTTATCATTGTGATGACTGGTAAACACATTGTGTAGAACACACATTTAAACTTTATTCTTTGATCTGACCAGAACCAATTTTGTCTGCAAATCAGCTACAATGTCTACAGAGTGCTAGCTTTCAGTCCTACTGCACTTCGATCTGGGTCTGACCATGCAGTGAACACTCTAAGAAGAGTCTCCACACAAACTTCTTCACTTGTGGTCCTGGTGAAATCTTGAACTATTTTGAAGAGCAACAGACAGCATGGAGGGCAAGGGACCAGGAATAAGAAATAAGGAAGGACAGTTAACTGAAAAGATCTGAATTTCAAATAATTTGCTTCGTTAGTGATAATTATCTATAAAGCCAACCATCAAACTTGTTCCACCAAGACATTTCTGTCAGCTAGGATTCCTTCTTTTCACTTCCTTATCTGTGAATTTATTTTATTCTGTTCCAGTAACTTCTGAATTCAAACTCAAAAAATAAATAAAGAAAAAACCTGGCCTTGAATGGACACACAGGGTTCTGAGTCCACACAGAAAAGGAGACAAGTAATGGTTCTTACAGGCTATTCTAGCAATTTCTTCTTTAGAGTGGAAATGTCCAGTTTTCTGTAAAATGAATCTGGGTATTTTTGTGTGCACATTACCAGAATCTTACTAAATGTGGACTTTTCTGGAAAACTAAAAAGCATATAAAACAATAGGCAGACATGAATAAGAGTCTTCCACCTATGCATCGATATGATTGTATAGAGAAAGCAGAATGAACAGATACTGGAAAAATAGAAAATCAAGGCCTTTGAGTGGTTAATACTGAGTTTAAGTCACTTAAGATAAATGTGTTCACATGAATACATGCACAAATACACTCGTGCTTTTATATTTTCAGACCCAACCGGAATTTTTGCCTAAATAAACTTGTCAGAGTTGGTCCAGTTATGCATGTGAAGTTACAATAGCCTAACATACTTTCAGAGTTTCAGATAATAGTGTTCAAAGATTCAAATAGCATTTTGGTAAAATTTGTCCCTTGGGTGTATGTCAGTTTAAATATCTCTTCTCATCAAGTTCTCAGTCTGCACTTGTTCTCAGTGGAGTGATTTAGATTTAAAACATCTTTCAAACTGAACTTGATCTATGTTTTAATAGAAAGTAGCCTTACTTATTCTTAAAGTCAAAAATCAAAATTTCTTTGCTGTTTAAGGATAACTGTTTCTATTAACAGTGTTGACTGTTAAAGAGCCTACAGTTGCCAAAAGTAATCAATATACAGTATCTAGAATCACCAAGGTGTAAAAATTATAGAAGCGTACTATAAATACCATAAGATACCTTGGTGTCCTTGTTCACATCTTTGATTAGAATACGACTTTTGATATTTTTGCAGGAAATATGAGATTATGTTGGTTTGAAAGTGTACCTATGTTTTATAACACAATTGAATATTTTCCTTAAGAGTAGATGCAGATTATCTGCAATAATAGGACTTTTTTAATGTGTGGTGCTCTACATCTTATACTTGGTAGTGAGCTTAATAAACCAGAGATAAGGTTACTTTCAGATCCAATGAAAAAGAAATTAGGAGCTCTGCTACCATTTTAGAAATTTGGCTTGTTAAAGATTATTAAAATTATTTTAACTACCATGTAAACAATACTGTCATACAGAATTTGCAGCAAATATGCAAGGAGGCTGATGGATATATGAGAAAACAATCTCTGTGAGCTAAAATGGGACCAAGGTTTGTTTAACTGACTTCAGGGACACAATTTCAAGAACAAATAGTAAAATATTTAGTCAACTTGTGGTATGGAGAAGTTTTATCAGGGCTCATGTAACATGAAAGAACAGGTTTAGGATGGAGCGCATGTTCATTTGTCTTCTCTTACTGCAGTCCAAACACTGGCTGCTTAGCTTCATTCCTTTCTCCATGAAGGGAGGCTCTGAATTAAACACAAAGTTGTTCCTCCTTCCCACTAAAAGGCACACAATTAACAACTTGGGAGATACAGCTTCCAGTAAACAGCAGTGAATCTACCATGTGGAAGCTGACTGTACATTCAACAGCCCTAAATTTTTTTTTTGGGCACCTCTGATACTTGTGCTTTCAATCATTCGGAAAAAAAAATCTACAACTATTTAAACAAAAGAAATATTTTCAAAATACAGCTTTTCCAGATATGCAACACTTAAATTCTTCTATCAGCAGAAAATTACTTCCAAAAGCAATGGTAAAGTGTTACCAGTCCATTTACAAGCACATCTGCATAATCCTGCACCTTAGCCATGTAAAAATGTAATGCTTATTACCGCAACATATTACCCCCATAACAATAGGTTAGATTCATCCCAAGTGGCCTCAGTAAGGCTGGCTGTGGATTTCCAGGCTGTGAGGAGGAACCGCACAGCCTCTTTCCCCGTGAAGCAGCCCATCACCAGCATGGTCCGCAGCAGGCTCACAGAGGCATAACAAGATGAGGCGACCAAGGACATGACTTGATTTACGGCATTTCCTGAAAGATGTCAGCTGTGTAAACGCTTATGAGTGGCCAGCTGGAATGTTATGTTCTTCCTTCAGAAAAGGAACAATAGCTCTGACACCTGCCTCTCTCAGTGTGTGTGTGGGAGAAAGCCCTTGTAAAAGAGGTGACCAAAGGAAGGTTTTAAGGTTCAGTTTGCTTGTGCCTGTGTTTGTGAAAAAGGCCTTCGTCTAATGACCCTAAAATTCATATTTTATGAGTCTGGAAACTTACAATCTTTCACTCCAAAATTGCTTGCTCAGGTAAGGCATTTTAACTAAGCAAGAACTTGTTCAACCACATAATTCTTTTACTCTAGGCAGAAGAATCTTAGCAGTTTTATGATGAAGAGGAGGTATTCTGCAAATATTGTTCTGTATGCAATGTATCAATTTAAGGTCGCGTTCACTTAGAAATTTAGAAGATTACTTGGTTACTTTGGCTGTGCATGGTTTTTTTGAAAGCTTCTGCCTATCTGAAGAAAATTTTGCTTCAAAATGTGATAAAGAAAGGCAGTTTCTTGGCAAGGCAAAGGTTTTGTCACTAAAAAACTCTGTACCAGAAAGGTACTAAAAGATACTAAAATTCTGTGTTTCCTTTCTATCTGTACTAAAATTCTCATGTAAAATTTTCCAAATAATTCTCAGTACTTTCAACAAAGTTCTTCTGCCCAGTTGTCATGATCATGTCTTTGATACCCTTCAGTAGATCCCATTTATCTGTATTTCTTGTTTTCACAATTAAGACTCACTGTAAGTCAGTCCCATTAAATTTTCCATATTCAGGTTGTCCTTTTACTGATGCTCGCTTCTGCTGCTACACTTATTCTGAAACACCTTTCTGTTTCCTTTTATTCATCCACTCTAAAATGGTGTGTAAATTTCTGGTTTCACCTCTCAAATCCTTCATGAAGATACTTTTTGTTACAGTGATGTCTGTAAGATTAAAAATACATAACTTATAAAGCAAGGTATTAGAAACTAGCAAACTGAAGAACTTGAAGTGTCTAGCTGCAGTAAAAGACACAAATACTCATTCTCCTTGCTTCTTTCTTAGGTTCTTTTCATTGATACATCAACATAGCTTGTTTCAATTAGCTTGGAAATTCTTAACGGATGTTTTTAATTCTATATTTGGATAACTAATACGAAAAAACCTCAGTTGTGAATCATATGTTCCAGCAAAAACACTAAAAGACAGGCTTATTCCTCACAAAACCAAGATTTTGTCTATTGATTTATAGGATTTTGTAAATACTACTGCCCTTTTAATTCATTTGACCAATTTATCCATGGTTCAAAACCTCACCCTAGAAGCTGACAGATCACATACTAAAATACCTAAAGACAAGCAAAATAATAACTGTAGATGCATTTTTACCTAGTAGGGCAGAATTAACAGCCTTGTTTGTACTTAAGAGTGAGATCACACTATCTTTAGTCTAGACTTCCAAAGTTCCAAAAGATTCAGAATTGAAATGTCACATGAATGATTTTAAACTGTTCAGCTGTTAGGCACAATACTAGTATTTATGTACAGACAGCAGTTTAAATATTCAGCAGTTTAATACTATGCCTCAATGGCAACATAGCAGAACCTTCTGTTCTAATTACAGGAAATCACTTCTACTACTATCTTCTGAAGTAGTGAATTTGAGCTACTGACTTGCAATACTTTTCAGCACAAAAATACTCTGTAAGGTATTATAAGGTACTTTATTCGCCAGTGAAAAGTAGCAACTAACTGTGCCCAAGACTAACCAGTTGTTCTGAATAGAAGAGACTAATATATTCAGCTGAAACTGCAAAGAATTAAAGTGGCAGATGGTAATTACTGATACTGGAAGTAAGCCTGGATAAAGGTCGTTGGAACTTCAGTTTAATGTCTGATCTATAAGGTGTTGCATTCACGACATAAAACTCTCTCATGTCTAGATGGGAATGTTGCTCATCATGGACACATTAGAGAAAAAAAAATTACTTCTGCTAAAGCACAAACACCAACTTTCCTTCAATATTTCTTTTCAACTTTCCTTCAGTATTTCTTTTTCAAGAAGACTTGATTAGGCCATGAGATAATCGTAGACCAGGATGGCATGTGTATCACCAGATGAAATTCCCTTTCCATATGTCTGTACAATGTCAGAGATGGAAGTCTGATTTCCATTTCACTATCTTTCAAATTGTTACCGACAAAGTGATGGCTATTAACTTGACATTTTATTCCACAATATTAACATGAGACACAGGATTGAATGCATGCGTCTGTTTCTGAGTTGGTACATGTGGAAGACAGAGAAAGAGAGACTGTAAATTAAATAAATAAATTCAGTTTGAGGTGTGAAGTTTTAAAAGTCCCCTGTGACTTAACTCCAGGAATCCATATAAAATGATCCCTCTAGCATATGCTATTCCTGCCCTTTCCCTAAAAGCAACTAACTCAAGGAGAAGAGAATGAAGGCCAGTTACACATGTCATTTGACAACTTCAAAGCACTGACAACTACAGTAATGTATTGAATACTCCAAATGCATATACTGGACACTAGAAACCCAGGTTATATAAGTATAGATCCTATATAAGTATAGATCCTATATAAGTATAGATACTAGATACTGAAATCATGCTCTTTGTAATCTGTTGACAATATTTAAGACTGTCACAATAATAGACTTTCCCTGTTTTTAAATAATGGAAGACATCAGGAAAAGTACCAGTGTGTTGGCTTTAATATTACTGTAAATACATCATACTGATGTTTGCAGTTTAGAAATCTAGAGCTGATAAAAGACACTGAGAAAAAGCAAATTATCTACTCACGAACATGATATTTCTCTGCACTGATCACAAAGATACCAAAACACTTCATTTGTACATTCCTTTTGTAACAAAGCATTAATCTAAATGCTGTAGTAATAGCAGCATGATTGGATGGCCAGGAAAAGTTACAAGTCTGAAGTAATAAAGGACAGATTGTTACCAATCTCTAACCTATGCTCTGTCTTGTCCATTTCACAAATTCATCCTCACACTAAAACCCTGGGCAGAATATAATTGTTCTCGACTGCAGTGTTTAGTCCACCCACCAGGTCTGAGACCAGTGTTACGACAAAACTGTCAGTCAAGGAGTGTTCCCAGAATCCCAGACTGTGGTAGATATTAAACAACTTCCCCAGGTTTTCATTTTTTTCATGAAAATCACTTTTCTGTGTACTGATGACTGTTTGTTTAGAATGGCTGTAAAAACTGTGAAGTTATGTGCAACTGCGCGGGACATGATCCTGGAAGTGTGGGATGCTTAATTACATATGAAGAGGAAATTACACTGATTTTCTTTTTCCCTTTATACAAAGGTTTGTTTTACCATTTCAAACTCTGTTATACTGAGCCATCTACTATTTCTGTGATTTTAGGTTTATTTATTAAACATATTTTTACCTCCTCTTCTAATATTCTTTAAATCCTTACTGCTTCTATAATCAACTCACTGACCGACAAGTCCATTACAGAGTTAAGACAATCTTCTCAAGAGTGCTTTTTACCTGAGACAACTAAGTCAGATTTCAATGTTCTAAGCATTATGCCCAACGCCTTAACCAGTTTCAGTTTCTGCTTATTTCTCTGAAGCTGGAACGGAAAAGTAGAAAATCTTTTCAGTAATACAGCAATTATTGTGGAAAGGAACATGTCCAGAATATATATATATATATATATATATTTTAAAGATATATACATATATATATTTCTAGAGTACACCATTATTCTTTTAACCTACGAGACTTTAGGTTCTGATGTTATGCTCTAAACTGTTACACAAAAAACCCCAAAACTTAATTCAAACATATACTTGCAGAACAAAAATATCCAGATCCAAAAATTATAGTCACGAATAAACTGTCCAAATGCACACTGGAAGCAGAACTTAAGAATACTATTTCATACAATTTTGAATGAAGGAGAATGCCTACTATGGGCAAATGTTATTAAGATTTCTATCCTTTTCAAGGACATTAGTTACACAACTAACTTACAAGCTCTTCAAAAAGCAATGAACTTTTCCACCACACTGAGAGTTAAATAGATCAGAGTAATACTCAGGCAGTAACACTCACAGCCACTAGATAAGAAAGTACATTGTAGTATTTTTCAGTACCATTCTTTACTGTTTATTGAAAGCAATACTGTTCCAGTAGGCCTTCCCTGATGGAGAAGAAGTGGCCCAATTATAAAGACATCAGTTACTAAATAAGTGGTCTCAGACATCTCCAGAAAGTGAAAAAATACGAGTTACACACATATATGCAAACATTCCTCCTATTTTCCAGGTCTTTTAGAATATTACTTACTATTTCCATCAGGAGAAACCCCCTACTGTTAGCTAACTGTCTTAAGATTCTGAAAGTCAGATGTATCATATGTCATATTTACTACTCATAATGTTGGATCAGTACTTGTTGGAATGTATTATGGAAATTTTTTAAGGTACTTCTCAGTGGGGAAAGGCAAAACCTTATATCCTCTAATTTAAGCTGAATACTGTCATTTGTTTATTTATAGAAATGACAGAATAATAGTTTTAGTAAATGCTTATTTAAAGAGATCTCATTGTTTTTCTAAGGTTGTACAGAGAATGCAATACACTAGAAGAGCTTAGGCATCAGAAATATTTAAAATCCCTTGTCTTCTATAGCAATCACTGTAAACCACTATAAAACTTATATACAATAAAATGAAAAATTTCATAAACAGAATCTGAATTCTTGCAGAATGTCCCTCTCTCCCATCCTCCATTGCTTGCACAAAAGATGCCACAGCACTATGAAAACATGTTTAAAAAGTCCTAAGGGAAAAGTTTCCTAGGGTCTTTGAAATTCCTCCTTTTCCTATTTCTTTACAGATTTCTGACACCAACACTGTTCCTGTAGTTTCTCAAACAAAGCAAAAAGAAAAATACCCTCTAGATATAATCTTTAGATTTCCTGTTATACTTCTTAGGTTCCTTTTGGCTTTTGAAATAAATGCAAACTGAAATCTAGTTATATTACCAACTGTATTTTAATTTTAATCAATCTTTCAGCATGAAGAAGTAGATGGTATTTGTCTGCACTCTTGCCCATACTTAAAAGAATCATATAGGGATATGATTTAATGGATGAAATAACCTGAAAATACTTTTTGTTTGGTCATATTTTGTCTACTTGTGTTTTTATTTAACTTGTAGACACAAAAAAAGCATTGCTTCAGGTTCCTATCTGTATGATAAAAAGCACAGAGCAAGGAGCTACTACCTATCTATATGAAAAATTTACTGCAACATAAACCATGCCTCCATTTCACCCTTTTCAGGCAAACATTCGATTACAATTATTCCAAACTAGCTATTCCATAGTTTTCATAGGAAAATCAAGCTGGATTTTAGAACACTTTTTATGTGATAATTTTGATTAAGCAGTTAGACTTTTGGCCATGGATGAATCCAGCTGTTCAGAGATACAGGGTCTTATTATTGCCGGGGTAGAAACTTAACTTTGAGCTAGTCTGTTTCCTTTAACAGACTTCAATATGAAACCAAGTGTTGCTCTACCACCTACTTCCTAAATTAAGAGCTATGTGGCACCTACTTCCTAAATTAAGAGCTACTTTCCACCATGCAAGTGACAAGGGATATCAGTTCAAATTATGTCTCCTGCATATAGGTCTTTTCCTGTATTTTTGCTTCATTGTTATCCTTGGCTCTTTGGCCACCATCTCTAAGATCATTCTTGCTATGTAGAATTATGGCAGGAAAACATCAGACCATTTCATGTAATCCTAGCCAAGAGTCACTCTACAAACTACTCTCTAGGAAGCAGGGAATATCAACGCAAATTGTCTGGCATCAGAATCTGAAAATATACTCGGCACAACCATCTCTGTTATTTCTAGAAACAGGAATCTTGAATTTTTCTATAAGTTTTAGTCTGCTGCATGCCAAGATGTTAAGTTATTGGCTTGTTCTGCTACATATTCTTTGCTTAATATGCACTGCAAAAATCAACGCTTTTCAACACACTCTCCCTCAATCACCTTTGCTTACTACTGATGGTAATAAAGAGTCATGGACCCTACGCCAGAAGTTTCTATTCTGCACAGTGTCCCTGAACTGCTTGCACCAATCTGAATAAGCATGTTTTGTATTTAAAATGCTCTTACAGATATTAAGTTTGGCAACTGGTAAGTACTATAGACCTCTGTAATAATTAATGTCTACAAAATTATGATAGGTAACAATACCTTAGTCTTAAAGTACTTAGAGTATTCAACACATGCACTATTATGGAGGACTTAAACTCAGAGCAAAAAGATTTGTGAAAAGGCATATGACCTTCTTCCCACTACAATGGCCATCCCCTAATTAAGCAATGCATCTGATAGTCATTAACAGGAATGAGATAATGAATCACTTTCTCTCTTCTTTGTTAATTTGCTGTAACCAAGCGGCTAATGGATGTCAGAGCTGAGTGATTGCACTGATTATAGTGATTTATAGTTGCAACAAAACAATTTAAAACCATTCTGATTATTCATGTTAAAGATGCTTTATGTTTTGTTTACTAAATGTTTTATGTTCCCCCTCATGCCCCTCCACACACAATGAGACAGGTCTTCCTGGAAAACTTGAAAGTTCTAAGATTTTTTTTATTGTTTCAGAGTAAGGCATTTCATTTTGTTTATAAAAAAAAAAAAAAAAAAGTTTACCCAGTAGAAATGAAAAGCCTTAGGGTGGAAAGAAAACTTCAGTGGTGCCTAGTTCAAAAGAAGACGGAAATAAGAGGAAATAAGGCAAACTTCAAGCCACTTACCTTAGGGCTCCCAGTCCCTTCCTCATTCTCTGCAGACACATCAGTAGCCAGTATCTCTGCTTTGATGATATCCAGAGCCCTAAGAATCCAGCTGTGTTGCCGTTTGATTTGCCTCTGTAGTTCCTTCCATTGACTTGCAATCATCTGCAGCATGTCCTTCAGTCCTTCTCCAAAATGAAGGGGAAAAAAGTAAAAGCTGTAAACTCAACTGCATCTTTAAATATTATTCTTTATTCAAAGAATTAGTAGGATATTTAAAAGAATAAATGCAAAAGTAATTTTAATGTAATTTCTCAGCAATAAATCCAAGAATTACTATTGTTCATACTGCAAAACAATGCTATAGAGTCAAAACATTTCTTTTAGCCACCATGTTAAATTTTGACTTTGTTTCAGATGACAATTTCAAGAAGAAATACCCACATAAACTGTGATTTCTATGCAGTAGGGAATGCTATGATACTCTCACCATCTAATATCTAGTCTTTATCTTGAAACATTTCATAATCTTCCAAATACATTTTTCTTACCTCCAACTCCTGTATAGATTTTCTGTAGTTTACACATTATTATTTTCAAAGTACATGATAACACGCACTACCTTTCTCCGCTATGGCTTCTATAATTTTTTGGAACTATACATAGGAGTCACTGATTCTGTATAGCTTTCACATTACACAGATCTGTCTGATGCTGTGCAACAATAGAGGCACAATGTATAACATGATCAGAAAAGAGTAGACCAAAGGATAACTTCAACCTGGATGAAAAGCATGTTAAGTAGGCCAAAATTAAGATGGCATTCTGTAGCAGTATATGCTGATTAAAATCCTATTATCATACAAATCACGCAAACATCTAAAAATATAGGGGGTGGTGGGGATAGAGAAAGGAAAATCAGTATATCTCTCCCCCTCCTCTTGATTTAAGGCCTCTGCAGAAAAAGGCAAGCCTAACCAAAGGAAAAAGGTATTTTTAATTTTAATCTATTCCTCATAAATATACTAGATTTGATGTAAGAATTCATTTAAGTGGCAAAATAAAGCTTTACCAATGCAATTACCCATGCAGAGTATGTAAAAATATATATATATTTGAAACCCTAATTCATTATCTTAATGTTATTTCCATAGCACCTACATCAAAGAATGTGTCAGTGTGAAGTTTTCAGAGATGTGATTTCAATTGAAACTCAGCTGAGCAGCAGGACCAAAATAAAATGAACAGACTATTTGCAGGCAGTATTTCATTTTATAAGTATCACTGCATTGTATGCAGTATATGAAACATTTATAAATCTTGAAGGTCAATCTGATAATGTAAATATTAATAATACATAAGGAAGTGAATATATGCAGTAATTTACAGCAATGCTTCTTCATTCTTTAATAGTCTGGAGACATAAAGACTTGCAATATTTCAGAAGGATTTACCTGATTTGTGAGATACAATAAGCTCAAGAAGTTGACGTCCTTCTTCTACCACTGCTTCTTTTAAAGCACAGTGGCTATCTACATTCAACTTAAAACTCTGCAAAAAAGAAAAGAAAGAAAAAGAGAGAAAAAACTCAGTATCAGACACTGGAGAAGCAGTTATCATAAAACACACGTAGCAAATTACTTGCTGCTTTTTATCAAGAACCACATCCCCATTTAACCCAATAGCCAAACTAATTTGCGATACTAAAAGCTATTGATATTTTGGATCTGGGCTCAAAATGTTTCCATTAGATCAGCAAAGTGCATCTGTGTTGAAACAGCTGACAAATCTAGAAATTCATTAGGTTTTATGAAAAGTCACAACCCGTAGGCTATATCTGGAGTAACAGTGTTCTATAAAATACACTAAATTTATTCCACCACATATGAGCTCTGTTTTTTTCAGATTTCTTTGAAATGTTGGTGATAGCACTATTTATGAAACCATAAAAAAATTACAGCATTGAATATATTGGCCTTATGTGCACTCATACAAATCTATTAATATTGTGTTTCTGAGTTAACTCTCATATCCGTTTTCAAAGAACAAATCAGACTGCTTTAGATCTCTGCATTCTTAATTTGCAAAGCAAGTATTTTTCATGCTTTTTTCACTAATATTTTTACTAGTTTACAAAGAATCTCCGCTTTAACAGTGATTAAAATTCTTTCTTTTAAATTTATTTTTTATTATTACAAATTGCATTAAAATCTAGTAACAGAAAGAGGAAATGTTATGTCATTTCGCACACCACTGATAACTCGGATAAACTTGTGAATTCTTTGACAGAGCTTCTCACTCATACTTGTGTGTAAGAAAGAGAAACAAAATACAATAAAGAAATGGGTACTCGCTGTATTTAATCATATATCATCTGCAGCCCTGAACACACACATGCAGCTCTTGTTCTCTTTGAAATGCCTACGGAATGAACGAAAACAATATTTGACCCCTTGGAGGAAAAGAGTTTTGCCTTCTCTTGGGAATGAGTTAACTGGCAGAGATGAAAGGAGACTTTGCAAGTGCACATTTGTAGCTTCTGTTTTTTATAAAACTTATAGTTCTCCAAATACTAGTGAGCATGCTAGCACCAAAGGAGCAGACAGCACAAAATACTCAAAGGCCCTCGTTTCTTGTGGAAGCAACCATTTCTTTTCTTTCCTAACTCCTGTAGTCAGGCTGATTGGTGTAGCAGAAAATAATACTCCCAGAACTTTAATAAAATTATGGTTTTTTACTGTATTTGTCATGGTTGAACGAGGCACATTGCTCAGACAGACTCTTAACACTCTTTCAAGCAGCAGTGTACCTGACAGTTTGTGACAGAATGTTTTTGAGAATTCTCCATTCAAATAAAGAACAATAAACATGAATTTTGCTACCTTCAGCATTTTGTCTAGCCCAATTTTCCTTGTATGGGCATCTGAATATATTGTTTTGTACCAGCTGTTGACAACTGGGTCAGTCAAGAGAAGTTTAAAAGGAATAAAGGATCCTTAGTTTATGTCTGGCCCTTTCTTAAATCTGGAGTTTTATGAACTCAAATCTAGAAGTTCTTTTTCCTTCATAAGAGCACGTCTGAACAAGCACTGACAATATTTAATTTACTGTTTACTTAAAACAGGCTTGTACTGAATAGTTTGTAATCATGCACTTCACAGGAAATGCACTATGCGTGTGCCTCACACAGCAAAAGAGAACCTAAAGGACCTGAGAGTAGGTTGTGTAATTTCATATAATTGAAGTTGAGTATAGATGCAGCTGGATGTGGCACTGTCTCGAGATGATGTGGATGTGTTTGATAGGAAAATTGGAAAAGATGAGGTATTCTTTTTCATTAGGAAAAAAAAAGACACTTGCTGTCCTAGAAAGGATTCATTTAATGTAACGCACCAGATACTACAATACAGCTTGATTTTCAGGTGCACCTATTAACCAGTAATAATGTTAAACTGAAGAAGCAAAATATGATGAATAAAGATGGGGCCAAACTTTTGGGGTTTGACTAGCAATATTCTCCTTGTGCAAAATTCTGATTTTATGGATAAATTATGCATGGCACAAATACCGTGAACATACATGAAATTTAGCAGAAATAAACTCTTACCAGCACAGAAGCATCAAAAAGAGGGAACCATTCATATGAGTATAAATACAAACAGAAGTGAAGGGAACTGTCATTTGATGTAATGAAGTATGAGTTTTGGCTTTAGAGTTATATATGTATATATCATTTCTTTTGAGTGCTAATTTCCTAACAAAAAGAAAAACATGGACAAGGAACACCAGACAGAATAGCCCTTAATCAGTGCATCAGTGCTCTTGGTTCCTAATACCTGCAGGGCTGAAATTGACACATGAAAAGGCAGACAGTTGAAGATGTGGCAAGTATTACATGTATATGCAATGGAGAGATACTAATTTGCACAGCTGAAGATAAAATCAGACCAAATATTTGGAAGGGAGGAGGACCTTCAAACACAGAGGTCCTTCCCATCCTGTATATTTCCTGTTCCCTACTGTTTACTTATGGCATTTGGAAAATTGTAACTCTAACAGCGTGTGACCTGGGTACTCTGCTCCCCTCCTCCTCTGATCTTCCCTGATAATGAATGGAGCCTTTGCATCTGAGAGAAGAAAGGAGAAGAGGAGGGAAGTCAATTAATCAAAGCCATTTTTCCAGACACATTTGCAGCTATGGAGCAGTCTAAATATCACACATGAGCACATATACATTATGGAAAATGCATGTGCACTGGCCTGACAGCAGCTTTTTAAACAACACATTAATGTCATCCCTAGCACTACAGTGTATATAATATACTTTACAAGCTGCAACAAGCAAAATTTCCTTCTAAAGTTCTCTGCACTTTTCCCAGTCACCATGTACCTATATATAAATATCAGCTGTTCTTATTTAGCAAGAAATGAAAAGTGAGGCAGGAATCATGTAGTTTTATTAAAGCTACACAACTAACTGTAAACAAACAGGAATAAAGACTCCAAAACCAGGCGTGCTATTTGCTGTTGACTGCATGGGGCAAATGAAGCTGTTCCCTGACTTTTACAAAACTGATTGATCCATCAGACAGCAATACTGCAGAACCTGTATGAGGAAAAAAGCAGCACCTCCTGGATCTATATCGGGCTCTGAACACAATAAAAATAAGAGAGTGCTTTTCCAGCATGTAATAATCTGTCCCTCTCAGCTTATTTGTCTGTAAAACTGGGGGGTGAGAAAAATTATTTGAAAAAATATTTATTTGAAGTTCCCCATAGGATTTATTTTATGGTTGTAGATACTTAGATTTAGGAAACTTCTGTTGAGTAGGTATCCTACGGTATGTATGTAACAAGTTCTGATATACAAACTTTCACTGTTTTTCAACCCCCTGTTCTTAGCAAATCCTTATTGTTTGGTAAAAAAAAACAAAAAACAAAACAAAACAAAAAAACCCAAACAAACAAACAAACAAAAAAAACAACTGGGTCTTGACCTATTCATGTCTACAGTAAGTACAATCAACTATCAAATATTTTTGCTTTCAGACACATGGACTTTGTATAAACAAGTATTTTTTTTAAGTTATGAAGTGTCCAACTAATTATTTCAAGTGTATTTTCTGTCTCTGAAACACAAATAAGTGACTAAGTATCATGTGGGCCTACAATGTATACATAAATATAGATTAGTTTAAATGACACATCAGTTTACACCTATTGCCAGATTAAGACACTGTATTAAAAAAAAAAATATTCTCAATCATACTACTAGCATGTGTGGTGTGCTGGGGTACCCCTGAGACTTAATGTTCTTGAGGTTAATTTTTGATGTGTTTAAATACCTTTGAGAAAAATATCTCTGCTTCTAGAGCATTTATTTTTTAGAGCAATGGTACAGACAATTAAAATTATCTAAAAAACCTATGATTTTAGAATTTGAAATAGAAAGGTTAATTTAAAATTTCCTAATAGTCATTTGCATTTTTGGAGAAAACCACAATATTAGTAAAATATGGACTTCTATATTTAGGTACAGTTGAATATATATTTTGGCTAATAATGTAGGACTATTAATTATAACATTCACTGGGATAGATATAATTCAACTGTGAGATTTAGAGTGGTGGGAACAGTTTCTGGTAAAAAAGAAATAGGCTGCTTTGACTGAGACAATCCTGGAAGGAAAAACAAACTCCCACAAATATTATCAGCAACGTTATGTTTTGGATAGGGAGACAGTTTCCACATGCAGTAAAGTTCTAAGAAAATGGAGCAACAAATGTGTGTCACTTATGTACTGTATTTATGCTATCTACCAGTAATCTCTAAGAAAAAAAATGTTGAAAATTTGATTTTAAATTTTTTTAAATTACCATATTTCTTTTGTCTTAAAGGAAATACGAATTATAACAATTACTGAATATTTATTCTTATATTCTTAATATACAGTTACTTTTGCAACTGTACAGGTCCTGGCCCAGTTACCTCCTAATAGCTGGCTGTGACAAAATAACAAGATATCAAGTGCTGAGTTCAACTTTTGGTTATGGAAAGGTCGCTTTTTTTTTTTTTTTTTTTTTTTTTTTTAAGGAGTTCTGATCACACAGAAAGTCTCTGTGTGGTCACTCCATATTATTTACGTACTCAAGTTAACAACTTAATAAGCCATGTAATAATGCAGTGGTATTTTCATACTTGAACACTACCTGCCAATGACAATCAGTAAATCAAAAATATAACTACCACGTAAGATGCCCTTATAATAACATGGAAATGGTCATATATTTAGCATTCTAATGACATAATACTAAATACATAATTAATTGGTCAATGATTATATAAAATGGATATTCATATGCAATTTATAAATGGAAAAAGATCCTATCTTCTATGAAATAGTGCATTTCATGCATTACATCTACAAATATATAATCAAACTATTTGACTTTTAAACAATTGGGGAATATCTCATTTCAGAAAGCCTTACATTTTTCATCAGGTATATAAAGCCTACTTAGTATTAGAAATCACTAGGATATGTTTTCCTGAGAATTAAATGTTACATGTGAAATAGTTCCAGTCAATGTCTCCTTCCTTCATGTTTTCCATAAAACCTAGGTGACTATAAAGAATTTTTAAATTTCTTCTTTTCTTTTCAGCTCTATATCTGAGTGACACTCCACCTGTTAAACAGAACACTAGCACTATGGAAATGCTTTATGCAGCCCCATAGTCAAGGCTGATTTTTACTATAATAGCAGGGATTCTACGATACCTTTACTTTTTAAGGACAACATGGTGAAACCTCCTCTGAAGCTGCAGCACCCACTAAGGGTCTTTTTCTTCTCTTCCTGAGACTGAGAACATACCCTCCCTATAGCAATGATGGCCAAGGGGCCAATTATCACCAACTGTTAAGCAAATCTCAAATGCTTAATACAATATGACCATAATTTTCCTTAGATGAACCACATATTATTTCCTTCTGTAACCAGTGGGAGCTGGAAGATATTTTTAAGACTGAATAGCTAGTGGAAAGATGTTGTCTTCTATCCCCTGCAACAATGAGAAAGCTTTAAAATCCAATAATTTCTTGGGTTTCTCTGGTAATTCTTTCCACTGGCATTTGCAGGTAGATAAAAATGGGCTAAATAACAATATCACTGTCTATGTTGATTCACAATATCAGATTATAAGTTAAAATGCCTTTAAAATTGACATAAAACTGATATGGGAGCCTCAGTATTGAAATCCTATAAACATCTCATGCTGGTATTGTTCCAGTGTAGATGTAGATCAGATGTAAGATGGTTGGACTGCCCAGACAATTTCTTTCATTTAAACATTCATTTAAACATAATATTAACTGAACATTCTGAGTTCAAAATGTTTAGTAATGAGATAATTATAGCAAACCCAGGAATGATTTTTACCTTCTGATCACTGATACACATTCTCCAGCTTTCATTTGATCTCAGTGTACTCTTTGTCTGGGAGGACCAAGCACATTTATGAAGAGGCCAGCTGGTGGGAGTTTTGTGAAGAGCAAACAAAATATGTTTAAAGGTGGAAATGGTTTAAAATTATAAGAAATAAACAAGACTGACTAAATGATGATTATGTGAAAGGGCCATTATTATCTATTTATATTCCATGAATCTGAACATCAAGCAGAAAGGAGACTTATTATCATTACAGTATCAGAGGGTATAGTAGATGGGACTAATGAAATTAAAATCAAAAAGAGAAAATTTAAGATACATACCAGTTATATTTCCCCTGAAAGTCAGATCAATTAGATTGTTTAATAATCTCCTAAGGGAAACAGTGAAAGCCCTGATCTCTTGAGACCTTTAGACTCGATAAAAATGTAGGAGTAAGGACTGCAATGTAATGGGCTGACAGAGCAGTAGCAGTAGCAGTAGTAGTCTTTCACATGCCACAGAATTTGTGACGGGCCAGCAAAACTAAATACAAATGGGCAGGCTCTAGCCCAGTAGTCCTACAGTAATTCCTACTTTTGTAAAACCACCTCACCCCTTTCTTCTCTGTCACAGCTTCTGCCATTCCAGTATTAGGCAATCAGTGTTCTGAAATCGAAATTTCAGGGCAATACAAGGAAGATAGATGTAATTTGCTTTTTATATATGTACACATAAAAGGTTTTACAAAATTTAAAGTTGAACTAAAGTGCCTCCTTAGTAAGATATATCTAATAAACCGAGATTCCAAATTATTAACCCAATTAATCTGTAGAATTAAGAAATTATAAAAAATAAATATAGGAGATGCAAAGAAAAACATTTAGCAATTAAGATGTCCATTCGTGCCCTGAATTTTCTATAATTCTGCTGACAGCTTTGGCCTTGCAAACACCAAAACACAGACAGCAATTGTATTACTTCTAGTACTTAAAGTGTGAATGATATTATGCCTGTGAGAGACATAGCAAAAGAACCCATGGGAGTAGACCATAGCTCTTGGCAGGTAAGTAAAAGGAAATACAGTTTAAATGTTGCTGAAAGTGTGCTTGTTTGTCCTTTGAGGTCCTAGAATTATATTCAATTAACAATTTCCAATCTCAGAATTTTTAAAAATTAATTTAATTTCACTTTCAAAAACAAATTACAGACTATATTGATCATACCACCATACTAAAATTTCAGGCAATACCATATGTTTTAATAGACATAAAAATTACCACAGAGTGCCTATATAAGCATTATGCAATTTATTAATAAAATAAACATTACAGGTGTTTAAAAAAGTTGTGACAATGATAAATTACAATGATGAATGACCAAGTTGTCATTCAAAGACGGACTATTCTGCAATTGCTATAAAGCTTCTAAGCCAGAATTTATGTGTAATACTTTTTCACTGAAATTTCCTGATCAAGTTAGTTCAAAACATTTTAAAATGGCAGTTTGATTTCATTATATTATTATAGGCACTGAATCCCCTCTATGCAAACAATTTCTTCTGCAGGCCAGACACACAATGGACCCAGTGGAATCCCTAACTTTCACCACTCAAACTTACAGTATCTGTGTTTTGAGATACCTCAGTGCCCAAGAGTTTTAGAGCTTTTGGGGGGTGAAACTTGAGAGGAGGTGAACATTTTTAACCCTGCCAAATCAAGTTGCCCTGCCTTGTTCAGCTTCACCCACAAGTGCAAATGAATTTAAACATTTCCCAAAGTCTGAACAATCTGGGTTTTAATGTGCTCTATACAGCGTTTGGCCTTATTTTCTAAGAAAACTACATCAGGTATTTAATACACACTCAGAGGAATATACAACCCTCTATATCCTTGCCTGTAAAAGAACACAGTGTTTTAAGGATCTCATTGGCCCTTACTCCAAAGCAATAAACATTAGCTTAAAAGTATTGTGGATATCAGTGAAAACAAAGTTCTAAATTTTTTAAACATCAAACATCATGAATTTAAAACGAAAAAAAAGAGTAATACATGTTCTATGTTCTTGAGAACATGATCCATGTTCCTGAGACACAAATTAGTTCATACCCTTGTTCATACACTATATTTCCATACACTTAGATCAAAAGACTTCAAAATCCTCACAAGTGATAGATTTTGGATATTACAATTTTTCCTTATCCTTCAGTAAAACAAGCAGAGCTTCTTTAGAAGGACATCCTAATATGGTTTACCTCTAGTTTAATGCCTCCTCTGTCCAGAGACAGATACTGCTCTCAGAACTAGAAAAGCTGGGACAGCCTCCTGTGGAGCTAGTTAACAACTAATATGTTACAGGCAGGCCCAACAGTGCTAACTTTTATTATGCACTCCTATCCCCTGCCTATGCACAACTATGTAAATTTGGGGTGGGAGCAAAGGGAAGAAAATGAGTCCTGGGAAGGTCTGAACCAATCAAAAATCAAAGTAAATGCAACAGCCTTTTTTTCCTCACAGCTGTACAAAGTACCTATACAAGGTTAGGTATCTATAAATTAGGAAGACAGATTTAGAAAAAAATAGTATTCTTAAGAGCATTCAAGCCATTCAGACTCTGGGAGAATTATTAAGAAATTTTTGCTTATGCTACAGGCTTTCACAAAATAAATCTCCTGAGTGGGACTGTGTGGTAATAGCTGGTAGAAGAGTATGGGAGGACAGTAAATGGACAGTCCCCTCTTTCATCACAAACACACAAAGTAATAAGAGATCTCCATCACAACAGATTTCCTACTTCTGTGATGCTGGAAGCTTAAATGTGGCCCACTCCTTCTCCTTACAAAGACAAGATAGGTGTCAGCTCTTCTTCATTGCATGGCCTTATGGGAAACAATTTCAGATCCAAGTGCAGTATTTCTGTATTGGTCAGGACAACAGTACGGTGATTAGCAGGATATATATCTCGATTTGCTCTTATATACCTGATTTTTCTCTTATTTAGTCACCAAAAAAGTCTCTGAAATTCAAAAGAACAGTTCACACAGTTTGAAAACCTCTGTTTTTCCCACTGCCAGCAACTGTACACTCTGGCTTCAGACTGACACAGGCACAGCCAAATATATTAAATGAGAGTAACATTTTCCTTTGATGCTCATGGGCACTTTAATTCAAGAAACAGAAAAACTTACATAGCGGTTATTCGGTTTCTAGACTTTAAAAGCTAAATAATAGTCACAATTGACAATATATATGGGTTCCCTTTGTTTAAGGTTGATGTCTTACTTCCTATTAAGTCCTTTTATTTGCCTGTGTTATTTGAAATCTGCTGAGTTTAGTCTATACTTCTGATTAGTATGTTCTGTAGACTGCTTCCTGTATAAAAGGACATAAATTCAGCAACCTATGCAGACCCAAAATACATTTCAAGATAAGAGCATAAAATTCAGAAATTCAAACAATAGGCTAAACACATTCAAAACGAAGCCCTTAGACTCATGGTCCTCAGACTCTTTAGCACCATCATCCTGCAGACACTATTGTGTATTTTGAGGAAAAAATCTAAATTGGCTGCCATGGACATTGCAAATGCCCATATAGCAAAAGCACAGTACATAACTTAGCCATTTCAGAGGCTTTAATACCTTTAATAAAATTACTGTTACCACCGCTACCACAAAGACAGCCAGTAGATTAGCCCAAGACATGTGTATTTAACCTTATTTTCAATGAGAACAGGTATTTAAAACTTCTCTAAACTGACATTTTTCAGAAAATAAGATTTTCCAGGGAGATGAGAAATTTTTTTTCAGACATAGCAGACTTACAAACAGATGATCAGTTATCATGAAATACTACAGAAGCATCATTACTTCACCAATACAATTTCTTAAATGTGAAAACACAATCTATTTTTTGTATGAAAGCATTTGCTGTTTACAGCTAAGAAAGTGCTGAGCCATGATGTAGCTGGAAACATATATACTGGACACAAGAAAATTCTTATTTCTTTTCTCTTTAGATAATAAAACTCTCAAAACTCCCATAACTTAAGAAGAATTTGGTTTTAGAATGGAGATGACATCTAAATTACCTATATAGAAGTAAATGCTAGTGTGAATCAATTTCTATAATTTGTTTTGAAATACTAGTGATACTTTCTCTATAATATTTTT
The DNA here is from genome assembly GCF_965140245.1 of Athene noctua. Lineage (NCBI taxonomy): Eukaryota > Metazoa > Chordata > Aves > Strigiformes > Strigidae > Athene > Athene noctua. Next base: position 23,422,761 of record NC_134042.1, on the reverse strand, counting down.
AAGTCTGTAGCATGTAAAGTAAATATAGTGACTGAGAAGGGTAATATAATGGAAAATTTCTGAGCTAAAAAGCTCTAATGTGGCACAAAGCTTGCAACTAAATTAGGGTCAAAGTTATAGAAAGGGATTACACAATTTATTAGAAAAGAAAACCAAGAAATTCTGATTCAGGGAAATTATCATTTAGCATAACCAAACAACACTTTGTACTGCAGTGATTCCATGCAATCCTAGCCAGTTGTACTTTCTACAGAACAGTATTTGCTATTCTAGTTTCAACTAAATAGAACATATATTTTGCCTAAAAAAAACCCCAAACAAGTAACCCTGGTGAGAACAATTAATTCTTTTCAAGGAGGCCATCCTCCTCCATTCTTTCCATGAGTGACAAACAATTCCTCTCTGTGCTGTCTAGAGAAAAAGGAAACCACCAGCTGCCATCTTTTCTAAGGATATCTTATATCCACAGCTACAAAGAGAGTAAAGTGAAACACTGACAGCAGCCCTGTGGAGGAGGACTTGGGGGTGCTGGTGGATGAAAACCTGAACATGAGCCAGCAATGTTCGCTCACAGCCCAGAAAGACAACTGTATCCTGGGCCACATCAAGAAAAGTGTGGCCAGCAGGTCGAGGGAGATGATTCTCCCCCTCTACTCTGCTCTTGTGACACCCCACCTGGAGTACTGTGTCCAGCTCTGGGGACCTCACCACGGGAAAGACACAGACCTGTGAGGGTCTGGAACAGGTCTAGAGGAGGCCCACAAAAATGATCAGAGGGATGGAACACCTCTCCTGTAAGGATGGGCTGAGAGAGTTGGGGTTGCTCATCCTAGACAAGAGAAGGGAAACCTTACAGCAGCCTTTCAGTACTTAAAGGTGGAAAACTTTTTAGCAGGGCCTGTTGCAACAAGACAAGTGGTAATGATCTTAAACTAAAAGGGGTTAGATTCAGACTAGATATAAGGAAAAAATATTCACAATGAGGGTGGTGAAACACTGTAGCAGGTTGCCCAGAGAGGTGATAGATGCCCCATCGCTGGAAACATTCAAGGCCAGGTTGGATGGGGCTCTGAGCAACCTGATCTACTTGAAGCTGTCCCTGCTCACTGCAGAGGGGGTGGAATAGATGAACTTTAAAGGTCCCTTCCAACCCAAACTATTCTATGATACTATGATTTGCTCTCCTTCAAATTGCAAACTTAAATGTAGACAGGTTACAGCCACGGTCTTACTCAAAAGGGCAAAAGACAACAGCCACTTTGAAAGAAAGTACATCATCGTGAGAAGCTCTGACCATTCTTTAGCTGATTTTGAAAAAAAAAAAATCAATAATCTATCGTTTCTCGCTCTCTCTCTTTTCTATGTTCTCTGTACTCAAGATTCCAGAATTTTACTCTTATGGAAATTCTGAAGAGTAAGATTGTTAGGACAAAAATGCCTGACTACTAGTTCCAAATTTCTAAGACCTTTCCTTAAATAATTTTATCTCCACTGAAAAATATTGTTTGTCAACATCTACTAATAATGCAAGATGGATTTATAAAGTTCCATCAAATAAGTTTAAAATATTTTTCATTTGTAAATTTGTAAAAAGGTTGTCAAATTGTATTTGTAAAATTGTAAAAAGGTTTCCATTTCGAAGTCTTGCATTATCTAGCTCTAAGCATGACACTAGACACAGAAATGGCTTTGGCCAAAAGATGTAAGAGCACACCACATTAAGGTGCACAAGTAGAAGTTGTGCAGCAACAAGAAAACAGAGTACTGTGTTAACAACAGAGGGAAAAGTTAAGACTACAGAATTAAAAGTCCCAGGCCTCAGCAAATATACATAGTTCTTTTTGTCTAAACCTTTTCTTCAGCTGTTCTTCATATTCCCTCATTTGCTAGCTTACTTCTTTACTGTGCTAAAACAATTTATCTTTTTGGGTCAGGGATAAAGAGCAGTAAAATGTCTATTTTAGAAAACTAAAATGGTCAAGAGCAACATGGTCAAGAGCAGTATTTGTTGAGCTGTAAGAAATTCTGTTTGGTTCCACAAGCACAGCAGTACCATCTAGACAGATGCTTTTAGCTCATAAGCTGCCTTCAGGATACTGGTTTTGATGAGAACTGATTTGCATACCACCAAGTCTATGCTTAGAGTCTGCTAGTAGCTAATTTTGATCAGGGTGCCAATGGGCAAGAATCAGCATAACAGAAAAGATAAGCTACAAAAGATAAAGCAAATCAAAAACCATTTTCAGAAGTTCCTTTTTGGTAAGGTCAATGAAGCTATCTTTTCATTAGGAAGTGATTTGAGCCTAATCGTTCACAAAATTCAAAACCTGCCTCACTTTTTTCTCTAGTAGGGCTGACTGAAGCCTTTGTGGCAAACTACATGCTTGCTGAAAAACACCCCTGTTTTATGAAAACATATTAGAGTTTTCAACATCTGCCAGCTTGGGTGGCTGCCTGCAGGGGTGACAGAATTTCAAGTGTTGGCTGCTCCATGTCAGCCCTCCCATATCAATGGGAAGCACACAGCTCCCAAATCAGTTTCACCAATGTTACTCAGTTGTGAAGACCTGTAAAATTGAAAGAATAATTTCAGCCACTATTCCAGGGGTCTCTGAGAGCATTTTTATTGACAGCCTCATGCTTTGGTGTTACGTAAAATGAAGCATACAGCAATTTCTGTTCTGCAGACAATCAGGGAATTGAGTTTTAAAATTTGCAAGAAAACTGTCCTCCAAGCTGAAGATTGTCTATTTTGGCATATTCCAGATGTAGATTATTTTTCAATTTGTAGAAAAAATTCATACTCTCTACCCATCATGGTAAAACCTATGGAGTTTAAGTTGTAACTGTGATTTAAGAATGAAATTCCAATTTGTCCTAGAGTTAATAATTATAGTTGTGGTGTATTTGGGTATCAGGCCTGTGCCTGTATCCACACACAGTGCGCTTAGTCATGAATTCTCTGGGTGGCCCAAGAACACCCAGTTAGTCTCTGCACAGATGAGATAATGGACTAATTTGGAACAGTGGACCAACTTGAAGACAGGATGATCTTCCACCTTCACAACAATGTGCTTCACCAATTATTTCAGGAGTTGTCCAGATGGGTCATATCTTCAGATGGTCACACAGATGCCTGCAGGCAGCTCTTGCTGGGCCAAGAGCAATAGACAGACACTACCTGTGTGCTTCAAAGTGCTGATTAACATCCTGGGTAGACAATCTTCCCAGAGTAGGTATAAGAATTAACTAGAACAATAGTCCAGGGAGTCCTACTAATTTAAGCTGAAGATGTCATGCAAGAACACTTCTAATGGAGACTTGCATTGCCATCCTGTTCAAGAGATTGGACTCCTCATGTGAGCATTACCTTACATGAAGATTCTAGTAGGTTGATATTGTAGGTTTCTTGTGGGGTTTTTTAATTAAAACACTCTCTTTAAGTGTTTGTCCCACACCATTTCTTGAAATATGAAACATGTAGGAAAGCAAAGATAAGGAGAGACTTTTGAATTCAATCCTTTATCAACAATTTACGTTGGGACCCTAAAATGACAGTCAAGAATTTTACATACTGAAAAATTTGGAGGATGTTTACAACCTTGTCCTTGTACCCTTAGCAAGACTTTTCCCAGCCAATAATGAGAAAGGGAACAAGTAGATTTTTCTGGTTTCCTGCTCCCATATTTTCTTTTCTTAGATTTTGACAGCAGAGATTTAATTCATGAATGCAAAATATTCTCTCTTTATGGCACTAATTGTGTTATTGCAACAAACATATTTCCAAGAAAACAATATCACAGGTGGTGAAATTGATAATTTGTGCCAAAGGCTAAGGTCTTGTTGCTACTAATAAAAATACTAATCTACACCAAGTTTTCACTCATTCTGCGACCAGAAAATCTGCACCAGTGAGGAATCATAGTTATGAGGTTTGCTAGTGCAGATGCAGTATGTAGAAAAGAACCAACACATTTTCTTTGTTATTCAGGTTAGTTAGCCACCCGTAAGTCTGGAACCTAAATGAATAACGTACTAAGCCCTCTACTTCAACAAATCTTAGGTGAGTCTGACAGCATGTATCACCCGACTGGCACAAGAAGAAGATGAGCAGTATAAGTAGCCTTTGATCACTATTGTCTTACAATGCTTAACCAAGGGAAAATTTAGCATTGAGCTTAATGTGAACTGAAGTTCATATACTTCCGTTTAAACACAGGTTAGGATTTCTGACAGACAAATGCCACTGAAAAGCTGACAATCCAAATAATACAAATAACTATCTTCCCCACTATAAAAATGTCCTGTATTTTAGTAGTTCAGTTCTGCTGTGTAGAAACAAATATGATAGGCATATGCTTTCTGAAATCCAAAAAGAAATCACAGTTACTTTTTTCAGGATGTGCAATGATTTTTTCACTGGCTATAGACACCATAAATGTAATTATAATATCATCAAATTGAAACTGAAGTGGTTTTTAGTCATTTTACTTATTCACAAAAGAAAAACCCACCTTGTTTCATAACAGTCATCCTGAAACATAAAGATTTTCTTACCCGAAAGATATGCAGATATACAGAGTACAGCTGGGAGACTAAGTACTTACAGGGGAAAGTGAAGTTGTACAGGTGCCCACATACTCATTCATTCTGACTACCTCTAGCAATGAAGAAGTTGCCTCTAGGATACTACTCCACATTCCAGACTGATGGAACGGTTTTGTTCCCACCTCGCACAGAACCACAAGGCAAAGTTGGAAGTCATTTGCCTGCAAAAGAACTACTGTGTTCCTCCCCATGGAAGAAGGGGAAAAAGAAACTGACTGTGACACTCATCCTGGTGATTGTCCTCCCTGTTCCTGGAATTCCTTTTATCCAGTCTAGACTGAAAATTGTAATTTTACTCATAAAAACCCATCTCACCAAAAATTTCATGTTGCAGAGTAAGAGGGAAACAAATTGAAATGACCAACGCCTTTTCTGAGGTCTGATCTCTCTCTGTCTTCAGAGCACCTGTAAGCATAATGGGAATCATGCAACTGAGTGTCTGCTGTACAAGTCAAAACTCCAAACTCTGCCACAAAATTCAAAATCTGGAAGGTAAGGTGAAAATGAAGTGTCTTCATACTGCATTTGACAGACTACCACAATGGGCACTTAATCTAGTGGCTGCTTGTAGGCACTACTACAACAGAAATATTTAAGAACAGAAGACAACATTTTTCCATATAACTGAAATTCTGAAGACACTTTTCAGTTCAATTCTAATTGTGTATGTGGTTAATGTATACTTAATTAATTTAATAACAGTCATTCCAGTATTACGGTAGGGTTTAGGATGACATTTTTTCCTGTAATGCATCATGTGACTTCCTGAGACCGTCAAATAATTTTTCACCATCAGATTATCAGAGACTGGAAATGAGACTGAGCTCTGGGGGTTGATGCTCTGATGTGGGTTCAGCTAATGCACTGTTTTATCTAGCTGAGGTTTGTATCTCATTGGCTCAGAATAGTGCTATCACCAGGTTTTTTTTCCCAATTCATACTGGCAAGAACCTAAGATTTTGGCAGAGGGCAGGGGAATTTCTTAGCTTAATTTTCCATCCTCCTTTTATTTTTTATTTTTATTTTTATCAGCTAGAGTACTTTACCTATTAAGATAACAACCCATTGAACAGCTACATTGATCTCTCTTCTCTACCTACAACATAAAATTTTACTTTTGAGAATTTAATACCTGGTTTAATTCAGGTCTTTGTTTCACCTCCTCATAAACAGAAACAGCTCTTAGAATAATTCAGTGAAAGTCTCAGGAAGTTTATCAAATATTTCTCAATCTATAATTCTAGTCTGTAATATATTCAGAAGATTATTCATCCAAGTGTTTTCTACTTCCACACAATGTTTTAGCTTTTTGCACAAGAATAAGGTTAGTGACAGTTGTATTAATTACACAACAGAAATGCATATCAAGTATAATGATGGAAATAATTATTTCAGATATTGTATTTAAATGATTCTGTACTATGTCAAAACTGTGGGAGAGAGAATAAGAGTTCCTTACTAGTAAGAGTTTTGTTAATGTTACAGTGTAGTAAAAATCCTAGAATGATCAGCAGAAAACACATTATCCTTTCTCCTTCTGCTATTGCCATTTTCTTTCAGTTTTGGAGATAATTTATGAATTGCAATGTAATTCTGGCTTTTAATTTAATTTTTACAAAGCTATCAGTACATATTTCAAATGCAGAAAATAATTTGTTGGTATTTTTATTAAACTGCAATGCTGCAAATCTTACATTAAAATATAGATGCACACTAGTAATTAAAAAATAATAATCAAATAAAAAGCACAGCAGAACACTTCAATTACTGATAGTAATCATAGTATAATCTTGTCCTACCAAGTGTGTCTCCAGGTACAGTTTAAGGCTGTCTGTCTCTGCTTTAGGAGGAGTCCAATTCTCTGTTGTTTCCATGGCTTCATTTAACCAGTGAATGAATTCATCCAGCTTGCTTACAAACCCCTTACCAGATAAGAAAAAAGAAAGAACAAGAAAAGCATATTTGTTAGTAAAATGGAAATCTAAAAAATTTATGCTTTTTTTTTTTAAGACAGGAGAGTACTGTACAGTAAAATTTTGCCTTTTACAAGCATGCAAAATAAAAAAAAAAAATATTAGAAAGTAGCCTTCGAGTAAATAAGGAACAAAAGAGTGTTTCTGGGGATAATCTAAGTTGATATTTTGGGACAGAACAATGTGAGATCCATGTGACTGTGATGAAATGGAGAAAACAGCAAAGTTTTAGAAGATATGAGGGTGATATATAAAAAGCTGCATATAGATTACAATGAAAACTGAGCTGAAGACCTTGCGCTGGGCAGACTGGGTGTAGCATGAGCACTGTTGCTTGAACAAAGTGCTGAACAAAGCTGCATTAACAAGCTATACATCAGCAGACTGAAGGAAAGCACTACTTGTCAGAACTTGGGTCTTGCGATTCTGGTTTTGATTCATAGGATGAGATTCAGAGAGAAGAAATCAAAAGTAGGTGAGGCAGAATATATAGCATTTAATATAAATATTGCTGATTGCATATGAGCCACACAGATGGTGCTCCTGAGAAGACAGGAGCTCCTGCTTCTCAGGAGCACCATTTATTTCAAGATTAGTACCAATTATATTGTCTGATTAAAAATAGTGCCCCTGAATTTACATGATTGGATGATACTATAGGCACATACTGAGTACAGATAATTTTACTGAAGTCTTATCCACCACAAAACAAGAGAATAAATGGAATAAACTGACCATGATATTTATAAGCACCCTGAAAATTAGAGGATGTCCATCTATTACAAGCATCATAAGACTAGATTAAGTTAGGTCTAATACTGGTTATATTATTAGTTATTAACTATGAAATTCACAGCATGGTGAGAATTTTAATTTTCAGTTGGATAACAACTTGGTATACACACTCAGGACCTCACTCTCACCACTTTATTTATGGAATGATTTCTGGTAATTATTAGTCCATTCAAATAGCTAAAAGCAAGCTAAACATAAAAGTTTTAAAGATCCCTGAGTGACTCAGGAGCCCAAATCTCCTTCTCCAAAGTGACACACAAAACTAGAATTTTAAACAAAACAGAAACAGGAGTTTGAGCAGTTGGTGCACAGCTGTGTTATGCAAAGAAGTGCAATGGTAATAACTCAGACCAAGCAGAGCCACACTTCCTTCAAAATTCACGGTAGCGTAGTCATTTTGGCCCAACGCTGTGCCAAGAAGTAGGGTCCAGTAATCAACTCCTGGCTTCCAGCTGAAGTGGCAGTGCTTCTGAACCGAAGATAGCCCCTGGCAGGACGCTCCAGTGCATACTTCAGGCATGACAGCACTCACTGAGGCACTCTGAAGACTTTGTTTTTATTATTTGTCACGTGAGTCTCTATGAGTCCTCAGGATGAAAAGGAGGCTACTGCCATTTCTTCTCATGTAATTCACTGTATCTCAAAGCATTATAAGGAAGAAAACTCTTATTCTACAGGTTTCATTGCAGGTTGTTTATCAAGGCATTTCAGAAAGGGGGAAGGAAGACAGGAAAAACAACCCAGTGGATATGATGACTGAGATGTGCCTCTACTCTGGGCAAGTAATGAAGGTAGCCACATCTCCTCACTCCCAAAGCAGTGGCACAGCAGGCTGTGCCACAATGGCTATGTTCCCCACGTCAAGCCATGGGACAAAGGGAGGCAAGATGTTCCCCTGGTTCCATTGCTTGTTTTCTCCCAGCTCGCAGTGGAGCATAAGAGATGCCAGACTGGCAGAGTGGGAGACGTGATCCGAGGGGGGAGAGGAGCAGGAGGAGTAAAGTCCTTCTAGTCCCTCCAATAAATCTCTGCCTGCATTTTAGCAATGTGCTGTCCTTGAAAGACAAGGTGATATGGTAAGCACAAAAAAATGAAGAAAGGCTCTCTTGTATATGCGTCATGTATTTTATGGAGACAGACACGTATAACATCTGCCTGCTGTACTCGATGTCTGTATGCCTTCAAAAGGGTGCTCAGAAACATTGCATGCTTGCACCAGTATAAAAAGCAACTACTAGCAACCGAGTTACTTCTGCCCTCTCACAAAACGTGCCTGTGTTTTAATGTCCACTGCTTCACGCTGGTGCTCAGAAATTGCCAAGAAGCAAGCTCCAGCAGCCTGGTGTGTACCCCCTCGCCACACAGAGGAGGTGAGCTGTGGGGCCAGCAGGCCCCAGTGGGGCACAGGGAACGCCTGGGGGCTAGTTTGGGGGTCTGGAAAAAATATATAACAGAATCACAGAATCATTCAGATATTGGTACGGTCTCCTACAGAACCACGATGAGATAAGTTATTTGAGAAAAAAAGAGGTAAGGCTGTAAGCACCAGTGCCACCTGGCATGTTAGGATGGCGACTGGAGACACGGTACCCAAGGGGAGCCTCGCAGCTGTCGGGAGCACCAGCCGTGGCCAGCCCTGGCAGATTTTCTTCTGCCAGGCAGCAAAAATCACAATAATACTAATATTTTTTCAAATTAAGTCAATACAGTTTTATTGAAACCATTCAAAAGAGCCCATCTGTAGAAACCGAAGATAGCGGAGGGACGGGAAAAGGACGGGAAGGGATGGGATGGGATGAGGGGATGGGAAGGGATGGGACGAGGGGAGGGGAGGGGAGGGGATGAGAGGGGAGGGGAGGGGATGAGAGGGAAGGGGAGGGGAGGCCGGGCGGCGCGGGACCGCCGGCGGAGGGAGCGCCGCCCGCCCGCCCGCGCGCCGTGCCTGAGCCCACAGCGCCACCTGCCGGCGACGCGGCGCCCTGCGCCCGGACCCGGCCGCGCGGCCGCTGCCCGCGAGGTGCGGGACGGGGAGGCGCGGGGCGGGAAAGTGAGGTGCGGGGAGGTGCAGGGGGGCGAGGTGCGGTGGGGTGCGGTGCGGGGAGGTGAGGTGCAAGGGAGGTGCGGTGGGGCGAGGTGCGGGGAGGTGCAGTGCCGCTGCTGGTGCCACCCCCGCAGCCCAGCGCCGCCCTAGGCCAGGCACCCACTGCTTGGTGGGAGCCGTGGGGACAAAACCAAACCCAGCAAGTCCCTGTGACCACACACATGGTAGCAGAACTACAGACAGGGTCGTTTAAGCCGTTAGAAGGGAAGCAAAATAGACCACTATTTTTATCTCAAATTATATGTAAGATTAAATTGTAGTAATGCAGCTCCTGCTGCGGTTGTCACAACTTAATGAGCAAAACAATGCCCTGTTTGGGTTTTTTTTCATAGCATTGCCTATGGTCCCATCCTCTTTAATAGCCCGACACCAGTGAGCAAGGAGCCACCTCTATCATCCAGCCACCAGCGTCATGACTCACCCCTGCCCTGGAGGCAGCTCCACACTGCAAACTGGAACCCAGGCAAGTACGATCAACTGCAGTGGCTCTGGAGCTATGGACAAGACTACCGTTCACTCTTGATGCTGTACCTTCCCTTCTTATCTTTGACTTTTTGTCAAAGTTATCGACAGGCTTAGCAGTCTTGGCCAGTTCTTGCCTCCAGCTGCAGCCTAGATGTGGTGCAAACAGTTGTGCTCTGCTGGCCCAGCTGGCCCTGGCAGTCAGAGCCAGGAGGCTGCCTGCTCTCTCGTACTTAGGGGAAAAGCATCTGCAGTATCGATGGTCCACGTAGTCCTGTCACAAATATAAATCTGGGTCCTTAATCTCCTCAAGTCTCATAACAGAGGGAAATTCCAAAACATAATTTATCCCTGACTGAAGGGCCACTGCCCCTCCACAGACTGACGGACACGGAGTCATTTCTATGTAATCAAGATGGCCTAGTTAGTTGGAACAGAATGCAATTAATGAGGTACCTGTACTCTGGGACACAAACTGCGTTACAACAGTTGCTTTTCTCACCATTTAGGTTATTTCCCAGAATGCACATTTTAAATAAAAGCTTTAGACAAAATAAGTTCTAAAAAACAGTAGGGAAAATAATGTCCTACAGAAAAACCATTGTGAGACTCTGTCAGAGCATGAAACTGTGCTTTGAAAAAAGAGATTATAACATCAATTTTATCAAAACAAAGGATAAGGCTTAATAATGCAATCCTAAATCCAAATCCAGAAGTACTCCGTGAAAGAAATAAATTCACAGGATGACAAATTTTAATCAATACAGGATATTTTTCAGGTTTTTTCTTCATTTTATACAGAGGCACATGAAACCGCTTTACATCCCTTCCTAGACACTTCTTACCTTTCTGCTTTTTCTGTTTGATCTTACAGGGTTTTTTCTCTAGATTTTTTTTTTTCTTTCATCATTCTTAAGGTGAGAAAGAGTTTCAACAGGTATAAACTTCAGTGGAGCTATGCTGATTTATACTAGTTAAGGGTCTGATCTAGACAGTATCATAATGAAAATACTGTAAAATCTACCCAACTCATGCCTTGGTATTGGGAAATTAAACTATTGTATTTTCCATCAAACTTTCCGGGAAGTTGAATACCCATAGGCAGCCACACTGAAACTAAAAATTACTGTACAAGAATTCCTCAGAGAGAAAAGAGGGGAACAGAACAGAAAAAAGGAGCACCAGCATAATCCAGTCTCAGCCTTTTGACCAGCTGCTTCAGTTTTGCAAATGCAATAGTTTTGTACTATGCTAGAAAGCTAGATGTTGCTAAAAAAACTCAGGCCCCTACATGACACAGCGTAAAGCTATTCTTATTCTATGCTGCTTAGTACAGAAACAAATGTTTCGGGGTTGTTACTGAATGATTTGTAGCAACTTCTATAGTAAAGTTGGCAGTTAACAATAAAGCTCTTCCCATACCTCATGTAGAAAATTTTTAAACATACACCTTTAAAACATTCAGCTTCCCATTTTGTTTTATGACAGTTTTACAGATTTTCCTAGGGAGAGGAAGAAAGTTCTAATCATACATCCCTGAACAAAGCTAGAGCAAAAATGTCTTCATTTGAAACATGGTATGTACGAAAGTTATTTTTTGCGGTCTAATTCTATTTGCTCTGGATGGATAAGAATGAAAAAGACATACGATTGTACATACGGGGGGGGGGGGGGGGGGGGGGGAAGGCTGTAACTCAGTGTGCCTGCTTTGGTGTTTTATAGAATGAAAATATACTTAATTCAATTGCTCTATAGAATTAAGGAATTCATTAATTAACTGAAGAATTAAAAATAAATTTGCTGGGATTTAACTAAATATCCTGAGACTTCCTCATTCATAACCAGAACACTCAATTTTTTTGAGTTATGAGAATTCACTTGCCGAATCACCCAAAAAGGGCAGGGGTGCATCAGCTCAGAGGCCAGAGGCATGCGCGGACAGCAGGCTGAGGAAGGGTGCACCTGGAAGTGTGCCTCCCACCCTTGTGCTGCTAGATATGAGGGCATACAAAAGACACAGATCCCCCAGCTGCTGCACAGAGCTGCAGGGCTCCCTGCACCCAGTACAGCTGGTCAAAGGATCTTGGGTTAGGCAGCCTGGTTGTGTCTGGCATGTGGGATAACAGAGCGGGAGAGCAGCTGTGGTGGTGTGCTGCCAGTAAGAGAAACCCTGGAGCATGGCGGCGAGGCCTACAGAGGTGGTCAGATGAACAAGTCTCACATGCAAGTCATTACATTTAATAGGACTGTGTGTGTTCTGTCTATCCCTAGTGTGTGTCAGAAAATTAAATACTGAAAATGAAGGCAGAAATAACCAGTCTTGGGCATCCCAAGCAGTTTATGCCTGACTCCATTCCTTTTTCATGTTTTGCTGGATCCTGTTTGCTTCTTCCTCCCTACTCACAATGATGGTGCAGCACATCTCAGTGCTCACTACCAGCACCCCACTACTGCCTCTTGGCACAGCCCAGGAGTTCCTCACTCCCTGTGTCTCTCTAGCTTCCACAGTCTACTCCTGTGCTTTCTCATTTTGCTTCAGAAGCTCACCCCATCTCTGGCCAAAGACTGTCCTCCTTCAGATATAGATATCCATTAACTCCCCACTTCCTAGTTTGCAGCAGCAGACCTGAGGCTGATGCTTACTGCCATCAGATGAGTCCGTCAAAAGAGCTTTGGCACCCACTGACCCTAGCTACATGCTACCCTGGAGTTGGTGGCACAACCAATGCACATGGTAGAAAAAGGACAAAGTAGAGCCCAGGAGAAATGGCTCTACAGGCTATCAGCAAAATAATGAGCAGCTGATCAACTTAAAAACTTCTGATAACAACTAAAAAACTAATGATGACAACATAAGTGCTTGTGATACTGTAGAAAGGCTCCAGTCCCTGATGATATCCATGCATATTGTCTTAGCTTGTGAGGGGTGTTGCTCAGACATATTCTCATTTGGATTGCAATTTTCTGAGCAGCACACAACTAAGACCTCCCAGAAAAGCTTTTACTGTCACAGTCATGAAAAAAATGAGTGACTATCAAGAGTCACTTAAAATTACGCACAAATGCCTCTCAACTAAGCTAACACCACTTCTTGCCCTAGAACTTTTAAAGTTTCCGTGGTTTAATTTTACTTTTACACTACAAGCTCTCACTTTTTTTGGTCAGATAGGAAAGTAAACAGTTCTAGTGTTCAATAATTTTAGCACTTCAAATGATCTCATTTAGACTTTGAAGTTCAGCTTTCATTAACTGAATGGAATGGGAAAGGAGGAAGTTTCCATCTCAGCTGCAGCTATCACTTTATGAATCTAGCTTTTATTAGACCACACTTAGAATGGAACCAGACTAAAGCCCAGTTTTTAAATTTTGAGCTTTAGTCAAAGAGAACATTTATGGTTACCAAAAAAAAGAAATGTGAAAACATGGAATTTTTACTATATTAAAAAATGCAACTCCGGGGGGGGGGGGGGGAGAACTAAAAGCAGCAGTATCTTAGATGGTTTTAGTATATTTTTGATGTGAGATTCCTTTAGATGGGGAATCTGGATATGTGCACTTAAGGAATCTAGCATTAACACTGCCAAAATTATGCCATAAAACACAGAAGATACAACTGCATCCAGTTAACACCATTATGGAAAGTTTTATGGTCCTCATCGTAGACCAAATTTTGGTTTTGGTTTTTATGAAAAAAATTTTCCAGATTTACTCTGCCTATATGGCACAGGTAGCAAAATTATTTCAATAACTTTTGGCTTGTAATTTTAAGCTGTGCAGTGTTAACATTGCTCAGTTTATTAGTCTAACATTTTTGTTTAACATGCATGCTGGTTTATACTTAAGGCACTTCTGGTCATTGCATTTGTAAAAGTACAAAGCTCTTCCAATGACTTGAACTAATATTAAAATCAGAATAAAAGAGACACGGCAAACTATTAAATACAAACATACTAAAATCATCTGCCATGGTAGTTAAGAGTGGTGGTGGAAAGTCTACTATATTCCACAATCCTCAGTGTAGAAGCACCAAACAACAGTGCTTGTTAAATCACTACCCCAGACCTTTTTTCTCTCCACCTTCCCTTTTATTACACAAAGGGAGTTCTCTTCTTAAAAGAATTGGTTATGAGGCTGTGTGCTTAAAAATGAATGTCCAAGTTTGTTGCAAGCAGACAGTGTTGTAAAGTTTGTTCCCAATTTACAAAAAGACTGAGCTCACAGAGTGGTCTGTGTACAAGGATGGGCCAGCTCTAAGGGCACTTCTATCACAGAATGCATTAAAAAACCCCTTTGTCTAACCACAAAAGGACTTGCATATTAGTCTCAGGAGAAACACATTCCTGCCCATGGACTTTATTTTCAAAAGGATAAAAGTGCACTTTCTTCATAGGCAAAGGTAAATCAAAGAAATACAGGTACTCAAGAGGATGAGGCTGCAACAAACTGGCATGGTCAATTTAATTGCAGTTAGACCCAGAGGCAACAATAAAACCATTAGTATTACAGATGTTAGGGATCCCCAAGGAACCAAGATGCCATAATGGAATACTTCTTGTGGGATATTGGCAAGATTCTCTGGAAGACAATGACCTCACAGAAACATACAGCTGACCAATGGATGGCAATACTTAATATGCATTTCAGGTTACATTCATTCACAAACACTTCAGAAATAGAACGTAGCAGCTTTCTGCTAAAGAAGTGCCACATTTACTCAATAACCCCAGCCTATGAGAATGTGTGACTTAAATGTTCCCTCCAAACAGGGAAAAGATAATGATTAAATTTGACACTATCCCACAGAACATCCCTGTCTCTAAATTGGAGACACCTGGGTTTGATGGATGGGCCACTCAATGGATATGGAACTGGCTGGATGGTCATACTCAAAGAGTTGCAGTCAACGGCTCAATGTCCAAGTGGAGACCAGTGACAAGTGGCGTTCCTCAGGGGTCGGTGTTGGGACCAGCACTTGTTCAACATCTTTGTTGGAGACACGGACAGGGGGACTGAGTGCACCCTCTGCAAGTTTGCCGATGACCCCAAGCTGTGTGGTGCGGTCGACACGCTGGAGGGAAGGGATGTGTCAGCCAGAGGGACCTGGACAGGCTGGAGAGGTGGGACAGTGCAAATCTCCTGAAGTTCAACAAGGCCAAGTGCAAGGTCCTGCACATGGGTCAGGGCAATCCCAAGTACAAATACAGGCTGGGCAAGGAGTGGATTGAGAGCAGCCCTGTGGAGAAGGACTTGGTAGTACGGGTGGGTGAAAAACTGACTATGAGCCAGCAATATGTGCTCACAGACCAGAAAGCCAACTGCATCCTGGGCTGCATGAAGAGAAGTGTGGCCAGCAGCTCGAGGGAGGGGATTCTCCAAATCTTCTCCATTCTCATGAGACCCCACCTGGGGTACTGTGTCCAGCTCTGGGGCTCCCAACATAAGAAGGACATGGACCTGATCAAGTGGGTCCAGAGGAGGCCACAAAGATGATCAGGGTGCTGGAGCACCTCCCCTGTGAGGACAGGCTGGGAGAGTTGGGGTTGTTTAGCCTGAAGAAGACACCTTTTAGTGGCCTTCCAGTACTTAAAGGGGGCCTACAGGAAAGATGGGGAGGGATGCTTCATCAGGGAGTATAGGGAAAGGACAAAGGGTAATGGTTTTAAACTGAAGGAAGGTAGATTTAGATTAGACATAAGGAAGAAATTCTTCACTATGGGGGTGCTGAGACACAGGCACAGATTGCCCAGAGACGCTGTGGCTGCCCCCTCCCTGGCAGTGTTCAAGGCCAGGTTGGACGGGGCTTTGAGCAACCTGGGCTAGTGGAAGGTGTCCCTGCCCATGGCAGGGGGCTTGGAACCAAATGATCTTTAAGGTCCTTTCCAACCCAAACTGTTCTACAATTCTATGAAATATTTTTCTTAGTGGACATCAGTGTAGAGACACATCCTAATCTTCTACTATATACTGTCTAGTTAAGCATTTTTATGACTGTTAAATTACACATATCTTTCATGAGCACTGCCTTCTAGGCTTTATGCTCAACTACTACACACAGAATTTGAAATTACTATTGAATGTATTTTTCCTAATGGGCATCTATCTAGTTGGTCACGCTTTATACAGTTACAGAACAGAAAGTGGTAGCACAGGGTGATCACTGGCTCATGAGCAGTTTTTGAGTCACCAGGATGCATTCTGATGCTGGAAAGCAAGAAGTATTAATATTTTAAAAAATATAGAGTTATATCAAGCACAGCCAATCAGATAGATCTCAACTTTACAGGGAGATTTCACTGAAGAGCTGAGAGTACTTCTAGTCTTGAAACTGTAAGGACAAAAAGGCATAGTTCTTACAAGACTAGGAAAGCATTACAGATGGACTAGCTTTGTTCCTAAAAACTGATGATAGTGTACTCTTAATAAAGCAGACCTTTTGGTCCACTCCTAAACAGATTTTGCTAACATTT
This sequence comes from Athene noctua, assembly GCF_965140245.1. Lineage (NCBI taxonomy): Eukaryota > Metazoa > Chordata > Aves > Strigiformes > Strigidae > Athene > Athene noctua. Next base: position 23,406,355 of record NC_134042.1, on the reverse strand, counting down.
CCAAGCTATTTTTCCATACTGTAGTCTGAGTAGAGCAGGAATGGCACACAAGGTTTTTAAGATGTTCTATTTCCTAAAGCCTTCTAGGTAAAAGAGCAAGAATCATAAAGGTAGGATAGGCTTAAAAAGCATGATACAGAGAAAGATGCAAAGTGTTACTTTTCAATCCCTTAAAAACAATTATATTTGAAGACAGTGAACCTGATTCTGCAATAAAAGGTTCATTGTCCACACGGGACTGTTGACTTTATTTCTGCTTCTAGACAAAGAGCAAGTTACACTAATCTGAATATTAATAATCATTCCTAAATATATCTGTATAGATCACTTAAAACTTTCCATGATGACACAAACATAATTCTTGCTTTATGCTATGCCTTGTCTTACCTTTTGCTCAAGGTGAAGGTCTACTTTCTATTTAAAAGAACTATCATAAGGACCCCACTGCTATATGAAACTTACAAGATGTAAAAAGGGATATTCTTAGTATCAGCAGATGGACTGTGGGGCAAAGATAGATACAGGAAAAGTAAGCCAAATGCTTTCTAAACCCTGCTCCTGAAAGACATATTCTTAGATAGCAGACAAGCTTCCAGCACCACTGGTAACCTTCTTCAGCCTTTTGAAGGATCAATGAACACCTAGAACCACAGAAGCAAAATTCCTGGGCTGGAAGGACACTGCTGGGGAGAAGAGATCCATGTAGCCCTGAAGCCAAGACAGCTATGCATATGAATGTCATATAGCAGCACGGGAAAGGCCAGCATCATTGTGACTTTGCAAGTGTTTAAGAGTAGAGAAGACTAGTGGAGAGAAAAAAAGGGAAAGGAAAGACTGTGTGATTCATCCATCATTTAAAGAATCATCTGGTATGAACTTAACAGCAATATGGATTGGCTTTAAACTTCCAGAGATGCCATCTGCTCTGATGGCAATAATGCCAGGCATACAAAATGGCTGCTGATCTCTTCTCATACTGACATGTCCATGCTTTCTACCTGAGATGTGGTGTTAACAGTGCAAAGCCAGATAAAGTTTTAGGTCTCCTTCATTCATTCAGGTGAGGACAGAGTTCATGCTGAGAAAATATGGGAGGCCAGTGGTGTATCTCAAAAGTGATGTGAGATTCAAAGCACTGCTGGGTATCAAGAAAATAAGTAAATCAGCATATCCTTTTCTGTATGGAAAAATTTTACATAAGCCTACATATTCTAGATGACAGAAAATAATTTTGCTTATCTGCCTCCTAAGTTACCATACACACTAATTTGAATCTTAGTTATTTTTGAGGCAGTATTTCAAATTGTTCAAGTTCCAGGTCAGTCCACAGTGCCATATGGCAGCTGCAAAGACCGAGCTGCAGACTGGCCTGGGAGAGAAGGCGCTTGCTGGAAGGCAGCCTGCACCAGCCCCCTCGTGGAGACAGTTTACACCGCCTGAAAACCACTGCTGTGCCAGCTAGCTAGATCATCCTCTCCAACGGATGGAAGTAATATTGATAAAAAACCCACCACTTTTACATGAACAAGTTTTATCACCACTGGATTATGCAGACACAGATATATTGATTAAAATGGTTAAGATTTTCCACTGTTCTAATCAGTAGTGGCTTTTACCAGAAAACATCCACAGTGTAAATCTGTATTCACATGTTTCTAGTACTCATCTTATTCAGCATCCCTAGTCTGTGTGAAATTTTGAAGTTGACTGGGAAAAGCAATACTGAAACTGTGGAGTGAATAGTATAAGCAGCAGAAAGGAGAAACACAGGAGTTAAAGGTTATCAAGAGCTCTCAAAACGAGACAGAAACAGGAAGGAAGAACAGACAATACAGAAATGGGGCATAAACAGGGAGGAAAATAAAGGAGAAGGAAATATAAGCAAAGGACAAGACAGTACTTTTTATTTAGTTAAAACAAAAGTAGTGTGATGTTCCTTGGGATGTTAGGTATAAAACAGGCAGGCAAACAGTCAGCAAGCATGATATTGTGAGTGAGCTGAGTAATGTACAAACTTCCAAATGATCACTCAAATCTGGTCTTCAAAGTTCATCATACTACTAGGACTGAACATGTTGTTTCTGAAAATATATTTATTCACAAAGAGCGATGCCTGTTACTGGTCATGTCTCACAGAAACTCTCATTACTCCTAAAATAACTTTTTTCTGAGTCATTTCTATATAAAATCCAAGAGGCCTAAGCAGCACCTAGGGAATAAAAATAGGTGCCTAAAACATCTCCTAGTACAGGGTAAGTTTTAAGTTTCTCTTATGTATCATAGCATCAAATATCCTAAACTGAGGCCCTTTTAGATTATACCCTCATGTGACCCTGTCGAAGGCAAAGACTTATCATATTGAGAGATCAGCTAAGAGATGTGAATGTTTTTATGTCACATCCTCCTGTTTCACTCAGCTGGTAAACCAGGGAGAAAGATATGAACACAATGTCTCCAGAAATTTGTAGCCAGTGATGTATCGAAGGACAAGAACAGCAAATAAATCTGCCTGCATCAAGAAAGACGATGTCAGTAACTCCCAGAAATGGGGACTTCAACTCTGCAGCAACAGCAGGAAGCAGCATCTGGATTCTGGAGGAACCCTGAGTACAGCACAGGAGAGGGGGACCTGTCTTTGGTAAAAATACCAGGCACCAAAATGAGTTGCTGTCCTGTTTAAAGGATAGTGGCACAATGCTGTAGTATATTCACATCTACTTCACAGTGCCAAATTTCTTTTTTTTGTCTGCTCTGAGCAACTCTAAACTAGAATAGAATACGTAGAAGTTAGTTCAGGATCTGTTGTTCATAAGTGCAAATTTATTATTTATTCTACAGATAAACCTAAAATTAAATCTCCTGATCAGAACTGGCTCCATTCTTTCAGTATGAAATGTCTGTTAGGCAATAACCTTGATCCAAACTCTGTGGATAATGTGAGCCTATAATTGGTATCAGTGAAGCTAGTTGTCTGATGCACTGTTTCTAGAAATGCTGCCGATATAACTATTGATGTTGAAGCAACTTAGAGTGATGTAAGGGTACTTGGAAGTACTGCATTGCCTCTTCATATAATTATTTTAAATGTCGTGTTGGCACGACATTTAAATACCTTATTTTCAGATTGTTTTACAGTTAATGTATGTATTGATTATGAGCTGAACTGCATCCAAAAGACAAACTAATCTTCATTGCAATTTTTCCATAGAATGCCCTCTGTAATGTATTAGTATACAGCTTTACTCTGCTCTGAAAAATAGACAATTATGGATGACCATCATTCCTTGGTTTGCATACCCTGAGTATTGAGGCTTTAGGCAGTGGACTGGGGGTGGAACACTTGTGCAGCTGTTATTTCTGCCAATGGTCAGCTGCTACCTTGCACACCCACTGGGCAGGCCACTTGATTGGAGCCACAATGGCACCTCTCCTGAGCCGTCCCAACATTTCTTCACTCTTTGATCTCATAGTTGCTAGAAATAAACCTCATTCACCAGCACATAATTCCTTGAAAGGTGCATGTGATATAGATACAACATGGTTGCTCCTGTAACCTAAAATCAGAGCGGCCCTATGGCATGGTGTCTATTACACAGAGATTTGTACTATTCCAAAAATTTTACATTTTCCCAAACAAAGAAAAAATAATGTTAAAAGACTGAAATTAGCCAAATTGTATACCTTTACCCAATGGCACAAAATTAATTCCACAGGATATTCAGTGCTTTTTAAATAAAAACTAAATTCATTATTTCTACATATAATCTTCGATACGTTAGCCAATAAGTGATAGATAATGGAAGAAAGCCACTATATTTTTGGCCTGATGATCACAAATCAGGATTAAACACCGCTTATTTAAATAATATAACTCTAGTTCTCTAAATAATAAAAATTGCAGTTATATTTGCAGGGAAATAACATTCTAAATTTTTTTTTCAGAGGATAGGGTTTATTTTTTTAAATACATTTCACAAAATCTGTAGAAGTACACGTGCAGGTTATAATTTTTTAAAGTTTAATAATTGGCATACACATGCTATTACTTTTTAAAATCAGGACAATAATTCAACATTAAATTTGTTGGAATAAAATACATAGCAAAAAAATTCTTTTGAGACTACTCTAAAGCAAAAAAAGATCTTCATTAGGAGGAAAGATTCTATCTTATTATTTATTTAATCCCTGAATTTCTAACAACTACGTTTGTAAAGTTATGTGAGTCTCGGTCATTGGAGAAGGAAATTAAATAAAATTTCTGTCATACAGATACAGTAACAAGTTCTAGCCTCAAGAGGGCGATATATCACCATGTCTAAAAGTTTTCCAAAGTGAAGGGAAAAAAACACTTTTTACTAAAACAGAACAGATGTTGTTTACTTGTGGGTAACTGCTAAATATATTGACCTCTGCTATATCATTGACATGACTTAAGATATAGTGACCACGATTTCCCCTCAAAATCAGAACGTTTAATTTAGCATATCCTATTATTCAAGGCTAATTGGTTAGAACAGGTTAAGTCTGTCACCTCACAAGAGATATTATAATTCTTTGACCCATGAACTTGTTTTGCAGTTAAAACTCCAGAGTTTAAAAAAAAAAAAAAAAAAAAAGAGGGAAATGGTGATTGCCACTATTTGCTAAATATGGCAGCAGCAAGATTAAGATTCACCACCTCTTTTCTTTACTCCATTATTATTCCTCTAGTTTCCTAATTTAGCCTCCTGTTATGCACTCAGTTCTTGTTCACCTACAGTCTCCAAAGAAATTCTGCCACTATTAGTTCCTCCATTAATTGCTTTTCTTTTGCTTCCCAATTCATCTACCTCCCCATTTAGATAGTTTCTTTCTTCAGTGGTCTCTAGTGGGCATTTCTTTTAGACCCTAATTCTGACTTACTTTTTTCATCCCAAAATTTGGATATGTTTACAGAATAAAGTAAAAACAATCTCTGGTCTTTTTCCTTTTTCTTCTTATTCTTTATTTTTAAGCCCAGAAGCTTCGCTGTTTCTAACAAAATTACTCTTTTTTTGTTGTTGTTTTTGGTGGTGGTGGTGGTGGTGTGTGTGTGATTTTCTGTATCTTATCAGAGCTGTAGGAGATTTGCACTGCCATGCATGGATTTGGTTGACCATAGTTTGGACTTACCTGAGTCAATTTTATGCTGGCTGCTCTAGTTCAGTTGCTGCCAATAGTGCAGCAGTATTTACATTTTAAATTACACTGTGTGTCTTTACTCTTACACAGCACAATGAGAAAACATTCATAGAGTCAGATGCCAGCATCAGTAGGGAAAAAGCAATTAGTATTATTAAGTTACTGTGACTTGAACATCTACACTGTCTACTACCAAAAATCAGTTTGCTTGTTGGTTCTCCCTCTGGCACCCTGGAGACATTCCAAACATTGTCAGAGGGAAATCAGAGGCAAATCTAGCCTTTGTTGGGGTAACCTTACTTGACCCACATGAGAATGAGCATTCAGAATAAGTCTTTACTAACAATAAAGGAATATTCAGATGATATTCCCGTTTGATTTGCTAAGGAGAGCTTAGCTGTTTGTAAGGATTATCATATGTGCTCCAAAACCTAAACCAAGGATGAGAAAACAATTTTTTGCCTTTCTGGTTGCTTTCAAGATACATACCTGTATAAGCATACAGACAGTCTGAAACAAGCCTCTGAAAGACAGTTTCCTGTCCAGATTTACTACAAATTATATTCACTCTGACGTCTAATGATGACAACTTTGATTTAAGAGTCAGCGTGATTTAATGTTTCATTCCTGATCGTAACATACTGGAAAGGATGAAGGAACAGAAACCAGTTGCTGTCAAAACATATAAAGATACACAAGAAGAAAAAGATATGAACATATTTTGAGGAGTTATGCAAGAATCTTACATAAGTGGACTTGATCTTTCTTCTCAGGTTAATCCTCTCTAGACCCTTGAACATTTCTCTTGCTCTGACTCATCTCCAGCATGTACACATTTTAAGGCAATGATGCGTTAACAACAGTAGATAGAATGGAATCTGATTTAGGCTGAAGTGAGTAGCAATGTATTATTTAAATAATTAAATATTTAGAATAGAGCATAGTGATTTTGGGATACTGTATCTTTCTGGAATATCCTGTACTTCCTCACAGATGATACATAAACCAGAAGTATCCAAGAGTCCAAGTAAATTATGTAACAGAACAACTAGACCTTAAAACATTGGGAAAGGCATATCACTATGAATATATAAAGCAGTGAGCATCCTCTCGCACCTCTACATATTTACCACATAGAACGGAATATTAGAAACCATAATTTTACATTCAATAGTTTTCTGTTTAATAATGGTGGCACTTCAAGGAGCCCTAAAATCAATACATTAACTAGTTAACAGGGCAGCTCAGAAGTTATCTCAAACTCTTCACCACCAACCAACCCTCTCCCCAGTACTTGTCTCCTATAAGACAGCAGTTATTGAGAATTTCATTGAGGAAGCATAATTCCTGCAGTCAGTTTTAGATGTAAAGTTAGAAATTCAGAATTTTCACAGCTTACAACCAGTTGCTGGTTTTGAAAAGATTGTTAGTGACAAACTTGCTCAGACTATTTGGTGAAGCAAATGCCAAAGAAAAGTGAATGTATTTGGAGGAGCTGTTTAAAATTCAAGAAAACTTAGGAACTAAGTGTTTCGGAGGAACAGAGGGTTCACTGTATTACAGTATCATCTTCTAGTAAAGAAGTATTTGTCAGAGTAAAAGTGAGAGTTCTATATGTATACTACATTACTACTTAATAATAGTTTAACCAGCCTGAAAACTGAGGGATGGGCTTTCAAAGCATCTGAGTATCATCAGTCTCAAAACAACAAAGCATAAACTTGAGTCTCAATACAAAACGTGAAGTGACATTTTCAATTATGCTGCACAAAGCAGCAAGACTGCTGAGAAAACTGCAGAGTTGCCAAGGAATTTTTGGATCTGATACCTCTTTCCCTTATTGTTTTTTATAAACTTGTCATCAACCAAGGGCAGTATTTCAATCTAAATTGTATGAAACAGTATAAGTAAGATCCAGAGATGAACACACTTTGGCAAGCACTCTATCTATTAGGAAAAACATGCAATCCATTTATTTTAAGAGGGTCAGTATTAGAAGCACTTTTACTAAATTATTGAAAGCAAGGCTGAGGGGAGCACTACAACACTATAAATCCTTTACTGGTAATCTAAAACAAGCCAGTCCTGTTCCATGTTGATTATCTTTGCTTTTTTCACCGGTTCTGTCATTACTGATTTTGGTTCTCTGTTTTTTCTTTTTTACCAAGCCCCATCAGCATTATCAGTTCCTATTTATTTTTCACTGCCCTACAGGCAAAACTTCATTTGTCCTCTGTGCATCCTTTTTCCAGTAATGATGGAAATCACCTCCAAACATCAATAAACTTTGCTTCCTCTAAAGCAATCCAGCTTCTACCTTAACTGTACTGGTGTGTTTTCAGTACATTCTCTGCCTAGAAGCAAGTCTGTCCCCTTTCAATCTAAACAACACAAAATTCTCTCCCCTTTGTGTCAGTTCTCCAGTTATTTTCTAACCAACTGGCTCTCCACTGCCCAGATGGACTCCCAGCTGTATCTCCAATACAAACTTGCTCTACCAAGTCCATTAACCTTTTGCAGAGGCCTACCATTTAGTCACCCTGTAAAAGTGCAAATCTTTGTCACCCAAACACACAAGCTATTTGTCACACTAACAAGCTTAGCTCTGATATTACACTCTCCTTTGTAGACTGCACTGATCCTTAGTTCCTACTAGAGGGGAAAATTATTCCCGTTACTCTGATAAATTGGAAAAGGGGTCTTTAATCTCTGCTTCACGGAGAGATCTTGGGTTCAGAGTGGGTAAATGGTTGCACAAGGGTGGAGGGATCCCTGACTGGGTCCTGGAAGGCAGCAAAATCTTGTATCCAACTCTTTGCTGTAGGATCCCTGGGGCATGCTCTAACCCACAGCAGAAAAACATGCAGAGCAGCATTATTTTATTCCCTTAGCATGTCAAGAAGGCAAGTAACCAGTGCAAGGCTGACTGGGTTCCCTAGACAAAATACAGAGCCAATGGAGTTGAGGACAAATGCATGAAATGTGATGAGCTAAAAAGATGGGATCAATATATATCAAATGGCTTCTTGCAGAGGAAATTCAGCTGCCTCTTACAGCATGAGAGCCTGTGATAAAACAAGCTATAAGTCTGTATAACAGGAAAAAATTGGCAATTTGCTCCATACAATTAACCCCGAGGCCTGCAAAGAAAACATATCTTCATTTAAATGGAGTGTCTTGCAAATGGTTATGTTTCTACCCTTTGTAATAGTGACCTCAAAAATCAAGTAGACAGGATTATCAGTGACCATATATTGCAGCATAAGGATGTCAATATAGTCAATCTAGTATTGCTTTCTAGGGAAGGAGATAAAACTGCCTGAACAACATTTTTTACTGTTATTATTTTATTCACAAAAGATGACTGAAAATATATTGTCATTAGATCAGCCCAAGATCAGTTTTTTCTTCCAATTTTGCAGTTTGCATATAAAAATGGAGGAAAAAAATCAGTTATTAGTATGACTTTAAGGAAGGCTTCTTAGTTTTCTTACAGAAAGTATACCTGAAAGCATTTTGAAATTGATACTATGGAGTCCTAGTGTTACCTATGAGAAGTGTCAATTGGCCATCTTCTTACACCAAAGTACTCTATTGACTTTACTTGTGAGAATGATGTTGTTATATCTTTTTTCCCCTCCAGTTAGTAAAACAGAAACTAAAGAGCTCAATATGAATTCTAAAAATTAATCTGAGTAGTTACTAAAAGCTGAACTAGACTTTAACAATAAGAGGAACATTGAGAATCTGGTAACACTCGTTCTCACACGTAACTCCAAAAAGTAATTTCTGAAACATACAAGGAACTGCCACAGAAATTGTTATGTACCCCAGAATGGAGGTACCCAATACTGAAGACATAAAAACCATGTGCCAAAGAATTAGCTGCAGTGTTAGGCAAAATATGGCAAGAGTATGCAATATTTTTTCCAAAGCAAGACAGTGATCCTATGTAATAGCAAATGGGCCAGTCAAGCAGAATTCTGTTTGTAGGCAGACAGATAGATTAACAGCATGATAATACCCATTCAAGGACATCTGCATAATTTGCAAGTACGAAAATCTACATTTTATCAGTTTCTGCACATGACTATCCTCCATATAACTGAGAAATGACTAAGGCTTCCAATAAATGCTTTAGCATATGTTCAACAAATTGCTTACTATCAAGATATTACCAGAATTATACTAATTCAAAATTATTCCCATCATAATAAAATACTGAAACTTAATTTTTTGCCCTATTACCTAGCTAAAATATGACCTTCAGTGATTTCTGGCTGCCAGTCATTTCTAAGCTGTTGTTATCCGCAAATTAAAGGTTGAGTTATTTTAGTTTTGTTTTACAATCTCAATAAATAAAATATATTAGGCTAGACATTTGCAGCAGTGTAACTGGATTACTAATGGGCATGAGCATGCTTCTTCTGTCCTTAATTAAGTTCTCATTTCAAGTCTGACTTCTTAAGCACAAAACTACTGCTAACACAAGTAGTATTGAATTATTACTAAGCCATGTATTCATGCAATTAGGAAACTCCTTTTTGAGTTGGAGACTTATTAAATAACAGAATTATTGTAAATGCCAAATGATGATAATTTAAAAAGCAATGGCACACTTTTGATACTCTGCTTAGGGAATTATGAAACAGGAGATCTAGCAAAAGAAAGGACTCAGTTGTGACACAGGTATGATATTTTTAGTTAGATTTCATTTACAATACTTCATAAGATTTTGTTTACAATACTTCATAACATCACATAACGGAGGAATTTTCTATTTTTCTTTTATGTATGTCAAATTAAAGTACCTTAGCAAGGCACCATAGTGTTACTGAGGCAGTGTTTATCTTGGTAAGGGCTCTTGTATTGAAAAAAGGTTCTCTACTAGTCTTACAAGCAGAAGATGGCAACAGTGGAAAAACTCAGGTAAATAAGCAGCTTGGGAAAACCTTTTGTTTCTTTAAAATATTATAATATCATAATTGCTTTGCAAAATATTTCAAAACTTTTGTCTTATTTTTATTCACCATTCAGGAAGTACATTTTCAAGCCATTTAGTGTAGCTAGCATACATCTTTCTGCACAGAATAAATATGAAATTTTCCTGTGTGGTGCTTTTAAGGACATGGGTCAGGGAGCTATCTCTATTCCTAGCAGGGGTCTTTGCATCTGGTCTTCCTTCTCTTTAAAGTCCTTCTTCTACAGAGCCTCTTTCCACAACATACTTCATCATATTATTTTCAAACTCCATGATCAATGTTTCCCAAACATTCACAACAACCAGGAATACTGAGAAATTGTATAAAAAGCAGCATCAGCAGTAGCAAAGGTCCTCAAGGACAAGAGCAGCAGCTGTACTCACTAGCTAGAAGGGTTTACTCTGGCCAGAGAACAGCTAACTACCTTTAATTGCTGTCAGGAGCTAAATCCACTCTCCAGAGGAGATGAGGAGAGGATGGGTATGGAGAGGAAGCCGGTGTTTACAGCTGCAGCTAGTTGTTACAGATGGTTCTTATTCCTCCATCCTGGCGGGACTGAACTGCAGCTGCAGGGAGTCACACAAAGACAGATGACCCCCAAAAAAGAATTTTCAAATCTTTTCAAAAAGTTTGAGAAAAATAAACATGATGATTTGAGAGACTGATGCAAAAAGTTTCTCTGCCACCTGCTTCTTGCCAGAAGGATGCTAGTCAGAATCTAGTGGAGGAAACTGGTCCCTAGACACTCAACAATTCAATTTCTTAAACAGGCTCTTGTAGCGTCATTTGAAAGACAGCATCTTACGTATTCACAAGTATCTTTGATGGGATTTGTTGCTTGCACAGAATAAAGGGGTCTGTATCTGCCAGCTTCATCGGGACTAATTTTCAACACTACACAAACTTAAGCACAGCTTGCACTTATGAAGACAGTTCTTTCATCAGAGTCCAGAAGATGAACCACAGCCATCAGGATAGAGGGAACAACTTGAATCGTTAAGTGCTGCCCTTTAGAACTGACTGTTTCAAGGCTGACAGCTTCCGCTTCCTCCTTTGTTTAAGAAATTTCTCTTTCTGTGCTTTCTACCCTGACTTTATACTCAAACATCTCTAGCTCAAATACTTTTCTACTGGTCATAATACTTCCAATGTCTTCAGAAGTTAAAGAAATCACACACTGTAAGAGGTATTTACTGAAGTTATAAAACTAAGTCCAGGTGTTTTTTTCTTAGCTCTTACAGAGCTTGATACTACAGAAGATAATACAGATACCAGATTTAGCATTGAGATACCAAGATCATCCTTTAATTCACATGTCATGAATTTTAAAGGATTTTAAAACGTAGTAGAAATGAGGCTTTCTTTTCTGACAACCATTTTACTGAACTATATTGAGGATGGACATGAAATGTTCTGAATAGGAGAATTCTTCTTTTCAATGGCTAGGAAGACAAACACATCAGAAAATTGAAAGAAGAATTTAGTATGAACGCAAGCTCATATTTATATTATTGAGATGGCTAGGTCCTTATTTGCTTATTCATTCAAATTCACCTTCCTTTCCAGAGTTTATCTTTTTCTCAAAAAGATCTCTCATAGTGTTAACTACTGCAAATGTTTCCACCTTATAAAGAAGTTACTTCTGAAGAAGTGATGCCAGAAACCAGAACAAAATCCTATCTCATCTGCAGTTTAATGGGATATTGCCATTATTGCTCTAGCATATTGCACTATTAAATTTCCATTATTTAGGAAGGATTATTTAATAAATTAAAAAAATAAAAAAATATGTTATGCTTAGTTCCACCAACACTGTAGGGAAAATAATCACCACAAGGAAAGAGAACCGATTAAAACGAAATGTGGTTATTATACATGATATGACAGGAATCAATAAAATTATTTTTCTTTTCTTCAACTGAAGCAATTAAAGTCTCCAGTGGGTATTCCCCAGACAGAGTGGAAGGACTGATCTTAGTCCTGATCCTATGGAAAGGAATTCATGTCTATTCTTACAAGAAGTGAGTGGAGAATCCTACGAGCAGCACTAGAAGGGCCCTGCCTCCAGCCACGTGGAGTAGAGACACAACCGGGTTTACTGGACTGTGTAGATCTGATGTCCTGGTGCATCAGACCCACAGGAGTATAAGGCTCTAGTAGATACCAGTTCACAGCGTACCCTGATGCCATCAATCTATAAAGGGGTAGAATCACAGAATGGTTTGGGTTGGAAGGGACCTTAAGGATCATCTAGTTCCAACCCCCCTGCCATGGGCAGGGACACCTTCCACTAGCCCAGGGTGCTCAAAGCCCTGTCCAACCCGGCCTTGAACACTGCCAGGGAGGGGGCAGACACAGCTTCTCTGGGAAACCTGTGTCAGTGCCTCACCACCCTCACAGTGAAGAATTTCTTCCTTATGTCTAATCTAAATCTACCTTCCTTCAGTTTAAAACCATCACCCCTTGTCCTACCACCATACTCCCTGATCAAGAGTCCCTCCCCATCTTTCCTGTAGCCCCCTTTAAGTACTGGAAGGCCACTAAAAGGTCTCCCCAGACCCTTCTCTTCTCCAGGCTGAACAACCCACTCTCCCAGCCTGTCCCCATAGGGGAGGTGCTCCAGCCCCCTGATCATCTTCATGGCCTCCTCTGGACTCACTCAAGAAGGTCTATGTCCTTCTTATGTTAGACACCCCTGAGCTAGATGCAGTACTCAAGGTGGAGTCTCACAAGAGTGCAGCCCAGGACACGGTTGGCTTTCTTGGCTGTGAGTGCACATTGACAGCTCACAGACAGTTTTCCATCCACCAATACTTCCAAGTCCTTCTTTGCAGGGCTGCCCTTAATCCACTCACCATCCATCCTGTATTTGTGCTTGGAATTGCCCTGACCCATGTGCAGGACCTTGCACTTGGCCTCGTTAAATTTCATGAGAACCCATTTATATTTCTGGTATGACAGAGGTATCCCAACAGCTAACTGTGTTGGAGGCTGGAATAAGCTTAACTGGAGAGAGGACATGAGGAAGTGGGATGAAAAACGTACCTCAGCCCTAGAGGCACAGGTACCTGATTTGCAAGGGAAAATAATCTTTGCAAGGGAATAAAACTGATATAACTTCATTCAAATACAACAGAGATCCCTAATTTTCCAATGTTTATTTTTCATTTTATCCAAAAAATAACTTATGTACCTGATCTTAGCAAAGAGAAGCTCTGTTGATAATATAATGTTTTGTCAAGTTTAAAGGAATTGGTGTAAGTAAAATAATGTATGCGAATTCTGTACAGTTAAACTTAACTAGAGTCTATTATAATTAGAATGATCACTACTGTTCTCTACTTCTAACAGTCACTAGATGAAACTATTTTCATCATTAAAAGAAAATAAGAAAGCAACTCCACCCCTGCCCACAGCTCCATGTCCATACATAGACTTATCAAGAACACAGCAAAACACAGGATTATTGCCTTACCTCAATTTTTTCCCATATGGTTTCATAATTCTCTTGATGTTGTATATCTTGCATCAGTTGATGAATTAAAGCTGATTTATTTGAGGCAGAAGTTTCATTCTCAGTGGGCTGAGTGACAGCAGTCCTTTCTGACTTTTCTTCAATGTATTTTTTAATGCAAGATACAGGCATACAAGGATCCTCATCGGAGAGAATATCACTGAGAGGCCCAGATTCAATACTGTCACCTAAGGAGGATACTATATCACTTGAAGAGCTTGGTGAAATTCTACCCACTTTTTTGTGCTTTTTTGTCTGGTATGTTGGATACATTTCTGAATCTGAGTTCATTTCTGACAGCTCCCAGTCATCAATGTTTTGAATGGTTTCTCTTCTGGGCTTCTGGGGCAGCAACTTTGTCAAATTTTCTAGTTTTAAAGCTAATACTTCAGTCTGTTTGAGATGTGAAGGAAGTGCTAAATATTCATCAGATCCATACCAGACCTCACCATCTTTAGTGGTTTTTTGAGTATAACTTGGTGTTGAGGAGAAGCTTTTATTATCCTTTCTTCTCAGTAGAAGAGGTGATGAGTTGGTAAGCTCAGAACCAGCTGAGGAAGCACTCTTTTGGCTACGTGTTGGTGAACTAAAAGGCTCGGTTTTACATTGTGATTGCCCATTTGGGTCTCTCTGATTACGAGTATCTGATGATGCGGAAGAATCTGTTTCTGTCTCCTCCAGAGACTGAGAGTTATGAGAATTAATTCCATTCTGTAGAGAAGAACGTCCTCTTCTTTTAACTTGTATTGGTGGAGCCATTTTACACATACCTCCAGGTGTTCTTCCAGTTTTCACTTTCTCTGGAGTGTCATGACACTTCATGTGCTTTGATTTTTCCTTACAGGTGTAGAAAGTAGACTTCCCTAGACTTATGGGACTGTCCTTAAAGTGATCATTTATTGTGTACTCAAGATTCCTATCACCTATTTTATTTAAGCAATCATATGACTGACTAACTGCAGATGGACTGTTCGTGTAGGGTGACTGTAAAGCTAGGCAAAGCTTGGACCTGTCTGGTGGATCTAATAATGAGGGCGTACTTCTACTCATTTCATTTTTAACTATCTGAGAGATATGCCTTTTTAAATCATTGGCTTCCATATAATCTATAAACACGTCATCTTTCAGAAATAGACCTCTTTTTGGCAATGTAGGCTGCGTAGGGGAGTCTTCATTATAGTTAAAGCAGTCTCTTATGGACCTCTTAGGAGTTGAGTTTTCACAGTGAGATTGTTTGATTTTTTCACTGTTGTGCTGTGGAAGGTTGCATTCTGGTTTCTTTAATGTGGAAACTGGTTTGCTGTCAGTAGGTAAAACACCATCTTCCGAGCAAGGTCCTTTAGAAAGAGAGGAGTTAGCAGAAGGAGATAGTGAGAGCTCATGTGGTGCTTTCCTGTCCTTGTTTTCTTCATCTTCTGCTGAAAGAGGTACTTGGATTTCTTTCTCATTTAATGCTTCATTACACTGGGAAGCAATGGAATCAGTTGCTACTGCCAGTAAACCCACACTTCTGATAAGTCCTGGGAAGTCTTTATCCATCTCACTGTAGTTCCAGGATTCAAATGTTTTTGCTTTCCCTTGGCTGGAGGTCATATCATCCAGAGCACCAAGCAAATCCTCACTGGGACTGTAGTCAGATAGTTCAAATGCAGTAATACCACAATCCAGTGACAAGTAATTTTGAGAACATTTGATGGTTAACTGTCCAGAATCATCAACTTCAGTTAAAGAGTCAAGACGGTCCTGAAATAGACAGAGAAATGGTACTTCTTCAGATTAATTTTCATACACAACACACACAAAGTAACTATCAGCTTCTGTGTTTTACTGCCTAACATCTAGAAAAGCTTTCATCATGGACCTACCTGTTTTTGCAGTACCCTGTAGATGAGCAAACCATTCCAAAGTATTTGGGAATTAAAAATGGCAGCAAACTGAAAAATGCTTAGTGTCAACCTGGTGCAGCAAGTTACCTAAAAATAGCAATGCGGTTTTTTATTTGTATTCTCCTCCTTAAATTCTGCTCTCAGTTCTACTTACTCTGTAGGGAGGACTCAGAAATTCTGTACAGCAGACTCATAGTATTTCCTGTGTTAACTACCTCAAACAGGAGGGATGGGATCTTGGGGACTGCTGAGTAAATCAGCCACCTTGTTAATCTTGTGTTCTCAGAAATTCATGCTGCTCTACAATATTTCAGTTGACTGCCAGAATGTTTTCCTCAAGCATCACCTAACAATGACAGATATTTTTTCCCATATGTATGAGATAGGAGTTGCTACCTACATCTCACTTTTTTGTAGCATTATCAGCTGAAGATTTATCTGCTGGGTATTGGGAGCACAAATGGAAAACAGTTCAAGGAAACGAAACTATAGCTGGGAATCCTAAACTTCTGGCCCAATGGAAGCCCTTGAATCTCAGAAATACAGACATAGTCAGAGGAGACCATCTCAGGTGGCAAATAAGATTTTAAAATCAAAGTCAAATTAATGTTTATAAATATTGTGGTGACTTATTTGAATAATACTAAAAAATTCTGACTATATTAAGATCCAAAAGCAGCCTGATGTATAACAATCACAGCAAAATTATGTTTAGTCAACTACGTATAGGCATCTAGATGAGGGAATTGAATGCACCCTCAGTCAGTTTGCAGATGACACCAAGTTGGGTGGAAGTGTTGATCTGCTCGAGGGTAGGGAGGCTCTGCAGAGAGACCTGGACAGGCTGGAGCCATGGGCTGAGGCCAACTGGAGGAGTTTCCCTAAGGCCAAATGCCGGGGGCTGCCCTTGGGCCACAACAACCCCCAGCAGCGCTACAGGCTTGGGGAGGAGTGGCTGAAGAGCTGTCAGTCAGAGGGACCTGGGGGTGTTGATTGACAGCCAGCTGAACAGGAGCCAGCAGTGTACCCAGGTGGCCAAGAAGGCCAGTGGCATCCTGGCTTGTGTCAGCAATAGCATGGCCAGCAGGGACAGGGAAGGGATCTTACCCCTGTACTCGGCACTGGTGAGGCCACACCTCGATTCCTGTGTTCAGTTTTGGGCCCCTCACTACAAAAAGGACATTGAGTGACTCGAGCGTGTCCAGAGAAGGGCAACGAAGCTGGTGCAGGGTCTGGAGCACAGGTCGTACGAGGAGCGGCTGAGGGAACTGGGGGTGTTTAGTCTGGAGAAGAGGAGGCTGAGGGGAGACCTCATCGCCCTCTACAGCTCCCTGAAAGGAGGTTGCAGAGAGCTGGGGATGAGCCTCTTTAATGAAGGAACAGTGATAGGACAAGAGGTAATAGCCTCGAGTTGCGCCAGGGAAGGTTTAGACTGGATATTAGGAAGAACGGGTTGTTAGGCATTGGAATGGGCTGCCCAGGGAGGTGGTGGAGTCCCCATCCCTGGAGGTGTTGACATAGCGCTAGGGATATGGTGTAGTTGGGAACTGTCAGTGTTAGGTTAATGGTTGGACTGGATGATCTTCAAGGTTTTTTCCAATCTAGATGATTCTGTGATTCTGTGATTTTTAGTAGATGATCTAATGTTCAAACACCTAGGCAGACTTCAATTATTTCCAGATCCCAGCACATAAATTGAAACCTGAACATAGAGTCAAATAATTCTGAAACAACTTCTGTTCCTATTTACACTAGTGTACATCTTGAGTAACTCTATGAAACTATCTAGAACAAGAGGCATTGGCACAGCTTTTCAAATGGTCACAAGAAACTGAAAAACTTAAAATAAAAAACATTAGCCCAAGTGTTTACAGAAACTATTGAAAAAACATCATAAGGATCAAAAAATCGTATTTTAGAATTCTAACTTTAGGTGCTGTGCTAGTTTTGCCTGGGATAGAGTTCATTTTCTCCCTGGTAGCTAATATGGGGCTATGTTTTGGATTTTTGCCAAAAACAGTGTTGATAACACAGGGATATTTTTGTTATTGCTGAGCAATGCTTTCAAGGCCTTTTCTGCTTCTCACCTCACGTGTGAGGAGGCTGAGGGTGCACAAGAAATTTGGAGGGGACACAGCCGAGACAGCTGACTGCAACTGACCAAAGGGATATGCCATACCATATGGTGTCATGCTCAGCACATAAAGCTGGGGGAAGAAGAAGGAAGGGGGGGACTATGGCATTTGTCTTCCCAAGTAACCATTACATGTAATGAAGCCCTGCTTTCCTGGCTGAGCACCGGCCTGCCGATGGGAAGTGGTGAATGTTTTGCTTTGCTTGTGCATGTGGCTTTTGCTTTACCTAATAAATTGTCTCTATCCCAATCCATGAGTTTTCTCACTTTTACTCTTCCAATTCTCTCCCCCATCCCACTGGGGAGAGGGAATGAGCAGCTGGGTGGGACTTAGTTCCTGGCTGGGGTTAAAGCACGACAGGTGCCTACATCAGTACACTGGTCTTTCATCCCAGGTTTGGTTTTCATAATAGAGATTTTTAAAGCAAACTCCTGAGTATCCACATTAGGTTCCTATCTGAATTATTCTCTGGAACAGCTTGTCTCACTATACTCCCTAAATCCATAGTTTAATGACCATAGGCATCATGCCTGAAGAAGGCACAATAACCCCACAGTCTCTTCATCTCACAATAAACCACTTGGATTTTGTTCTGAACAAGAATAGTCTCAGTAAAGAAGTCTATTGTTTGCATCTTCTTTAAACATGTAATATTTGAATCCTGTACTCTGTCCACCTCACTTGCATTACTCTAAGTAAAAATATAAAAATGCCTCCAGCTAAAAATATTATTTATAGAAAAGATTGATTGGAAAGTTATTTATCAACATAATCTTGGACACTGAAAATACCTTTTATTTAACACATTGTATCCAGATGTAGAACCTATGCCACAAATTGTCAATAGTGGAGAATTAAAAGGGGAGGTTTCTATAAATCTGTCAAATTTATATTTTGGAGCTGCATTTATTAAGGAAAATAATGACTAAACAATGATCAGTATTACAGCTGCATTTCCTCTCTAATCTCAGGGAAAGATTAGAAACTGTAAAACCATATATAAATCAAAATCCTTTCCAAGGCCCTAAGGGCTTTCATTTCTCCTGAATAATGAGCTCTATTCCTTCGTCTCTTAAAAATGTGTTTATTAACATTAATAAAATTTACAATCACATGCATTAAACCATCTTGCTTGGTCATTTTCCAAGCAGTGTCTTAAATGTGTGCTTCAGAGGAGTAATATTTAATGCCAGTATTACCAAGTTTTTATTATTGTTTCTATTTCAGAAAAATATTATATTTAGTTATTTGCATGGCTACCAATAGGAATACCTTAGTTAAAAAAAGTTGCCCCTTTTCACATAGTAATGCTTGCTGTAAAGCTCTGTAGGCTGTTTCCAATACCTTCTTGTATTTATATTTAAACCAGCACAATTCTGCAACTTCTATTACTCTTTTAAATGAGCTAATTTAATTTGTAAGATATTTCTTTCATGACTTTACCAGTGGTTCAGGAACATTAGGATTCACTGTATTTTAACATAGCCTTATAGTGATTCTTTCCCTATTTCCTGGCTTTATCAATTGTGAAATAAAACTCGCAGGTTAGGTTCAGCTGCAAAGAACTCATTTTTCTTTCATTCTTAGCTATCTCTGGGTCATTCCTGAAGGAGTAAATGGTCCTCCAAAATCTTAACTCTGCAAAGTTTTTCATTTTAAAAAGTTTTTTTTTAATTTTGCATCTCCATCATGGCAGGCATCTTGCCTCAATGCTTCTTCTATTTCCTCCAAGACATAAAACTTTTTATCCCCTCTCCTGCTGGCATTTTATTCAGTGTGGCACTGCTGTGATAGCCAAAAGCACGGTTACTGCCTGCCCAGTTAACAAGTTGGGTTCCTAACCAAGTCAGTACAGCCTGTGCTGTACACTTTCATGTTTTGATAGCTACTTTACCAGTGTTATCCCTGTTCATTATGCTGAAGCTAGCTTGTGCAGATTTATGTGTGTTACAGCTACAGTGTAAATATAGCCTAGGCAGGACTGCTGCGCTGTGATTGACTGTGAGGTCTATGAACTAAGAGAGTAATGAATATTAACAAGATGAGACTGTCTCACTGAACACAAAAGAAACCTTGGCAGGTCACTTCTTCCATGGAGCTCCTCAGTTAACATTGGCAGCCAAAGCCGCTCTTCACCATTACGCAGAAAACAGCTGACTTAAGAATTGAGCCAAACATTTGTGAAATGATAGGTTCATGGTCTACAGAAAAGGATAACATTTGCTGTACTGGTTCAGATCAAATTTCAGTCTAGCCCAGTATCATGCCTCTGCATCAGTTCTAACCATTTTCTGCCAGCTGAGCTGTAAGACGTGGGTATACATACATGGCCCTTCCACACAACATTGCTACCCACATTCCCAGATTCTACCAATGAGCAGCATAGGAACTTCCTCACATGGAGGTTATAATTTCTCCTATCTTTGATTAGTTTTCACGTTTATTTTTTTAACTTTTTTCCCTTCCAAGTGTCCTAGAGTAGGGAATTCCAAAGTAGAAATCTTTGTTGTGTGTGAAAGTTTCCTTCTATTAATTTCAAACCAGATGACTTCTCAATCTCAGGAGAAAAAAAAATAAACTGTCAATCCTGGTTCATAATTCCCAAGGAGTACTGAAAATTAGGAGAACGATTCTTTAGGGAAGGATTATCTGTATATAGACAAAGGTTTCTAGTTTTGCTCAAACAGTCTCATCATTCACATATGCATGAAAATCCCTAACAGATAGTATTTATGTCATAAATGGCCCCACAGTATAGTCTTGTCTGGGAAAGAACAGGGTAGAAACACCAGAAAACAAAAGGTGTATAAGAGTAGATATGATTGTCTCTACATTACATGTTACTTACTTATTTATTTTTGTCAAATAAGTTCACTACCATTGCACTCAATGAAAAGCTTGAATAAATACCTGAAGGTTAAAAACTACAGAGCAATTTCTGGGAACCTATTCAAGCATTAGAGCAGAAACTTAATACTAATATTGTGTCCCTGCTATTGCTAGCCATTAAATTTATCAAATATTATTTATGTTTTTGTTGGGGTGGAAAAAAAGAATTGTGTCAGGATATTTTGTCTTTTTCATTACCATATAAGCCTATCTGGAAACATGTTTTTTCCTCACTGAAAAATAATCTATCCTTCCCCAGTCAGCCCTCCTCTGTATTGGCGGGATGTTTTTTATAGCAGCTGTAATCAGATCCAGATGGGACATTTCCTGTTTCTTAGTATCTGAATCTGCCCTTCCTTATGTCTTGAAATCACCATGCTTATGTCATAAAATAATTACTTCACCCTAATTTGCTATTCTGGATGTTCAGGCAAGTGTGGGTTTCCTTCAGACTTGCCAGAAAAGGTTTACGAGCAACAGTAAAGAAGAAACTGAATATGAAGCACCAGGTATGTACACATCAGGAAAAGGGGGTGCGGAAGGTGGGCCTAGGCATATCTGAGCATTGATTTCAGGACCACCTACTCTGTTGTGCAAGAAACAAATATAAAACCTAACAGGCAGTAGAGAAATATGCACATTCTCTTTAAACTTGAGTGATCTGAAATTCGGGACATGTTTAGGAGACTTCTGACTTCCTCTGTAACACAGGTCACAGAATCTTATTGCATTGATCTAGAGGTCTTTTTCAGTAAATGTATCTAATCCTAACAAAAGCATTTTATCCTAATCTGAGGACCTACAGCAAATGAAGAATGCTCTACACACTAGGGTATCTTCTATTAACCATGTTAATAGAATGTGCATCTTTCAGTTTTAAAAATTAGGCCAGTAGTGTCCTTTTAAGTTAAGTTAGTAATGATGAATTTGAAGGAAAAAGCATTTTAGTTAAACGAATCCAGATTTACAAACCATTTACATGTGTGTGAATTTCACACCCTGTTAGAGTAAAAAAATGTATGATTCATGCATCATTTTTTCTCAGACACAATGTGTGACTGTTTAGAGGCATATTGCAGAATTGCCACTCCAACAAATTAAAGACCAGCCTCTCTGCTATAAAGCAACATTGACCTAGCCTGGTAAGTTTTAGAAAACATTGTGTAAGCTTGAGGCTTGTGTATGCAAGAAGGGAAATGTCTGAGCTTTTCATTAAAGAATTAATTGCACATAAAAACTGAGTTTTGAATTGGATATGAATGTTAAATTCACGTGTGACCAGACCAGATGCATCTCTTCGTTTCCAATCCTTTATGAAAAAATATTTTAATCAGGAGAAAACATTGCTACCCACTAGCATGACACTCTGAAAGCTGACCTTAAAGTGCTTGCTTTAATTTGGTTCAATGAGAACAGATATCAGCTGAAGACACTTGAAACAATATTAGCAAAATACCTAGAAGACAAGTAAGCCATCCTGAAAATTGTCATCTTAGAAATTTAAAATGTGCAACATGGATAAGGTGCTTCGAATAAAGATTAAATTCTCAAAATTTAATTTAGTTACTATACCTCCTTAGTCTCTTCAGAAAACGCTTGCAGAATATCAGTCTGCCTGGTGTAGTTTCCATTGGCGTCTTGTAGTCCCTGGAGAATACGCTCCCTCAGAACCAGAACAGAAACACGTAGCTGGTGCCAGAGTAGTTGTACTGTATGGATATCGACTATCACATTGACAGAGTAAGACAGAAGCTTCAGGGAAAACTCAGTCTCTAGCAAAGCATGAATTTGTTCAACGTGATCAGATATATCTTCACAAATATCCTGCAATGGAAAAATAAAGTATTTAGGCATGGTCCTTCCATGGATCAGCTCTACTTTTCATCTACTTTGTATTAAATGCATAATAGAGTATTTCAGAGAGGAAAGATAATGTAATTAATACATCCAGAGATCTCTTTTTTTAAAATTTTCTTTTTGAAATTTATTTATGGCAATGCCACAGCAACTGAACCAGCAGCTGTCCTGTTTGGCAGGACTGCTCGATAAGTGTAGAGACAGCATACAATAAAGAAGGATGGCACAACAAGATCACATGAATCAGAAACAGAAAACTAACACTGACATCCTAGAAGATAGCAATAGGAATGAAAGTGATAAGATTGCCACAGGCAGTCTCTCCTTCTGCTTCCTCCCCTCTAGTTAAAATGCAAAGAATCTGATCTGTGCCACCATCTACAAAATTCTTTCGGACAGAATTTACCTTTCAGTCTAGCCTCTATAGCTAAGTAGGGCAAAAGTCTGGGAGAGACTCAATGTGGATAAACTATTTCTGAGATCTGTTGCTGATGGCTGTGATGAGAGGGTGTGAACCTTTGCATAGTCTTGTTCTGGACTCAGAATTGAACAAAGAAGATCGGTGGAGAAGAAGAAAGTGGGAAAGCAGAGAAGCTGTGAACAGCTGTGATGAGAAAGCAGAAAAGAAAATATAAAGTCACCAGGTTATAAAACCAAGGTTTCGATGGGATGGTATCCTCCAAATTTAGCAATTAATCTTCCAGATTTCTAAACTGTGCTATATACAGTATAAAACCTTTACAATTTAGTCTTCATTTTCTTTATGAAAGCCTGTCACAGAACTAAAGAATATTTAGTCATATACTATTGAGTGAACAACACTGCTTTATAACAATTCTGTTTGAAAACTATGTGTAAAAAGGATATTATAAACAAGTAAGGAAAGGCGATTAAAATGTTGAAAAAAAAATTTGCACTGGATCCCTACAAGGTTTTTTTCCTACATCTGTGGCATATATTTAAAGGTAACAATAGCATATTTTAAATCCAAAGTTTATTTCTTTAAAAAAAAAAAAAATTAATTTCATTTACACCTTCAGAGATGTCCTTTTGAGGTAAAGGTTAGTCTATACATAACATCAATAAAAGCGAGAATAAACAACGTAATTTTGATCAATTACAAATTTGCTAGTGAAACAATTCTAGCAGATAGTTACAATGAAACATGTCTCTGATGATACTCTCGTGGTTTTGTACAGCAGTAGAATAACAAGAAAAACAGTAAAGCTGATTCTTTCTCAATTAATAATACAGTACAGTAATTTTTAACGGTTCAGATTTGACATCTTCAGTCTGAAAGTAAAGCCAAATTATTAAATATGTAACTGTATGTATGTAACAAATTAAACCAAAATCAAATCCCTAGATAATATTAAATAATTTTACTACAACACATAGCACAATATTAGCCCTTGAGAAACTATGATTGTTGAGTGCTATCAGTAGTTACTCATTTTAATAAAGCACTGACAGCTAAATGAAGTCCCCTGCAGGAGTAGCTCTCAGAAATGCCAGAGATGAGTACAAAATGCTGGAGTTTAAATGAGCCTTGAGAGAGAGGCAGTATCTCTTTCCCTCTATCCTCAGTCCCTTTGTTGTGACAACCAGCATCTATATCTGTAAATACAAAACACACAGCCTCGCCTGGCAACGTGTAGGGCTGCAAGTGCTCAGGGCTTCAAATACCCACACACTTCCAGTCAAGCAAATGGACGCTCTGCTTACCAGGGCAGTGTGCCAATATAATTCTACAGACACAGAGATGAAGCTAAAACTCTCAGAAAAACACTGTCCAAGCTTTAAAAAAAGGTCATTATTATCCATTTATTCAACTACAACTGAAACTTGACTGAAAAGGGTAGCTGTATTTCTATGTTCTTTCAAATGTTTTAAAGAGTATTTGAAGCGAAATAGTTTGACTGAATTTGCATTCACTTCTTCAGTGTTGTTTGTGTCTTTTTCCTCTTGGCCATAAAGTAGTTTAATTTCAATTTCAGGGATTAAAAAATAGGTTGTTGCCCAGTAACTAGCTTTGTAAATTAGACTCAATCTATAGAAAAATACTTAATATATCTTTAGACTCTTCATGTGAATGAGCTTAAGTTTGTGTCAATCTGCAAAACAAGTTTTCATTATTTTCCAGCTTCACACACAAAGTATATGCTGAATTCAACTGCCACTAGAATTCGCAAAGATGCTGAAAACACGAAGCCATGAAAAGAAAGTATTAACAGTGAGCAAGTGTCTCGTAACAATTGTTAGATAATGTATTTAAAATATTGGCTAATGAATCTAGATAATACTCTAAATCAAGAGTTGAGACCAACACATCAAACAAGTTTTCTCTTGATCTACCATTACACTAGCCGATCAGCTACTAAAGCATCTCAAATTTCTGAAGTAGACAATTTTTCCACAACAATGTAGAAAATTTTGTATTGAAATGCAAAACTCAGCACCACTAGAGGTTTGAAAGAAGCACAGTCAAGGACATATGCTGTTAATTTTTACAGAAATGTTGTTAATTTCTTGTTAGAAATTGCTCATTTTCCTCAAAAAGCAAAGTCTGAAGTACTTACAGGCTACTGTGAGCATAGCAGCAGCCAAATGCTTTATGTACTAACAAGATAATTAGCTGCTCTTGACAGTTTCAGTAATATGGAGAGAATCCAAGGCTGACCTCATCCATATCCAAGTGAAGGTCACATACTCTGATCTTAATTTATAAAACGATCATCTCGGTCAGAGACAAACAAAGTACCAGTTCTTAAAGAATTTAGGTCTTAGAAAGAGTGGATGGCCAAAAGACAGAAAGCTATTTTCTGAATGGCTGAATGAACCAGGAAGAAAATTAAATCCCTACATACCTTTTCATAATATATAATCTCTGATCTCCATTTTCTGACTTTATCATCAGCTCCCTCTCCCTTCTGGCCTGGAATTAGTAGAGCATTGAACTGTCACCATAGTCTTCCCTTTACTTTCATGGAGGAATAGCAAGGATTTTTTCCTCTGGTGATAAGTATTTTGACATAATGTGAACTTTAGGGCTGTTGGTTTGTTGGTTTTTTTTTTCCTTTTCCTATTAGATGAAAATCTGATTGAAACATTCAGGCAGTCTGATTTAATTTGCAACAGAGACAGTGATTTAACTCCCTTATTAATAGCTCCAGCTATTCAATGTTCAGAAGTCCTGGACAAATGTCTACAGTACATGCACAAGTTCACTATGTCCAGTTCAATAATACATACATGCTGTGCAGTCCACCTGCACATGCACTCTGAGTCTGAAGCCAGGCAAGAGTAGGCTGGGTTTACTGTGTGCTGGTTTCACTGTGTGCTTAAAGAGCGGTAATGTCTATGCAACAATCTTACTGAACATGCACTAAGTGCTTCTGTGATAGCTAGTAGTTGATCAGCAGACCCTGATATGTCAGATCCTGCATGTATGGCACACGGTCTTATATTGGTCTATTAGGTATTTCTTTAAAAAAAAATCTTAGGAGCTATAAGTTGTCATTCCTGCAGCATGTAACATTGTTTTGATGGGTGACTTCCATTTCAAGCTGAGTCTGTAGCTGTTGTCAAAAGAACTGGCTTTCATTTCACCACAGGCCATGTTCCTGGATAAAATGGATTAGATCTGTGTTTGTGGGAAGACCATCTTACATAAAGTTTGGAAAAAAGGAATTTAGTCTCCTATTGATATCCCATTTCCTTGTTTTTTAACTGTCGTATGATGGTGGGAAGGAGAAGGCTGAAAAAAGGACAGAAGAATAACTGTGTAAAGGGTAATGCCAGCCTTTTATCAAGAGCACATGATTATGAAGAAATGATCACTGTTGCCTTATAAGTTAATGCATCAGCATTAACTTATAGTTCTTTTATATTATAACTTATAGTTCTCAGTTTTATATTATAATTATAATGATATTATATATCAGTTTTATATTATAACTTATAGTTCTCAGCAGAGAGCATTAATTTACTTACATCTTTACACTTGCTGGGTGCAAAACAGCATATTGAGAGAAAACAATATCATGTCAAATCCAGTTAGCATCACATAGTGCAACTTTTTCTTACTACTGCACCTGATGTCTAGATTTACATATAATTCAGCAAAATGAAATAATTATATCTAGAACAGCTAAGAATTTAATAATGTTCTGTAATAATGGAGTCCAAATACAGCACAAAGATGTCATGTTATGTAAGTTCCCAATTTTACTCAATATCAAGACCTGGTAGAACATGGCCTCATTGTCCTCATTCTTCCTAACTCCTTGTAGGTGATTTAGCATTAGATAGAGCAAACCCAGCAGAACATTGTCATATGCCCTTTTTACACTTTGTATTTATAAATAAAGAACAGCAGTATCACAAGACAGTACCTAAATGCTGTCATGAGTGCCAGTTACTCTTACCAGAAATGGCAGGTAGATAAAATAAACCATGTACTTTCAAGTAATAAGAAAACAGCATTTATCTATCTCTAAACAGGCATAGTTCCAGGTCAATGTCAATAATATACAGCCTATAAATATAAGCATGGAAATCCTTCCCCATTTTATTAGTGTGTGATTTCATATCAGAAGCTATTATAGCCCGAGTTTTAGAAAGCACCATTTCCAAAACAACTTTTTGTAATCATTAATCTCACACATCCACTGGACATTTTTATTTTTACACAGTTTCACAGTGGGGTTAAAAGATTTTGTCATCCTCTCATGGGCTATCCTGTAGCACTGACTGTGGAATTTCTTAGGCTACAGGGGTTGTACCCATTTGGCTGCCAACTGCCCACTTCACTCAGTCTTCCAGACAGCTGATCCTCTAATTTGCAGCTGCTGAATCCATCAGCCTGCTCATAGCTCTCCACATCAACTAAAATAGCCTGAACTGCAAACACTGCAGTAGACAAAGTGCATAAACAAACTGTCAAGAGTCAACGAAAACCAAGCTTTGATGTTAACTTTAAAAATATTTTTTTGCTGCTTTTCAAGAAATTCTGGTAAGATGTACATGAAACTACTGAAAGATGAAAGGTTGTGATATGTTGTTTTAGAGTTAATATCAGTGACAGAAGCTGTACTGCAGATTTCTGTTCTTTGATCTTGCAGTAAAACCTCAGCAGGAAAGCAGATTGCCATTGAGTCTTATGACTACTATTCATGCAAAACAAAATCTATTATTTAAGAAAATGTCTGTCTATTTAGCCTTTCATTTTAAATGCATTTTAATTTGTCAGAAGACAAAGATTCCAATAAGAATGTATAAATTCTTCTCTTCAGGAAAAAAAATAGAATATCTACCAAAGAACGTTCAGATTCATTTTTTTAAATGCCCTTGAAAATTATGAATTAAACTCACTCTCTTTTATGCTTTTATATAAAGAAAGAACACAAAAGAGAGGGGTTTTTATTGCTAAACAAAGATTTGCAGCTTTCAGAAAGGTATTTTTCCTCTAAAATGGACTCTGACTTCTCAAAGAGAAATAGTTTTTCATCTCTACCTGCATGTACATCCAAACAGTGTTAGTATAAGGATGAAATTGTTCTCTTGTATTTTGGGTTATTGGTGAAACCTTAAGAGCAAGTGCTACTATATCTTTTTCATAGCTGTTTTTAAGTAAACAAGTTAAAGAAAATAACCATACATGAAAAAACCAGAGCTCAACTAAGCAAAATCAACTGCCACGGAAAGCTCTAGACTCACTGTGAGTCAGAAGTTTGCCAGAAAGTGAGTTCAAGTGCCAAAGTACTGTAGTTGCTCTTGCTGTGGCATTCAGTGTCTTGGGGAAATGAATACATTTTACCAGGTCAAGAATACAAAGTGCAGCAGGGAAACAGCTACCAGGAGGGCTCCAAGATCACTGACCCTGTCTTCCGCTGACACCAACAGCTTAGAAACACACTGTCCTCAAACTAAGCTTCTCTGCTCGTCCCTCATGATTAAACACTACTGATAGTAACTTTTTTTGGTGCACCATCCTTTTCTGCAGATTATTCTCTTTTCCAGCTTTGTTTTTATTCTGATTAATTTACTTTAAGTGAGCACCATTTTCATCATTGCAAAATTCCAGTAAGTAATCTTCATTTTACCTTTTGCTAAAATTCTCATAAACTTGTTGGAAGATGGGAAATCTATTAATTTGACAGAAGTGTTTTCGCTGTAGAAAAATGTTCTTTTTTTCTCTTTAAGAGATCCCTGTTTTCAGATTTCTTCAATGGGAATTTTCAAGTGTTACAGGAGCCTAGCTGTCTTGACACACTTGCAAGAAAAGATGATCCACTTCCTATTGTGCAAACATTGCTATTACAAAATTGTCAAAAAAGTTTTGAAAATAATACCTAGTCTGGTGAACTCAAAGTAGGCATGTTTCTGCTGTGTTCTGGTATGTCAGGAATCAGTGAGTTACATTCTTATACCCCTGTACTTCAAAATAATGTGAGATAGATGTCAAATAACCAGTTCTTTGACAGAGTTGCTAAAACAGTAATGGTTTGTCTGGGATTGTAAGAGTCACGGAGCTGCTCTGTAATAATTCATTAGTAGTTCATGTGATGTGTTTTGTTAGGATGCTTCTTGTGCACGTATATTGGCTGACTATCAATCTGCAAGGAAAATGAGCAAGAAGAAAGGAAGAAGGGAGTAAGATATGATATCACTCACTGAGCACTTCAGGATAAGTAACAATGCCTGAAATGTGAATTGTGAAGCTCCTATCTCAGGATTGTGGCAAATTGCATTTGTTCTGCCATATGGGCCATTGCTGGGGCCAAAGGATCAGACCTCATGGGAAGAAGCAAAAGGACCCTTTTGTCCAGAAGCAGGGCAGTTGCTGCTGGAAGCTATTCCAGCTTACTTCCAGGACCAGCTGCAGTGCTTTACAAACCTAGGGCAGCCTATGCCTTTTCTGCAGGAGGGGATGGCAGACTTCTTTCAAGGTTCATTTCCCCTGTTAAGTTTAATCAGTACTTTAATGTAAAAAGACTTTCTGGTCACAGGATTCACTACAGGCTAGACTCTTAAATGTAAGAAGGTATTTAGTCCACTCAGGACACTTCAGATAGCTAATGTGCAAAAACACTACTGTAAGGCCTGGGATGGAGTGAAACTGGAGAACCACAGGAGAAGTTATGGCAGTAACACGAGGCACCTCAGAACTGTACTGAAAGAGTATAGTGTAAACAAATCCATGCTAGCCATTTCTGGGATCTTCCTGACATCAGTAAAATTGATGCATGAATTTAATTTGTGTACGAAACCACATATACTAACTGTATATGGCAACTAATTTGGTATGAGAAGTGATGTGACATCTGCAGCTCAATGTTGCTTTCATATTCCTGAACTTCCACTGTGTAATGCGCCTAAAGTTAAGACCTGAAACCTCTTTGAAACCTTCAGAAGAAATACATTATTGTATACCACAGAATCAGCCAAGCCCACAAAGTTCAGAGACTTTGCCCATTAAATTTAACAATATATAACATTTCTCCAATGAGTAACCATACAACTTTTCATTTATCCATTTTAAGCATGTTAAAGCATACTGATTTTTATAAAGGCCTAACTTTCTGAATTTTAAAAAATAGTGTGTAAAAAAAATTAAACCTCAACAGAAAAACACATATTTGTGCTCACTGAAATCTAGTTTTGTACAGCACCCTAGAAAACAGTGTCATATAGGTATGCTAGAGCAGTTTTTCATGCGAGAAGATAGATGGTACTGAACTGTGCAAATATAGTGGCAGGTTTTGATTCTAGCTACTTCTGACAAGAAAGGAAAATACCAAAACCCAAACCCATATGAAAACCTAGTCAAGCGACTGGTAGTAGAGGCAAGTTTTGAAAAACAATAAACATTTTTCAAATGCCTGTTCATTGGACAATGATAATAATAGATATATCTATCTTGCACTGATCCTTTAAGATCACAAAGAAATGAGAAAAATGATGAGGTAACTTTATAATAAACATACTCATTATGTATTATATATTCATATCTACTGAAATGAAAGAGTGTAGCCTTATTAAAATGTCCTTCAAATATCTTATAGAGAAAATTGAGGATGCAAATGGCAGGATGTTTTACTCAACGTGAACACATACACTCTGCTGTAGCTAAAACAACCTGGCCAGGACTAGGCAGTTTTTGACCTCAGCATAGATAGCTGTTAACTGGCTATAAGGAAACTCCTACTATAATTTCATGCAAGACATACAAAAATTGAATGTGATGAACAATCATATCAGCTACATGAAGAAGCAGAAAGAAAACCACTTCTCGTATTTGATCAGAACTTTCACAATATAATTTACAATATAAAATAACTAGCAGAATTCAGTGCTAACGCACCAGTAATTCAATCAAGTGGTTATCCTTCTGAAAACAGTGAGTTTTCAAAGCTTTATGCAGCCAAACTATTACTCTGACAGCTCAGCTTTGAATATGTCCCACTCTTGTTCTCTCCACATTTTCAGTTTGAAGGAGATTTGGAATTAATATTGAGACAGAACAAGAAAATGTCAAGAATTCTTTAAACCTTCTGCAGGGCCATAGGATCTTCCTCTGAGCTCTGTTTTCTGATAAGCCAATCTCTATTGTTTATACAAGAAAGTAGGTGCATTTCTCTTAAAAGATTTTTCAGTTTATAGACTTCTTCAGAAAGACTCTTCTTACTATTAAACTCAATAGAATTAATTATGGTCTTCAGTGAAGATCAGCTACTCCTGAAAAGTTCAGATGGAAGAGAAAAATTTCTTGGAGAAAAAGAAGTCTCATTCTTGAAATAATGAAGTTTCAAATAACAAAGTGTAACTCCACATAAATAGCACAAGGTATTTTAGGCAGCAACAAACTACTGAAACATAAGATGTCAGAATAAATAAATAAAAGGAACTGCAAGTTCGCACAGGAGAAAAATTCAGTCCTTCTGCATAGATATGCAGAACACAAGAGAAAAATTTTAATCAAAATGTTTTGACTTGCTCAAGACAAAAAATGCTAACCTCATTCGCTCTCTTGTGACTATAGCTTAGTGGCTATAACAGAACTTGATGAAGGATGGGTGAGACTCTTTACTCTCATGTCAAATGCTCAATATACGACTGTGCTCTCCTTTCTCTTTCGGAACAGGTCAGAAGAACTACCATCTGTGCCAGGTTTTCTATAATGAAAATTGATAGCATGACAGGAAGTTTTCAAGAGAAGTGGTTGTTTTGTCAGTGCAGCTAAGCCTCCAAGAGCTTCTGCAATGTGTTTGAAGTTATTTTTCATCAGTCATTGTTGAAGACAGCAAAAAGGACACAAACTCTCTTGTTCTTCATTAGCAGACTTTGCTTTATTAGCACTGTTGTTCCCTTTTCTGTTGTTCAATGAAAACTAACATTTAATCCATGAAGCCTTACAGGGATCACTGAGATTTTTTTGCTTGGTTCAGAAACATGGAAAAGAAGTCTTATACTCTCTCTTGCATGCTGCTTGCTGTTCGTGACCTTCCTGCCCTTTCTCCAGGACAAGTGTTGAAGTGAGCTGGAAAGCTCTTGTAGATCCTTCAATAAATTAGTAACAATTACAAAGCACTCTAAACATGTGGAGGCACTTCCAGTAGTCTGAAACAGCTACCACCTACCCAGTGCACCAGGAGGCCTGTTCCACACTGGGTATCATTCACTCTCTTATAAGAGTCAGGATTAGAATACATATCAGTGCTAGTCAAAAAAACAAACAAACAAACAAACAAAACCCACCACAACCAAAAAAACACACCTAAGTTTGTTATATCCAGGAAGAACAATTTGAAAGATTGGTGGAAAGCTTAAATTCCTATATTACAAACTTAGTCTTAAATGAAAGAAGAAATAAAAGAGCAAATTCTAGAAAAATTGCAAGAAGTTGGAAGATTGAATCTTAGACATGTAAAATGGACAAGATTTTTATTCTAATTTCACTTCTGAAAGTGCACATGGAATTTGTTGATTTACTTATGGAAAGAACTCTTCTAGCAGGCAAATCAAAGTCTGTATTATTATTCTTAATTAGACAATATGTTAGAAATCATTCCTAATTAGTTTGTGATAGGTACAATGCAGGTCACAGAGAATCTTCTTGCTTTTGTCTCAAATGTAATAATCAAAAACTTAAATTACATCCACAAAAGGAACAATACTGTAGGTTTTTTGGAGGCTTTTTTTAGAAGGAATATAATGGAGACCAAATTGGAAACCTGGAATTATGGGACTGGCATGACATCCAAAGCTAACTGAACCATCCAAACTACTTTAATTGGCTTTTGGCAAGTATCAAAATGCTTACATGAGACTTTGCATATAAAAACTATTAACATACATTATCTAGTAGTTTGTACTATCTGATTATTTCCAAATCTCACTGCCATCCGACAGGTGGCTTTTGGTTAATACAGATATATTTTTAAAGATTTGTGTATGGCATCTTCTTTTCAAACAAAAACATGTCCATAATATCCTTGAATTTTCAATTTAGATGTAAAGAGGATACTGTATAAATAATAAATGATCAAAACTCAGATTTTATACAATATCTGCAGTACTTTAATCACATTTCTTCTAACATAATCTAGTAAAAATTGCCATATCCAATAGACACAATGAAGCACTTATTTCCAATTAAATTCGCTCTAAGGAACCTAAAATTCAGTGTCATTAATAACAGATGCTTGTTCTGGCTGCTTATAAGATTGAGAGTGCCAGATGTTAGCATTTTAATACTGTATTTAGAACTAAATATTTAATTTTAAAATTAGACATAATATTATAGATAGAACCACTTGAATGCACTGTAATTGTAATTTAGAAATGTGTTACAAGGCTATATAGCAGATTCCAACAGCACATTAATATATGGCATATTCCAGTGCAACAGTTCTGAGAAGTCAGCTTATGCTCTAGCAGAATAATTCTCCTAACAGTGCCTCCTAACAGGTTTAGCTTTACAAGAAAACTTTCCTGTGTAAAGTACTGACAGACGTAATGGCTTCTAAGATGTTGATGCTGCTTGAGAAATACTCCACTACACAGTAGGACTGAAGTGCCTTGAAAGAAGCAGGAAATGAGCAGTGTTTATTTAAGTATTTATTCATTTATACATAAGCATATGTATATATAGGCAAATATATTTATTACATGTTGCTAACTGGAATAAGATACTTGATTTATAAAGCACTTCACAGTCAGTGTTGTTCACATCTTTAAGAAAGTGAGACAGCAAGACCTGTGGGTTTGGGTGAGATAAATCTTTTCTGATGCTGACAGAGAAGGAACAGTTTTATCTATGAACAGCCTTGCATTTCTTTATATGCCATTTTATTTTCTAGCCATACGAAGAAAAGTCATAAATTATCTTTGTCTAGACTGTAGCTTTCAGTGATGAGTGTAACTGCTACCGCTGTGCAGGCACAATGAGAAAAAGAAAGGTTGTTGCCGTGCCCGGGCTTGCAGACTAACCCTTTGAAGTTCAATAGCTGGACTTGTCTGTGTGGAAGCTAATGAATCTAAGTGACTT